>NW_004444028.1:4284734-4285829 GCF_000243295.1 Trichechus manatus latirostris | reverse complement strand
GCTCCTTCTAAAGACTTTTTCAGCACTGCAACCACCTCTTCCTGGAAAGCAACGTCGTCCACACATTTTGGGCGACTAGACAAAAAAAGAGGTTATTTAGTATACTACTGCAGTCACAGAAAAGTCTTAAGTGTTGCTTCTGCTAAAATCATGAATGACAATTCTTATGTCAGTAAGGAAAAATTGTTTCATAATAGTAAGTAATTGGAAACCCCATTTGTATTTATCTTAAAGAAATATGAACTGAAGGAGTGAAATATTTTTTACTTCCCATCCGCATTTTTATATGTTACGTTTACAGAAATTATGCAAAAGGGCTTTGTTTTGCTACACCACACAAGCCAACTGGTTACAAGTAAACGTGAACACTTGCCTAGAAAATACTACACTTTGACAAGACCATGAAGCTAAGCTTGGAAGGGAACACTATTTAGTAACCTCAGGATACCAAAACCAAAAAACCAAACCTGTTGCTGTTGAGTCAATTCCGACTCATAGTGACCCTACAGGACAAACAAGAACTGCCCCACAGGGTTTCCAAGGAGCTCCTGGTGGATTCGAACTGCCGACCTTTGGGTTAGCAGCTGTAGCTCTTAACGATAACATCACCAGGGTTTCCAGCCTCAGGACAGAAGCTCTAAAGTTGTTAATACCAGTATCTTCCTGCACCTTACTGCAAATAAAACACTGGAGACCTGTTTACTTCATCAAGGACTAACAAGTTTAACCAACATGAAGTATAATAAAATTATATAATTTTAGTTTCACTTCATTAACTAGTGATTTTCTTTGATCAAGTCTTTTCTAATTAATCAGGTCAACGCTAGGCAGCAATTATGTCAGATCATATTTTATAGGGAAACCAGTATATTGTACGAACCAGTGTCTCATATACAAATACTTGCTGGGGGCAGGCAGATACTGAGAATGAAGACGACAGAGGGTAAGACAAGAGAAAATAGCGGGGACAATGGCACGGTGGTGCAATGGTTAACAGCTTGGCTGCTAACCAAAAAGATGGCAGTTCGAATCCACCCGCTGCTCCCTGGAAACCCTATGGGGCAGTTCTACCTGTCCTGTGGGGTCGCTATGAGT
>NW_004444028.1:4281890-4283050 GCF_000243295.1 Trichechus manatus latirostris | reverse complement strand
TTCAAGCGTTGTTTTTGCCAAAAAGGTATAAACACACAAAACCCCAACAATTTCCACTTGTTAGTAAACTAAACAAGAGAAAACTTTGTTTTCTTCACAGCTGTATCCCAGCCCCTAAACTGTGCTCAGTGTACAAATTTCCTCAAACCCTGGTTCAGCCACAGAATAAGGGAATGAAACCAGATCATTCTAAGGCTGCTTTCAGTTCCAAGTCTCCATGACTTAAACAAGTGGGGATTTTCAAGGACAACACATAGGCAAAGCAAGTCATCCCCTTAAGTAAAACAAGTGATCAGAACTGGTTGCTGCTGTCAGATGTTGTGGCGTCAGTTCCGACTCACGGAGACCCCACGCGTGCAGAGCAGAACTGCTCCACAGGGTTTTCAAGGCTGTGAACTTTCGGAAGCAGACTGCCAGGCCACCAGGTCTCCCAAGGTGCCTCTGTGTGGGTTCGAACCAGGGCTGAGAATTTGCATTTCTAACAAGTTCCCAGGTGATGCTAATGCTGCTGGTTAGGGACCAATTCTGAGAACCACTAGTAGTAGAGCAGTGGTTATTATACATAAAACAATTTATTATACATAATAATCATCAGGAATCTTGTTAAAATGTAGATTCTAATTCAGTATATCTCAGGTGGAAATGTAAATTCTCAGCAGGGATTTGAACAAACCAGTTGGAAGCCCCGGTTTAAACTGTCAACCTTTTGGCTAGCAGTTTGGGCCACCTAGGGACTCCTTCAAAACTGGTTAGAGAGGTCATGTGTTAATTATTTCAATAAAAACACAAGCTTACTTACTATTTTTCCACCCATGGAACAGGTTTGGCTTTCTTGTTCTCTCCACTGCTTCCTGCAGTGGCAGCAACTCCTCGATCCTTGGTGAGTGGTGGTTTAGTGCTGATAGATGCACCTTTTAGAAATGCCTGCATGGTTACTTCACCCTGACCCATGGAAGACAGAAAAGGAAAAGCTACTTGGAAATCATTATGAGGAAGTACTGCCTGAAAGCACACTTAATCTTCCGTAAAGGCATTCAGTCATTACGTACTAAATAAAGGACATCACCCCATGAACTAGGAACCTCTGAATGCACTGCACTGAGGGCCACAGGCATATAAAAGAGGTCAAAGTCCTTAAGGAGCTTAGAATCTATGTATAG
>NW_004444028.1:4278861-4280707 GCF_000243295.1 Trichechus manatus latirostris | reverse complement strand
GCGCGCGGGGACCCGGGCACAACCTGGGCCTTCCAGCCACTCGTCTCCGCAGCGAGGACGACACCGCCTCGTTCGTGGGGTTTCTGGGAAGGACAGGGTGGTCGCGAAGTGTTAGCTCCGTTCCCCCAAGCTGAGAGTAACAGGCCCAGGAAGTTCCAAGATACCAAATCTGGTGGAATTTAGAGTCGCCGCGGTCCCTGCAGCCGCCAACGTTCCCGCCACGGAAAGGCAGGCGCAGAGCAGGGCGGGAAACGTGCGCACGCATCGCGTCATTTCCGCTGTGCGGCGCGCGCCGCTCGCTTCAGAAGCGCGTGAATGTCGGCGCGAAAGGACGTTCGTCACTCATGTATGGCTTTATTCAGACACCTGAGGTCACACATAGACTTGTACGGATACATACATTGGAACAAACATGACTCAGGAGGTGCAAATAAAAGTCCACCCTGCCCCAGTGCATTCCTCCGAAAGACTGCTGGGCAGGGACGCTCGAGCGCCACCGTCCCCGAAGGACTGGGGGCCGAGCGGGCAAACTGCGGGCATGATCTTCGGGCCACTCAGCGGGCCGCTCCGCGAACGTGGGCGGGGAGAGTCTGCGACCCTTCACAGCCATGGCGGGTGGGGCAGAGCGCGCACCGGGCTGGGGAACCCCGCCACCCACCGAGGCTTTCATAGAGGCCGGCTCTCTTCTGAGGTGCGAGCTTGCAGAACCTGAACCCCAGCACTGTGAACTCATCTAGTTATGGGGCGTTTCACTGGCCTTTCTGCGGCGACACGTTGCGGCCGGCCACCCTCTTCTCCCCAAAAGAAGGACGGGGTTGCGGAAGGTGTAGGCGATCCTTCCCCGGGAGGGCAGCCTGCGGATCCCAGTCTTTTCCCTCTGGCTTCATCGCGGAGCAAAACCCCGTGTGTACTTCAAGGGTAAGCGCAGAGACGTCTGAAGAAAATGCCTTTCCTCGTCCTCTGGAAAGCACGCCGTGTGTACCTCTCTTCGCGTTTGCTGAGAGGGCGGACCCTGTCCTTCAGCTATAAAACCTCCCAAAACCGAACCATTGCCGTCGAGTCGATTCCGACTCATAGTGACCCTATAGAACAGAGTAGAACTGCTCCAGAGGGTTTCTGAGAAGGGGCTAGTGGAGTCGGACTGCCGGCCTTTCGGTTAGCAGCCCTTCAGATGTGGTTATCTTTTCAAGCCCCACGCAGAATCTAGTGGTGCCGGCGCCCGAGAAGTTAAATGATGGATGATAATGTTAAACCCCACCAGGGTGCATGCACCGTGGGCTTTAGGCAGGTGTCTGAGGCCTCTCCTTTTATCTTTCCCGAGTACTTAATTTAGCTCTGAATTGCTCCTAAATCCTATTGAAATCAGACCCTTTTCAGATGCTACCTTCTCTTCAAAACCAAAACCAAACCCAAATCCGTTGCCCTCGAGTCAGTACCGACTCATAGTCGACCCTACAGGACAGAGTAGAACTGCCCCCATAGGGTTTGCAAGGAGTGGCTGGTGGATTCAAACTGTTGACGTTTTGGTTAGCAGCCGAGCTCTTAACCATTGCACCACCAGTGCTCCACTTTCTCTTCAGGCCTTTACTAATTACCCTAACACATATGATCATATGTAGGTCTTTTCCAGATGAAACGACTAAGTTTTGTTTGGCACATATTCAGTATGATAAAACCTGTTGCCGTAGAGTGGATTCCAACTCATGGCGACCCCATGTGTTACAGAGTAGAACTGCTCCAAGGGTTTTCATTGCTGTAACCTTAACTGAAGCAGATTGCCAAGGCTTTCTTCCGCACTACTACTGGGTGAGTTTGAACTGCCAACCTTTAGGTTAGTTGTTGAGGG
>NW_004444028.1:4275426-4277156 GCF_000243295.1 Trichechus manatus latirostris | reverse complement strand
AGCTCCTAACCTTCTCTGCCTTCCCATCTCACCTCCGGACAGAAGCTGCCCGTTTAGTCTCTTGTATCTACTTGAGCTAAGGGGCACACTCCTCATGAGTATCACTTTATGTCCCACAGTCCAGTCCAATCCCTGTCTGAAGGGCTGGCCTCGGAAATTGTTTTAGTTCTGGGCTGAGAGAGAGACAGGGTCAATTTTAAGGTCAGAAAATGCAAATGTCACGGATACAATGGTATGCCACTTTTCAGGACTGAGACACTCATTCTCCAAGCCCTGGGAGTATTGGCAGCTGACAGCTCTTAGCTGAGTCCTTCTCCAGAAATTGTCCTCAGCCAAACAGAGCCACTTTGTCTGAGGTCATATTCCCTCCTTGGGGGCATCCTACCTGTAATGACTAGTCTAAGAGGGATATAAAGGCTTAGCCCTTTTGCCTTAAGGTGCCACAGCTGTTACGGGTTATTCCGGCTCCAGGTCACTGTTGCAACTGCACCACAGTGCAGCTTCTTCCTCTACCCAATCCTGCTTCCCTCATCCCTCTCAGGTGTTGTTCCCGAGAGTGCTACCCAATAAAAAAAACCTGCACGCAAATCTCAAAATCTTCAGAATCTGTTTCTTAGTTCAACACAGGAGAACTGGCACCAGAAGTGGTCCTGGAAATGGACTCTCACATGGGATTTTGAAGCTGGATAACCAGGCAGCTTGCTAGCAGTAAGAAGGCCTCACTGGTGGTGGTTGGAGTGCTGCCATCCCTTGCAGATGATGGCAGTGTGTTTGTTAAAACTCCACCAGTGGTGAACCAGACCGGGGTGCCAGCGGAAGGGAACGCACCAGCAGCTGCAGTATCTCAGGGGTTTTGGGAAATTAGAATTATATGAACTTTGGAATTTGATGGCCATTTTTGGAGGGGTCATTAATTCATTAAAGAAAGGATGAAAGGCTGAGAGTGACTAATCACCAATATACAACCAAGTGTGAAAGCCAAAGGGTCTGGTTGGCAGCTATGTTATGATTCTCATATCCTGCAGCCAGAGGCAGCCAACTATCCAAAAAACCAAGGACCAGGCCTAAAAACTCAATTTCAGGAGTAGCACATTTCTAGAGAAGGTTAAATTCTCAACTCCAGCAAGTCTCAACTCCACCAAGGTGAAGGCCCTGGTTGGGAAAAACTGGGATGCTGAAACTTGGAATGGGGACATCTGGGTTGATGCACTGGAAAATCTTAAATTTCCAGATACCCCTGAATGCTGTTGATCTGTAGAAGTCGCCCATTCCTCCCTGTTAGAGGCTTATGTGCCTCGCTTGAGGATGATGTAGAGGCTTCTGCCTAATAAAACAACATAAACCCACCTGCCTGCCCCCCACAGTCTACTCACATCACCCCTCCTGGCCACCAGACCAATAGCCAGGAGTAAGTCACAGTGTAGACCAGTTGGGGAACTGCTGGGCTGCTAATGGTGCTGAAGGAGCTGCAGGACTAGGTAGCAGGAGGACAGAGTATAAGGTTGACAAGGGAGAACTCAGCCATGACACAGGATTTGATACCCTGGCGAAGACCTCAGGTGACAGTTAGGAAGCTTAAAAGCAATGGCCTATACTTAATAGAAATGTCAGGACTACTGGGCAAACAGTGGAGGAAGAAATGGAAAGGCTCAGGGAAATGGGATATACTCCGTAAGGCCAGTAAAGCCACCAGCCCGCTCTGTTCTCTAGGAGGCTTAAAGGACTCTCCA
>NW_004444028.1:4269844-4274910 GCF_000243295.1 Trichechus manatus latirostris | reverse complement strand
TTCTTTTATGTATATATACATTTAACTGTGCTTTAGCTAAAAGATGAAGCTTCTTTAAGGCAGTTCCCATTCTCCCAGTGAAAATGACTCTATGTGTTAGGAACAGTATTAAAAATTTTTACCTTTTTTTTTTCCATTAGAAAAGAGAAAAATCTAGATGGAACGAAAACAAAAATGTAATTTTCCCATTTAAAGTCTGTGGAGAAAGCTACTGTTCAACTCAGCTAGGAGACCTAGCATGGACCCATTCCGCCATCTAGTGGACGGGAAGGGAGAAGACAAGTTTAGAGCCAAATAATTGATCTTGTCCTGATTTTGTTTTAAACGTCTGTAATTTACCAAAAGATGTTTTCTGATAAGTATAATTTAAACTCCCTACTGAGTTCACCGGAGCCCCTGGGTGTCACAAATGGCTAAGCGCTCAACTACTGGCCAAAAGGTTGGTGGTTCGAACCCACCCAGAGGCTCCTCGGAAGACAGGCCTGGTGATCTGCTTCCAAAAGGTCACAGCCTTGACTACCTATGGAGCAGTCCTCCTCTGTCACAGAGGGTCACCATGAGTCGGAATCAACTGGACGACAAGTAACAACAGCAACAGCTGAGTTGACTTGTTAACAGATTCCTCTGACTTTGGAAAGCCAATCAGCAACCCAGGATTTGAAATTCCCTAAAACGTACGTGTACAAACTCTGAGCTTCAGAAATCGTCTGTGGAGAGAAGGGAGAATGCCCCTGAGTTCTTATCACTGTGACCTTTCATGGCCCATGTTTCCCACTTATTCTGTGCGTCTCTGCCTAGCATGCCTTTCATTTATTTTGGCATATCAAGTGCGAGGACCCCAGAGCTTCAGAGGGTCATGTCTTCCCCGAGATACTGGGGGGAAGTCGCTGCGGAATAAAATCATTCTGTTCATGTTTCAAAAATATACACCAACTTAAAATGTTGATGTAACCAAGATGAATATTTTTCAAGGGCCAGTGTGGTTAATTTAGTTTTTTTGGCAGGTGTGTGTATGTGTGTGTTTTCTCTGTTTTTATTTCTAAGATTATTTCCCTAAGTGTCTTTGAGGATTTCCCTTTTGTCTAGGATGAAGATGCTGACCGCCGAATCTTCCGCAAAGGTTAGTAACAGCAGCATATAGCTGAGGTGGCCAGTGCTGTTCTGAGACCCTCTGCTTGTTCCTATTATGGCTATTAACAACAATCACATCAGATGCTGTTTACTGAGCTGCTGTGATGTGCCAGGCCTTGCTCGCTTTGTGTGTGTGTGTGGTAAAAACATATGTAACAATACATTTGACATTAGCATCGTTTGTTTACGTGTACCGTTCAGTGATATTGGTTATGTTCATCATGTTGGGGAGCCACTCTCACTATCTGTTTCCATGTTTTTACATCACCCTTAACAGAAACTCAGTCCCCAGAAGCAGTGAGTCCCCTTTTCCCCCTCCTTTCTGCCCCTGGTAACCACTAATAAACGCTGGTCTCTACATATGCCAGGCTCTGTTCTTTTTTTGTATGTGCGTGGTAAATATGTCTGTAACAAAACATATGCTATTTTCGTATATTTTATATGTATAATTCAGTGACATAATTACATTCATCATGTTGTTCAGCTAAGGCCCTGCTCTTGATACACGTTTTGCTCATCTTCCCACTTACATTCCAAAATAGATATCATTATTTTCACTATAAAAAAAAAAAACAAAACCTGTTGTAGTCGAGTTAATTCCAACTCATAGCGATCCTGGAGGACAGAGTAGAACTGCCCTATAGGGTTTCCAAGGAGCAGCTGGTGGATTCGAACTGCTGACCTTTTTGGTCAGCAGCTGAGCTCTAAACCACTGTGCCACCAGTGGATGCTTATGACCTGCCGTGAGGACATTCCAACTGTGCCCAGGGCCAGTGGCTAATAATCACTGACTGGCTGGCTGACCTGTGAGTGGCAGTTTCTCCTCTTTGAACGAGAAGCTTTGGCTGAGGGATGTTTTCTAAGGCTGTGCCTGATTCTAGAATTCCTCTGCCAGGAACTGTGGGTTTACAGAGGTGAAAACGATATTGCCCCTGCAGCCAAGTAGCCCAAAGTCGAGAGGAAAAGCTATGACTCAGGGCACACACAGTGGGCTGTGGTTTGTGTTAGAAGAGACCCCATGACCGGGTATTGTGGCAGGCATTTGTGTGACCCCCACCTCCTCCCATAAAAGCGCTTTCCCCACTCTGTCTCTCTCTTGCCATCACCTTCTTTCCTTTCTCCCTCTCCCTTGTCCCTGCCACCTCCCTTCTGCTTCTCTTTCATGTCTTTCTCCCTCTTCCTTGCCTTTTGTCGGTGCTTTTCTAACTATGGGAGCGAATGGTTCAGTACTTGGCTGCTAACCGAAAGGTTGGTGGTTTGAACTCACTCAGTGGCTCCATGGGAGAAAAGACCTGGCAATCTGCTCCTGTAAAGATGAACAAAAAAAAAACCCAAACCCATTGCCCTTGAGTTGATTCAGACTTGTAGCGACCCTACAGGACAGAGTATAACTGCCCCATAGGGTTTCCAAGGAGCAGCTGGTGTATTCTAACTACCGACCCTTTGGTTAGCAGCCGAGCTCTTAACCACTGCATCACCAGGGCTCCCCGCCCTATGAAGATTACAGCCTGGAAAATCCTATGGGGCAGTTCTGTGCTGTCGTACAGGGTTGCTGGGTGTCAAATCTGTGGCACCTAAAAACAACAACAACAATCTTAACAGAAGCGAATCTCCTGGCATTTTCTTCAGTGGTGCTGCCAACCTTTTGGTTAGCAGTTAAGGACAAATTGTTTCCACCACCTAGGGACCTTAGATACGTATGCATTTGTTGTTGTTAATTGCTGTTAAGTCAATTTCAACTAATGGCAACCCTATGTGTGCAGAGTAGAACTGTTCCATAAGGTTTTCAAGGGTGTGACCTTTTGGAAGCAGATCACCAGGCCTGTCTTCCAAGAAGCCTCTGGGTGGGTTCAAACCACCAACCTTTTGGCTCATAGTTGAGTGCTTAACTGTTGCACCACCCAGGGATGTCACTAAATTATACAGTTCATGGAGTACATTAAAAAATTGCTCATCAGATTTTGTCTCCCTGATTATCTTACCAGTAACAATAGATACATTTTGCTATGAGAATATGTAAGGACTGCTGATGGATTCATGCCTTAGCTGGATGGAAGAATCTTCAGGTTTCGTTAGCCACAGGAAACTCAGCATTTGGATCCTCCTAAATACTTTTGACCATTGAATAGCCAGCTGCTTACTACAGAAACACAGCCTAAAGCTTTGGGCCTCAACCCTTTTCTGAATCAATGGTGGTGGTCACACTCGATCATGCTGGCAGAATGCAGCATGCCCACACTTCTCCACAAATTTCCTGTCACAGGTGGCTGACCAGAGGAGCAATGTTAATGCCATCGTCTTTCCTGGATGCATCTGTGGTGCTGCATTCCTGGATGCCCCAGATGCTCTGGTACGAGTCCATGCTATCTTTCCACTCTGGCCCAGCAGATGCTATCTTCTCTTCTCCAGGCTCTTGCACATAGTAGTCACACAGGAAATAATTGCTGAATGAATTGTGGCTGCAGTACATTTTTAAAATCAGTGGCCTTTGAGTCAAGGCCACCCATGTGTGTCAGAGTACAGCTGTGCTCCATGGGGTCTTCAGTTGCTGGTTTTTTGGAAGTAGATCACCAGGACTTTTTTCCAAGGTACCTCTGGGTAGACTCAAGCCTCCAACCTTTGGGTTAGCAGCCAAGCACATCAAGGCTTTTGAAAATAGGGAGAAATAAAGGATGACTCTTTTGTGGGTAAAACTTTGTCATCTCTCCATTTGTGTAGATGAGAAAGAATACAGAAAATAGAAATGAAAATTTCCTAAAACTCTTGGAAGAATTGCTCAAATCCTTTATGGTCTTACTATATTGCCTGTTGTCCCCTAGAGGGACTCGGATAAAATGCTCTGGTTGTAGTGGTTGGACTAGAGGCAGCCCTCAATCTGTAAAATCTGGTGGTGTTCTGAATGCACATTTAACACCAGCAATGTGTTATGCAATATTTAGAGAAAATAGAAATCATCCAAAATCAGCATTTCCCAGAGTGTTTTTCAGAACAAGCAGGAGAATACAAGATATCAGCAATTTCCTCCCTCATGTTGCTTGCAGGAAAAAAGAAAACATTTATCTAGGCTTAGAGAAATCCCATAGGAAGGAAGTTTGCATACTTGTGTTAAACCCTCATTTCCCAAACTTCTTCAACCACAGAACGCTTTTATTTTTGAAAAAACACATCTCATGTGGATTAGTAAGCTGCTGTAATAAAGGAACCCAACAATGTAGTGATTGGAAGAATTGAGAAGTTTACTTCTAACACGTAGCAGTGCGGAGCAGGTTGGAAGACCGCTCTGGTCCGCATATTTATTCAGGATTTCCAGGCTTCTTCCATCTGATTTTCCACCATCACCTTAGAACATTGTCCTTGTATGTGTGGTCAAAACTGGGTCACAGGCATGTCTGCATTCTAGTTCGTAGGTAGAGAAAAGAGATTGAAGGATCACATGTGCAATATCTGAAGGCTCAGCCTGGAATGCCACGTATCACCTTCTCTCACATTCCATTGCTGAAAACTTAATCCCCTGGCCACTCTTGCCTTCAAGAAGGGCTGGGAATTATAGTCTGTAGGAAGGAGGCCATTGCCCAGCTACCAGCCTATTAATATGTTACATGGTCATCCAACCAGCCTGCAATAGAGCAGGGACTAGAGTCTTCCATCTCCTACTCTAGGGTTCTCAGTATCACACCATCATTTCTGTACTCAGTCAACATATACGGAGTTCTCCTGTATGCCAGTCTCATGTCATAGTTTGAGGATAGAAAGTTTCATAAAACACAGTCTTGTGGAAAGACTAATCATTAACTTTATATGGAAAGGGAAGAAGCCCTGAATAAGTAAAGCACTATTGAAGAAGAAGAATAAAGTAGGAGGACTCACACTACCTGACCTCAGAACCTACTATACAGCTACGGTTGTCAAAACTGCCTGGTGCTGGTACAATGACA
>NW_004444028.1:4242175-4268056 GCF_000243295.1 Trichechus manatus latirostris | reverse complement strand
TGGACAGCCCCATAAAACAAAATGGGACTAATGAGGCACAGCAGTCCAGGGACAAGGACTAGAAGGCAGAAGGGGACAGGAAAAATGATAGGGAACCCATGGTTGAGTAAGGACAATGGTGACATGTAGTGGGGTTGTAAATCATTGTCATAGGGCAACATGTGTACTGACTGTTTAATGAGAAAATATTTTGTTCTGTAAACCTTCCTCAAAAGTGAAAATAGCAGCACAACTGGAAGAATGTAATCGATGTCACTGAATTGTGCTTGTAGAAATTTTTGAAATAGTATATCTTCGGCTATGTATATTTTCACCAAAAGAAAAAAAAAAAAAGATTGAGAAGGGAGAATGTTGACATGTCGTGGGGTTGTTAACCCATGTCATAAAACAATATGTGTACTGACTGTTTAATGAGAAACTATTTGTTCTGTGAACCTTCACCTAAAGTACAATAAAAAAAAAAAAGAGAAGAAAAAACAAACAAACACAGTCTTGTATTTGAATATTTACTCCAGTAGCAGGTTTTATTAATGGATAAACTTTCAGATATTACTTCAGTCATGTTTATAGCTTTGCATTATGTTGCTTGCATTTGCCAAGAGGACGCATACTCCAGGTGAGGAATAAGCAGAAACAACAGCGTAGAGAATATTGAAGTAGACCTCACGCATTTGAAAAGACATTTAAAACTAGAACTGAAAAGATAAATATGCATTAAAATGGTAGATGTTTGGTCCACTAACTAGGAATATGGAAAAAATAAAACTGAATTTTACCTCATTTCTTAAAACACGAGGATTTGCTTATATAAGACCCCAAAGCCAAGGACTAGATTTTTTTTTTTTCAGTTGAGATAGGAAAACTCACATGACCCTACCTAGCCTAGAAAGCCCCCCAGTTATGAACGACTAGATAGTGAACCATCAAAGACTGCCAGGGGTACTTGAAAGCCTATCAGAAAACCTCCCTCTCTTCCAAAAATCCCACACTCCTGAAAACTAGAAAACATCACTGTAGTAGAACACTCACCAAAGAATGTCATATGACTTCTTTCTTTCAGTCTATAAATCTCACTTTCCTTTCAAACCCCTTTGAGTCTCTACTGGAATGAAAGTGATGGTAGTTGACTCCCTTACAATAGTAAGCTCTGAATAAATACCCTTTGATTATCTCTAAGGTGGTCTTTGTCCTTTTGACAAACAAAATAATTACAGCTTGGTCAAATATGTGAGCCAAAAGGAAAAGAAATTATGAACATTCTAGAAGAAAACATTTTAAAAATAACCATGGAATGGGAGGAGCCTTTTTAGGAAAAATACAAAACCAAGAGGCCAAAGGGGAAATGGTAATAAATTAGGCTACACAGGAAGTATATCAGTTTTCTTTTGCTACTGTAACAAAGTACCACAAATTGGGTGCTTAAAACAACAGAAATTTATTCTCTCACAGTTCCGGTGGCTAGAAGTCTGAATTCAAGATGTCTGCCTTCATCTTCACATGACCATCTTCCCTCTGTCTGTCTGTGTTTCTTCTCTTCTTATAAGGACATCAGTTATATTGAATTAGGACCCACGCTACTCCAGGATGACCTCATATTAACTAATGACATCTCCAAAGACCCTATTTCCACAGATCCCATTCACGAGTACTGAAGGTTAGGACTTCAACATATGTTTTTGAGGAACACAATTCAACCCCTAACGGGAAGCAGAACATTTTTGTATAAAACATTTTTTAAAGTCAAACAATAAATAAATTTTCAAACCATAACAAAGGACTAATTTCTTTGATACACAAAGAGCTTTAAAAAACTAATAAGAATAACCCAATAGAAAAAATGGACAAAGAAACTAGACACAAAGTGCACAAGAAAATAAATACATCTTTGATGAGACGGGGAAACTAATCACCAACTTTATATGAAAAGGAAAGAAGCCCCGGATAAGAAAAACATTATTAAAGAAGAGCAAAGTGGGAGGCCTCACACTACCTGATCTTAGAACCCACTATACAGCCACGGTAGTCAAAACAGCCTGGTACTGGTACAACAACTGACACATAGACCAATGGAACAGAATTGAGAACCCAGCCGTGAATCCATCCACCTACGGGCAGCTGATATTTGACAAAGGGCCAAAGTCCATTAAATGGGGAAAAGACAGTCTTTTTAACAAGTGGTGCTGGCATAACTGGATGTCCATCTGTAAAAAAATGTAACAGGATCAGTACCTCACACCATACACAAAAACTAACTCATAATGGATCAAAGACCTAAATATAAAACTTAAAAATGATAAAGATCATGGAATAAAAAATAGGGACAATGCTAGGGGCCTTAATACATGGCATAAATACAATACAAACCAAAACTAACAATACACAAACAGAAGATAAACTTGATAACTGGGAGCTCCTAAAAATTAAACACTTATGCTCATCAAAAGACTTCACTAAAAGAATAAAAAGAGAACCTACAGAAAAATTTTTTGGCTACAACATATCCAACAAGGGTCAACTCTAAAATCTACAAAATACTTCAATACCTCAACAACAAAAAGACAAATAATCCAGTTTAAAAATGAACAGACAGTTCACCAAAGAAGACTTTCAGGCAGCTAACAGATGCATGAAGAAATGCTCACAATCATTAGCCATTAGAGAAATGCAAATCAAAACTACAATGAGATACCATTTCACCCCAACGATACTGGCACTAATCAAGCAAATAGAAAATAATAAACGTTGGAGAGTTTGTGGGGAGATTGGAACTCTTACGCACTGCTGGTGGGAATGTAAAATGGTACAACCACTATAGAAAATGATATGGTGCCTCCTTAAAAAGATAGAATACCATACAATCCAGCAATTCCACTACTAGAAATATATCCTAGAGAAATAAGAGCCGTCACATGAGTAGACATATGCACACACATGTTCATTGCAGCATTAGTCAGAATAGCAAAAAGATGGAAACAATCTAAGTGCCCATCAAAAGATGAATGGATAAACAAATTATGGTACATACACACAATGGAATATTACGCAAGATAAGGAACGATGTAGAATTTGCAAAACATCTCACAACATAGATGAATCTGGAGAGCGTTATGCTGAGTGAAATAAGTCCATCACAAAAGGACAAATATAGCATGAGACCACTATTATAAAAACTCAAGAAAAGTTTTACACAGAAAAAAAGACAGCACGTAATGTAGGGGAAGTCAGCAGAACTTGATCAAGGCAAAGTCATAGAAGCTTCCTAGACACATCCAAACATGGGACCAGGTTGCTGAGGCTGAGGACTGGGGACCATCGTCTTGGGAGACATCTAGGTCAATTGTCATAACATAGTTTATAAAGAAAATGTTCTACATCCTACTTTGGTGAGTAGCGTCTGGGGTGTGGCCACCTAAGATACATCTATTGGTCACATCCTGTCCGGAGCAAAGAGAATGAAGAAAATCAAAGACACAAGGAAAATATTAGTCCAAAGGACTAAAGGATCACAACTACACAGCCTCCACCATCCTGAGCCCAGAAGAACTAGATGGTGCCCCTCTACCAACACCGACCACTCTGACAGGGATCACAATAGAGAGTCCCAGGCAGAGCAGGAGACAAATGTAGAACAAAACTTAAATTCACAAAAAAAGACCGGACTTACTGGTGTGACAGAGACTGGAGGAACCCCCGAGACTATGGCCCCCAGACACCCTGCTCATTCAGAACTAAAGCCACTCCCGAGGCCACTTTTCAGACAAAGATTAGACAGGTCTATAAAACAAACAATAACACATGTGAAGAACGTGCTTCTTAGATCAATCAAATATACGAGACCAAATGTGCAACTCCTGCCCCAAAGCAAGACAAGAAGGCAGGAAGGGACAGGAAAACTTGACAAATGGGCACAGGGAACCCGGAATGGAAAGGGGGACAGTGCTGTCACATTGTGGAGATTGCAACCAATGTCACAAAACAATTTGTGTATAAATTTTTGAATTGGAAACTGATTTCCTCTGTAAACTTTACCTAAAGCACAATAAAATTTAAAAAAAGAAAATAAATTCAAGTAATAAGTATATAAAAAGAAACTCATCTTCACACAAAATAGAAAAAACACAAAATGGTTGTTGTTGTTAGGTGCCCGGTCCTGCTCCATGCTCACAATTGTTGTTATGCTTGAACCCATTGTTGCAGCCACTGTGTCAATCCATCTCATTGAGGGTCTTCCTCTTTTTTGCTGATCCTCTACTTTAAATTAGATACTGTTTTTTGTTTTGTTTTTACTTATCAGAATGTCAAAAACTTAAATGTTTGACAGTATCCAATATTGGTGAGGGTATAGGAAAACAGGCATTCTCATACCGTATAGGATGGAGTGTAAGTTACTATTGGATTTTTTGGGGCCAATTTATAATAACTATAAAAATTTAAGATGTGAATAACCTTTGATCCTACAATTCCACTTTTAGAAATTTATTCTAAATATGTACTCATACAAGTGAGCAAAGGTATCTGTGTATAGGGATGTTCAGGCTTTTATGTACAGGATTTTGTGTGGATATAAGTTTTCATTTCTTTGGGATAAATACACTGTATAACCGCTGTTTAGTTTTGTAAGAAGCTACCAAACCATTTTCCAGAGTGGCTGTACCATTTTCCATTCCCATCAGCAGTGTTTGAGTGATCCATTTTCTTTGAATTCTTGCCAACAGTTGGTATTATCACTCTTATTTGTGTTAGCCATTCTAATACATGTGTAATGATAGCTCATTGTGGTTTTAGTTTGCATTCTCCTAATAAATGGGAGCCCTGGTGGTGCAGTGGTTAAGAGCTATGGCTGCTAACCAAAAGGTTAGAAGTTTGAATCCACCAGCCACTCCTTGGAAATCCTATGGGACAGTTCTACTCTGTCCTGTAGGGTCACTATGAGTCAAAATTGACTCGATGGCAACAGGTTTAATGGCTAATAATATTGGACATCTTTTCAGGTGTTTATTTGCCATCTGTATATCCTATTTGGTGAAATATCTGTTCATGTCTCTTGCCCATTTTCTAATTGGATTGTTTATTTTTGTACTGTTTAGTTTTGAGAGTTCTTTCTGTAATCTAAATACAAATCCTTTGTCAGATATATGATTTGCAAATATTTTTCTCCCAGTCTGTAGCTTGTCTTTTCATCCCCTTAACAGGGTCTTTCACAGAACAAGAGTTTTAATTTTGATGAAGGCCAAGTCATCAATTTTTTCTCTTATGGGTAGTGCTTTTGGCATCACATCTGAGAACTCTTTGTCTAGCCTTAGGCCCCAAAGAATTTTTTCCTATGTTATCTCATAAACTTTTGAAGTTTTATATTTTACATTTAAATCTGTAATCCATTTTGAAGTAATTTTTACATAAGATGATAGGTTTAGGTCAAGGTTTATTTTATTGCTTATGGATGTCCAATTGCTCCAGTAACATTTGTTAAAAAAAACTATCCTTCCTCCATTGAATTGCTTTTGCACCTTTGTAAAAATTCAGTTGGGTATATTTGTGCGGGTCAATTTCTGGGTTCTCTGTTCTGTTCCATTTATCTATGTGTCTATCCCTCCACCAGTATCACACTTGTTTTGATTACTCTAGCTATATAGTAAGTCTTAAAATTGGGTAGAATTATCCCTCCCACTTTATTCTTCTTTTTCAAAATTGTTTCAGTACTCTAGTTCTTTCTCCTTTCTATGTAAATTTTAGAGTAAGCTTGTCTATGTCTATAAAAAATTTTGCTGGGATATTAATAGATGACTTTTTTTACTATGTTAAGGCGTACAGTCCATGAACATGGTATGTCTCCCCATTTATTTAGGTTTTCTTTGATTTTTTTTCGTCAGCATTTTGTAATCTTCAGCATACAGATTCTATACATGTTTTCTTAGCTTTACACTTAAATATTCCCCCCTTTTTTGAACAGTTATAAATAGTACTGTGCTTTTAAATTTGGGTTTCCTTATGTTTGTTGCTAGGATATAAAAATATGAATGATGTTTGTCTGTTGATCTTGTATCCTGTAACCTTTCCAAGCTCACTTATGGGTTCTAGGAGTTTTTATTTAAAAAAAAATAAAATATATATATATATATATATATATATATTTACATTCCTAGGGATTTATTATGTAGGCAATCATGTCATCTGCAAATAAGGAAGGCTGAATTCTTCCTTCCCCATCTGTATGCATTCCCCTTTCATCCCCCACCCCTTTCTTGCCTTATTGCACTGGCTAGGCTTCCAGTACTATGTCAAGAGACATCCTTGCTTTGTTCTTGATCTTAAAGGTAAAATATCCAGTCATTAACTATTAGGTATGAGTTTTGCCACAGATTTTTTGGTAAAGTTCTCCCTATCAAGTTGAAGAAGTTCTTCTCCATTGTTAGCTTGCTGAGATAACATGATTTTTAATCATGACTAGGTGTTGAATTTTGTCAAATGGTTTTCTGCATCAATTGATATGACTGTAGTTTTTCTGCTTTGGTTGGTTGATATGGTGGACTCAGTAATTGATCTTTGATATGAAACTAGACTTGCATTCCTGGAATAAACCACACTTGGTTGTGGTGTAAATGTTTTATATATATTGATAGATTTGATTTGCTAATATTTTCTTGAGGGTTTTTGCATCATTCATGAGATATTGGTCTACACTTATTCTTTTTTTGGTGCTGTCCCAGGTAGCCCGTGAGCTCAGACCTGAATGTGAGAGGATGCCTGGAGTCAAGCCTGGCCCAGCCAAGCTCAGTCTAGATCACTTTGCAGCAAACCAACTAACCCATGAACAGAAAAATAAATGTTTGTTATTATAAGCCATTGAGATTTTGAGATTATTTGTTATGCGGTAGAAACTGACTAATCCACCAACTATTGAGTTTTTTTTATCTCAATAATAAAAAATTTAATTCCAAAGAGCACTGATTATTTTCATGTATACTATTTTCTGTCATATCTCTCTAAATATATTAATTATACTTATTTTTATGTTTTGTTTTCCTATATGAGCCCTGGTGGCACAGTGATTAAGAGCTCAGCTCCTAACCAAAAACTCAGCAGTTCGAATCCACCAGCCACTCATTGGAAGCCCTAGGGGGGCAGTTCTACTCTGTGCTATAGGGTTGCTCTGAGTTGGAATTGACTTGACAGCAATGGGTTTGTGTTTTTTGATTTTCCTATAAATTTTGTTTCCTTGGGTGTAAATTTGTCTATTTGTTGAATTGTTGCCTATGCCAGATCATGCCTGTTGATACTTAGCCCTACATCTGCCTTTCTACAGTCACCTTTGATTCTTTGAACTGGATGCTTAAAATGATGTATTGTAGACTCCATTGCCAGATAGGTTCCAGTCAGAGTCTACAAATGAGAGACACTCATGCAAGATTGAAGGTAGTTGTTTCCACCTTCTGGCTATCGTGAATAATGCTGCTCTGAACACTGGTGTACAAGTATCCTTGAATTCCTGCTTTCAGGTCTCTTGGGTGTATACCTAGGAGTGGAATTGCTGGGTCCTATGGAAATTCTATCTTTAACTTTTTGAGGAATCATCAAAATGTTTTCCGTAGCAGCTGCACCATTTTACATTTCCACTAGCCATGTTCTAGGGTTCCAGTTTCTCCACATCTTCACCAACACTTGTTATTGTCTGTTTTTTTTTTTCTTTTAAATAATAGCCAACTTATTGGATGTGAAGTGGTATCTTATTGTGGTTTTGATCTGTATCTCCCTAAAGATTAATGATGTTGAGCATCTTTTCATGTCCTTACGGGCCTTTTGTATATCTCCTTTGGAGAAATGTATACATTCTTTGCCCATTTTTTAAATGAGTTGTTTGTTTTTGTTGTTGTTAAAATGAAAAGTTCTGGAAATAGTTGTGGTGATGGACGCACAATGTTGTGAATGTACTTAACGCTACAGAATTGTACACTTTAAAATGGTTAAAACGGTCAATCTTATGTATGTTTTACCACAATTAAAAAACCCAAAGATAAATAAATAGAGGGGAAAAGAAGACTGAAGTTGGGAAGACAGGAGAAGCAGTTCTGCGTCAGACAGCGCTCTGACCAGATCGGTGGTGGCAGCTGTTGTTGAGTAGCGGTGTGGGTGCTGCTAGCAGGATAAGCAGTGAGTGCAGGCTTACAGACTATAGGCCAAGGGCTGGAGCAGATTCCTGATCTCCGCATAGCTGCGTCTCCCTCCTTGTGCTTCTCCAGCATTTCCAAAATTATTGTAACAAATTCCTTGAATTAGAATCCTCTTGGCTTGAAATAACGAGAGTGTTTCTGTTTTCTGCGCTGGACTCTGACTCATACAGTTTTTGGTGCCAGGGATGGTCCAAGGACACGAGCTTTTAAAGATATGAATCTAGAGTTGCCTTCCACTGATTGGGATTGAGTCAGTAATGGCCTCCTTGCTGGTAGAAATGGGCTACTGTTCGCACAAGGCACGCTGTGGCACAACACGTACTTAAATTTTGTCTGAGATTGCCTGGGGTGAAGTGCCAATTGTAGGCAAGCCTCTGAAAGAGATAAGGAAACCTTTGTTTTTCCTGCCATTTCCAGGGACTTGGGATGGAGTGGAAGGCCGTGGGGTGTGCTGCCATCTTGCTCTAATCTTCTGTATTATTTAAAAAAGTACAGTGATTATGCTTACTTATTTCAATGACGATTAGGTTGAAAATAATAAGCAAGCAAAAAATATATGGCAACCTTTTTTTCTGGTAACCATACTTATGGGAAACTTAGTCGCTTGGCCTGCTATTTCAATATCCCCATTCACATGCTGACAGCTACCTGAACTGTACCGTGGAGGAACTTGGAGGAAATGATCACATTCATTAGTTATTGCATTCTAGGTACTAACACTTCAGTCCCGGGAAAAAGACTAGCCTCAGGCAGTCCTGGTTTAAACCACTGCTCCACAGAATTGCCTATTTTTTCCACATGATGACTTTTGTGGTGTGTGGCAGATTTCCCTGAGGCCTCACAAAATGACAAGCTTTCACAATGTCACTGGCTGACAGCCAGACTCAGCACAGCCTTGCTGTGATTTTGGGGCTAAAGACATTCTACCTTGTGCAATAGTTAAACCTTGCTGTAACCAGCTGCGTTCCCATAAAGTCATTCTACCTTGTGCAATAGTCAAACCCTGCTGTAACCAGCTGCATTCCCATAAAGTCAGAAGGAAATACTTTGTAGGCCAACTCCAAAGCCATCCTGAAGCACATCCCTGAATCCTGGGGCCACATAGTCTATCAGGAAAGGTGAAGGACATAAGATCAGAGAAAGAATACAGATTTTGCAGTCAAACAGAGCTGGGTTTAAGTCTGTGCTTTGAACAAGTCATTTAATCTCACTGAACCCCAGATGCTTTATTTATAAAGTGGAGACAATCATAGCTAAGTCCAAGGGAAGAGTAAATATGAACCCTAGTTCATTAATTTATTCAACATGAATTACTGCCTACCTTGTGCCAAATGCTCTTCCAGGTAGCAGGGAGTACAACAATGAACAGGCAGAGCCCCTGTTCTCATGAAGTTAACATTGTAGTAAGGAGAGACAAACAATAACCTAGGCCAAAAAGAAACAAGAAAATGCTACAATAAAATGAAACAGAGTGATGTAATTGAGAGTTGCTGCAGTTTCTCTTTGTTGTTTCCTTGGTCCAATGTACTCACTAAACTACGCGGCATCTCTTTTTCAGTGTCCTTATTTAAGCCAATGGAAAGGGCCTCATGACCCCAATCTCATGAGCATCAACGGCCTAATGTGTCTTCTCTGCAGTATTTGCATCTTAGCAGGGGGCCGAGTCCTTGGATCACAGAACTGCCCTTCACTGGTGGACTTTCAGGCTCTGCATGACCAGTGGGGGTGGTATTTGGGGGTAAGCAGACGTTTGCCTAGCCTCTGCCTGAGAATGTTCTGTTTCTGAATGTCTCGTAGATGTTGTTGCTGGGGATCCTGAGTCCTTATTGGAGGTCATGATTTAATTCAGAGTCTGTGGCTTTCAAGAACCGGCTCTGATGCTGCCCTTCACACACAGAACATGGGTTTGCCAAGAAAGAGTCAAAGATGGTGAGTGTTGCCATTTCAAGCTGAGCCTTCCAGGAACGCCTAAGTGGGTGGCAGTCTCTAGTCCTCTGGGCTGTCCCCAACCCAGAGCTGGGTTCTCAAAATGCAGATTGAAAGAAACAAACAAAAAAACAAACTAGTTACTGTCCAGTCCATTCCTACTCATGGTGACCTCACTGTGTCAGAGTAGAACTGTGCTCCATAGGGTTTTCAATGGCTGACATTTTGGGAAGTAGATCACCAGGCCTTTCTTCTGAGGCACCTTTGGGTGGACTTCAACCTCCACTCTTTCAGTTAGCAGCAGACTGCTTAATAGTTTGGGCCATCCAGGGACTCTCAAACTCAAATTATTATTGTTAAGTGCTGTAGAGTCAGTTGTGACTCATAGCGACCTAATAGGACAAAGTAGAACTAACCCATAGGGTTTCTGAGGAACGGCTGGTTTACTTGAACTATTGACCTTTTGGTTAGAAGCCATAGCTCTTAACCACTGCGCCACCGAATTAAGCATACATAAGGTACTGGCAAAACGGACACACACACACATAAGAAGTCAGCTTTCAAAACCTTATCCTGAATTTTGGAACCAGAAATCTTGAAAGATGGTATTCCAATTTCACATTTATGTAAGTTTTCTGTTACATTGACTTCCATATGGGCGAGGGCTCCATAATCTTTTAGAATTTAGGGCCTCCAAAGGTCTTAATCTGGTCCTGCCCCCTACCACCCCAGAAATGCCCCCTCACCTCAATCCTCAGAATTAATACACATGGTCCCCCCCAGATCTGGGGCCCAGAGCAGGAGAGTGGAAGATGTATCCTAATTCGTATCCTACTGCAGCTCCTCTGCCGGCTCTCTCTTCTGAGGCCCTCCGTGTCTGAACCACGTAATCTCGCATTAATCACGCAGCAGCAGCACGATGCTGACGGGGGCTCTAACGTCTTTGGGCTAATTTACAGAGTGAGGGAGGCCTTCTAGACCACTGGGCAGTTTACGTGAGGAAGTTTCTCCCTCAGATGCAAATATATGTTGTTTTTCTGCTCGTGGTCCTGACCCTTGCCCCATCTTCTGCTTCTGTTGTAAGAGGCAAAAATGAAGGCCAAGATCTGGGAATGGATGTTTTTTGACTGAAGCCCCACTTGGCTTCCCAAGCCCAAGCTGGTTGCACCAGGTTCCCTGGGGTGGAGGCCTGAGGCAGCTGCCAGAGCAAGGAGCCTGCCCATTGGTCTCTGGGCCTCACTGGGTTGGCCAATGGGAAAGGACGCTGGGAGGCAGGACCTGCCTGCTCCCATGAGTACCGGCTGCTCAGGCTGGGCCAGCTCCTCTTCACTTCCATCCTGACTGTGGTCTGTGGGTCTGATCCCACACCAGAGGGTAAGAACAATTCTGTTGAAGCTCCAGGCCTGGGGTGGGGATGAGCTCCCCTAGAGTGGAGCATCTGGCTGGGATGTGAGCAGGCTCTCCTGTCCATAGTGGGGTGGGAATGGATACAGGCAAAACTCTGGTCAGTGCAGCTCTGGCAGGGGCAGACAGGCCTTGGCCTTCTCCCTCAGTTCTCCCACAGCTCCAAGAGATAGGGGCTGTTCCTTCTGGTCCAGTGCCTGGGACCATTCACCTCGTAGTGAGGTGCCTACCCAGGGAAAAAGCTGCATGAGATGAGGTGAGGTGGGAGGGTTCATCCAGGGATGGGGTGTATTTAGACAGAAGGGGAAAAGGTGATAAACTGCTTCTCAGCCTGAGCAGGTAAGGCAACAGAAGAGGCGGATGAAGGGGCAGCTTGGGAAAAAGAGCCTGAGCGCTCACCTCCAACAGACCCAAGGTTGGAACCCAGCTCTGCCAGTGTATTCTATTCAGCAAATATTTATAGAGCAGATTCTATGGGCCAGACACTGTCGGGTTCATGCGATACAAAGATGGATGAGCTATGGTGGTTTGCAGATCTGGGGACATCGATAGACTGGGGATGTTACACAGATGTGGGGGTGTCTCACAGGGTGGCTGAGAGGTTTGATGAGATGGCATATAGTGGGAGCTTATAAAATTTTTTTTTTAAAGATGTTTTCTGGCAGAAGCAACTGGATCCGCCTGGTCTTTGCTAAGCCCAGTCCTGCTCCCCCAGCGAGCACCATCTTTGAGGCATCCTGGTTGTTTTTGCTGTAGCCTCAGAAGGTCAGAGTGGGAGGGCATTCAGAGGTCAGGCCGGCCCCTCATGTGCCACAGGATGCAGGTGTTTGGTCTGGGGAGGTTCTGGCTTTTGGATCAAGCCTCACCAGGGACTCAGCTGACTTATTCTTAGCGACCTCATAGGGGTAAGGCCAGTTCCTCCTGAGAAGGCTGGGAAGCAGAGGCAGTGGGGAGGTCTCTGCTAGCTGGGGAGCAGAGGGTGTGGGGAGGTCTGTGCTAGCTGGGGAGCAGAGGCAGTGGGGAGGTCTGTGCTAGCTGGGGAGCAGAGGCAGTGGGGAGGTCTGTGGTAGCAGAATATGCTCAAAGGGGGACCTGCAACCTAATCAACAGTCCTCGTTTCCTCCCTCCCTTACGTCTTGAGGAGCCCTGAGGAGAGGTGCAGGACTTGCTCTTTGTCCTCTCTAAGGTGGCTTCAGGGACAGACATTCCATCTACTTCCTTCTCAAGCTGGAGGACCAGTGGCCCCAGACTTTGGCTGAGATCAGAAGGTGATGTCTTTCAAAGAGTAAAAAAAAAACAGTTGCCGTCAGGTCAGCTCTGACTCATGGTGACCCCATGTGTATCACAGTAGAACTGTACTGCATAGGGTTTCAGTGTTTGATTTTTTTTTTAAAGTAGTTTGCCAGGCCTTTCTTCCAAGGTGCCTGTAAGTGGATTCGAACCTCCAACCTTTGGATAGCAGCCGTGTGTGTAAACTATTCACACCAGACAGGGACTTTAAGGAGTAGAAGTTTTCAGGAAGGAATTCCTTCATGTGGAGGAAGAATAATTGTAAAAATGAGGTAGAAGCATGCCCTGTGTTACCAGTTGCTTGAGAGTACGAGTGAGCGTGTGTGTGTGTGTGTGTGTGTGTGTGTGTGTGTGTAGGTGGGGGGTGGTGTTGGGCATGGAGATGCTGGCAGCTGACACAGAGCGGGAGCGAAAGGTTTCAGGCAGTCTTCCTGGGAGCCAGACGGAGCTGAATTGATTCCCGGCTCTACCATTTGTCAGTAGGTTGCACCACTTTAAATTGCCAATATTCAAGCCTTTTCACCTTTAAAAATGGTAACTTCATATAATTCAACCCAACAGTTGTGTGATCTCAAGTGTACATCTTAACCTCTTCAAGTCTCATGTTCTTTCATACGGTGGAGTCAAAAGTAGGACTTAGGGGGAGGGTTAAATGAAATAAGATGTGCCAAGTGCCTTATGCAATTCATACTTTAAAATATCCTTGCCAATTTCAAAGTCTTCATGTTCCTGATCTCACATGATCCCATTTAGCAGATTAGGAAGCTGAGTCTTCGAGAAGCTCCATGAAATTATGTTAGAAGCAGTGTGAAGTGGTGGGAAGTTCACTGGTATGGAAGTCAGAAGAATGGGGATTTCTCAAGGATCATACGGATTGTTTCCTTAATCTCTCAGTTTCCCCATCTCTAAAACTGGAGCAATTTTCTTTGCTTCATGGAGTTCCTGTAAGGATGAAAATAAATAATGTGCAAATGCACCTAGAGCTGGCCTCTAGGAGGATCTAATCAATGGGTCCTCTTCCTTCCCCTCAGCCTCCCAGTTTGTAAAAGCAGGGGTGGTTGAGATGCTCTCTGGGGTCCCTTTGGCTCCGACACCCGCGGATTTTGTGAACTCTGCTGGGGGAGTCAGCACTGGGTCTGGTGACCTTCTCCCCCATCCTGCTCTGGCTCCCACCAGTCCCACAGGAGACCCGTCCTTGCATTTCATAAGACGCTGCTTTTGCTACTGAAGTTCCAGCGGGTCAAAGTGGAGTTTCTCATACACTTTAACATATGAGATGTAGAGACCAAAGTCTGGCCCCAAGGATCCCGGGACCATGGCCACTCCTTGTGTGATTGTAAATGCTAACGAGTCCGTGCTTGTGCCAGGGTTCCCCTGAAAGCCAGGGCAGTAGGAAGAGCGCAGGTTTGGGATTGCAGATCGCACTTCTGGTCTCTCGGGCAGAAGTTACTGAACCTCTCTGGTCCCCAGGTTTCCCTGGTGGGACTGAGTCCTGCTTCCTGGAGGTATGGGGGTGAAATGAGATGAAAAGGGGTGATAGGTGCAGTGTGGGGGCCATAAACGTTTGTGTTTCCCTCCCTTCACGTGTATGTGTGGGACACCTCATAGCTTACGAAATATTTCTTCTTGCTTGTGCATATGATCAATTGCTCCCTCATAATAATATTGTGAAGTAGTCCAGGTAAGAATTAATATCCCAAATTTACAGGCAAAGAGCACGAGGTCTGAGTGGTGGGGTGGGGGCAGGTAAGTCAGTCATCCAGCAAGTAAATGGTGGCGCCTAGACGCCTGGACGAGAAGTCAGGCCGTTTGCATCCTGACCTGAAGGTTTTTTTCACCCTACCTCCCTTCATGCCCCTCACCATATGGGGAGATGTTAAAAGGCAGCAAGTGTGACCTCATGGGGACAACAGTGATCAAGCAGTAGAGTTCTCCCCTTCCGTACTGGAGACCCAAGTTTAATTCCCAGCCAATGCACCTCTTGCACAGACGGTCACCACCCATCTGTCAGTGACTGCTGTGTTGCTATGATGCCCAAACAGGTTTCAACAGAGCTTCCAGACTAAGATGGACTAGGAAGAAAGGCCAGGCAATCTACTTCCAAAAATCAGCCAATGAAAATCCTATAGATCACAACAGTCTAATCCACAACCAATCATGGGGATGGTGCAGGACCAGGCACTGTTTTGTTCCACTGGGCGTGGGGTCACTATGACTTAGGGCTCAACTCGACAGCAGCTAACAACAACATGTGTGACCACAATGCTTATTTCCTCCTGGGGCTATGCCTAAGAGGCCGTTACTGGACTCTGGAAGAGCAGAGGTTGATTTCCAGCTCCTCTGTGTTTACCTCTGGGATCATGGACGAGTCAGCCACTTTCTTTGTCTCTAATACGGGTACTACCTGAGTCATAGCTAACATTTATTGAGCACTGACATGTGCTGGCACTGGCACCCTTCTAAGCATTCCAAACCATTTAATCTTCCAACAAGCATATAAGACAGAGACGTGTCACAGACAGAGCCTGTCTCCTTATTCTATTTAGTACTGTCTCTTAACATGGTTATGAGAATTAAGTGAGATATTAAACGAGGTAAGGACATTCCAGATGGCATTCTACAAAGGCGGAGAATTAAAAGTGGGACTTGGATTTAGCTTTGGGGTCTACGTAAAAAGTTTCCTTATAGGAATAATTGAGTTTTATATTACAGTCCTTAATTTCATTTAATGATGTTTCCCCCTGTAGAAATAGAAGTCTTTCAAAACTGAAGTGTACAATTGCTTCATCTAAACAAAATACACAATTTTGGAATAATATTTTTTAAAACTTAGGCACCTCTGCATGGACCTTCAAGTTTTCTCAGTTGCTGGTTTTCTATCCAGAATTAGGCTAGAAGACAATCTTCTTCAAACAAATCCTGTTCTTATCATCAGAAACTTCCTGGGGTCATATGCTCATTGCCCCCTTCCTTTTTCAGTACCTTCACCCCCTGCCCTTGTCATGGAGCCCAGACTGGTCCCTCCTGGCAGTAGGGACATGTCTCCATAGCATCCAAGTATTGGAGGCAGAATGTCTCCCATTGGGGTGGAAGAATGGGATCTTGATTTTTAAAGGAGGAAGAGGGACCAGAGAACTCAGGAGACCACCTGACTCTGCACTCTCTGCAAGAAGTCCCCAATCACCCTTTATCTTTGTGACCCCCCTTAGTGCCCTCCACCAGTTCACATAACCTGGATTCTCTCTCCCTGGCCCCCCGTGGAAAAGAATACAGCCTTATAGATTCTTCCCTCTTCATCTCTGGAGAAAATAAGCATAGAGCCTCTCAGAGGTCTTCTCGGGATTTTTATTGCTAAACACACAATGAGAAAAGGTGGAGGGGACAAGGGTGGAAAAGTTTGAAGATACATGAAATCTTACAAGTCTCAGAACAAGCATTCTCCCTAAGTACAAAAGGGACTTTGCTGGTCTCTCCTGCTTGGCTTCTCATCGAACTCACTGCTTTCCTCTTATCTTGGGACAAGCCAGGCCTAAACTACCTCTCACTGTATTTCTGCACCTATTGAGAACTCTCTCCTGCGTTCTACACGTCCAGTAGAGGGTGATAAAGGTACTCATTGATGGAAAGAGTGTGTCTTGAATGATGACTCATGACAGCTAAGGGGCAGCACTTGTCTCTGCCTGCACCTGTCTCACTGCTGTTGGGGTTTTGTTTTTTTCTTCCTGTTGTTCTCCCCCTCTTTGTCTGCCAGCCTCATTCTCAATTCCTACTTTGCATATCAGATCATATTAGAACTTGATTTTTGTTAAGTGATACATCAAATCAACAGAGAGGGAAGAGATTAATTAGAGATGTTTATAAAGCTAGTCTGAAAGTAGGGGAAACTCATTTAAGAACTGTAGATCACAGATTACACACATACACACACAAAATCAGAAATTAAAGAGAGAATTTTAAAATATATCAAACCACAGAAAAATAGAAGAGTATTTACCAAGCCGTAGTATGGATAAAGACTGTTTAACACTTAGAAGCAAAGAAAAAATACCAACAGAGTTGACTATATACAAACTAAAACTTCTGTATACCTAAAAATTAGGATAAACAAAAGGATAAACTGCAGGCTAGAGAAAATGGTCACAGCATATATGACCAAATGCTGATATAAAGAGCTTAGACAAATTGATTTAACAAAAAACAAGGTTCCTAATTACGAAAAGTGACAGAGCACTAACAGAGAAAGCACTAATGAGGAAATTATATTAGCAAACTTGGCCTTTAATAAATGTCCAACTCACTAATTATCAAACAGTGCAAACTATAGCAATGAGGGTCTATTACTTTTGCTCACAAAGCTAGCAAAAAAAATTTTTTAATGATAATATACAAAGCTGGTGAAGATAGTTAAGATAGGTCCTCTTACACAGGGCACTGATATACTACTCGGCAACAGTGTAACATTGCAGTTTGGCAGGATGTATCAAGAGCCTTAAAAATGCCCACATCTTTTGGCCCAGTAACTTTTCTCCCAGGAATATGTTATAAAGAAATAATCACCAAGTTTGGGAAAAGCTATAGACCCAAGGATGTTTGTCACAGATTTTAAATGCTATTTTAAAATGGAAATAAATTAAAAGTCCAACAAAATGGAAATGGTCAAGTATATTTTGAATGTGTCCACTTGACGGACTATCAGACATTTAAAATGGTGGTTATAAAAACTAGAAAATGACAAGGCAGAAATAGGGAAATAAATTTTTTATGGAAAGTATAATTTCCACTATGTTTGAAAATAAACAGGAAAATTCTTAGAATTGGGGATGTTTTCCCCTGTAGTTCCCAAAGTGCTTATATTACTATTTATAATGAATATATACACACAGACTCATATATATGTGTATATATACATAATGAAGATGAAAGATGAGTTGGTGGTGTCACGTGGAGAGGGCAGTATAGAACCCCAGGTAGCAGGACATAGGAGTGGGATTGTAGGCAGGGATCATGCACGTCTTTGGGGGTAAGACTGCCAGTCACGGTCTTCCCTGCATCCCTCACAGAAGAAGCAGTACCCAGAAGTTAAACACAGTTCTGAAGACTTGATGTAATCTAGATGAGACAAGCAAATTGATGAAAAATAGTGACTCTTCAGAGTAAAAAGAACCAACTCCACAGAGAGTCTTGGTGACACCTCCTATCCAGAATGCTGTGATCCATTTCCCTCTCTGCAGTGCTTTCGCCCACCTCACTGCTGAGAGAGGGATGGGGAGACTAAGACCCAGGCCATCAGATATGGTGGCCTAAGGTCACCCAACCACGCAGAGGCAGATCTGGGCAGGAGCAGAGTCCCCATGACCTGTAAAGGGCCCTCTTCTGGGACGAGGATATGGAGGGAAGTTCCTGAGACAGGGAGTCTGAGCCATCTGTGCTACTTGAGCTCTTTGCTTGGCTCCCAGAATACATGCTTCAAATACACTCCACCTTCCCTCCTTCCATCACTCTTCCTTTCTCCTTTTTTGTTCCTTTCTCTTTCTGGCCCTCTCTTGCTTTTCCTTTTTTTCATTATACAAATATTTAGTCCCTATTATGTGCTAGTGGAGTTCCTGGGTGGTGCAAACAGTTAACACACTCAGCTGCTAACTAAAAGGTTGGAGGTTCAAGTCCATCCACAGGCACCTCGGAAGAAAGGCCTGGCGATCCACTTCCAAAAAATCAGCCATCAAAAACCCGATGGAGCACAGTTCTACTCTGACACACATGGGGTCGCCATGAGCCAGAATCAACGTGATGGCGATTGGTACTGGTGATGTGCTGGTAGCGTGTTAGGCATTGCCTTGAGGTGCTCCTTAGTTTAGCAACAGAGAAGGGCAAGCAAATTGGGAATTCCAGTAAAGTGCAAGAAGTGCTGTAACTGAGATAAGCGAGGGCACTTGGGAAATACAGAATAGGAACAACCAACTCAGATGGGGGTGGGAGGATAGAGAGCTTCCTGAAAGAGGTGACATCCAAACAGTGTCCCAAAGGCTGAGTAGGGAAAAGGCAGGGAAGGGGGTGCACCTAAGGGTGGTCCAAGCAAAGGGTCAGTGGATATTCTTATGGGGCAGTGTGCCTCTGGTTGTCTGTTTAACTCAATGTGTGTGTGCGTGTGTGTGTGTGTGTGACATGCTGCCAAATGATCAAACACGTGACCCAGGAGGGGGAGAGGAAGAAAGAGAATAGGAGGGAAAGAAGGAAGAACAGAGTCAGAGAATGAGAGAAAGTGAGGGAGGAAAGAAAGAGGGGAGTCATGGAGAGAGGTTGTTTAGAGTTGAATGGAGCAATCTGGGTCTTAGTCCTGGAAAACTCAAAGGATGGATTCTTGGCAACTTGACTGTTGGCACTTCACCCACACCTGGTCCTGTGCTCAAATACAACGTGGGGAAATTGGAGGAGTATCATCCCTCCCCTTCCTGAACTCACAGTTCTGCTGAGGAGAGGAGATTATGCACAGGGAATAATTCTAAATATTGCAAACGTCAGCGCAGAAAGATATCAAGGTGGGCTAAAATCAGTCTTCCTGGAAGAGGTGAGTCTTGAGAGAGCAGTTCTTAGACAAGGACTCTGCTAAATGGATGGAGTCCTGCTTAGGTCTTGCCTGGGTGTGCTGTGTGGGCTCTGCCTTTCATCTACCTCTCCATGGCTGACCCTGCAGGTGTGAACTCCAGTGCTCAGGATGCTGTTGCTGCGAGCTGTTCTACTGCTACTAGCCCTGCCCAATAGTGGCCAGGATATCACGAACAAAGAGCCTGGGGTCCTGCTTTCCCCACCCAAGGAGGGCTGTGCAGGTTGGATGGCAGGCATCCCAGGGCATCCTGGCCACAACGGGACTCCAGGCCGTGATGGCAGAGATGGCACCCCTGGAGAGAAAGGCGAGAAAGGAGACCCAGGTGAGGACAAGGTCTTCGGCCTCCTCCATCACAGACCAGTCTCCTGGGTAGAGGAGGGCTTCCAGAGATGTATGTGGACGTTATTTTCTTTCCTAGACTCCCGAAAGAAGCAGTTTTTTTTTATATGATCCATAAACAACCTAAAGTGGGTTCTGGGTTCTTCCAGCGGACAGACTGGGTAGCACCTCTATAACCAAGTACCCTTTGGCTCTGCTGTATCCCCATCTCCTTGCCCAACCCGTTTCCTATCCCCACTCATATCCCTATTCCCCATCTGTTCATATTACTATTCCCCTTCCTTTCCACTTAATTCTTATTTCATTCAACGGAATTGAACTGCACTTACTGTGTACCTCCTGCAGGACACAATCCTGCTCTTGGAGAACTCTGGGTCTAGTTAAGAGATAAATCTAATACACAGGACTGTCAGAGGTTGCTATAAGAACACTCCAAATATGTCAAACTGAATGTAAACAAATGCCCAAAGTATGGAACTGAGAGAAAGCACACTTAATGCTGACCTGCGTTAATAATGAAGGCTTCAAGGAAGAAGCAGGCTCTGAGCTAGGCAGAGTAAAAGAGAGAGCATGTTCCAGACAGAGGGGATAGATAGAAGAGCAAAAATAAGGTTGCTTGAGCCAACACATAAAGGGCTGGTGGGGTGGAGGGTCCATTATGGAGTCATATAGAAAATAAGGTTAGAAATGAACTCACGGGAGCCTGCTGGGCTATTCTGTGGCAGTTGTGGAAGGAGGAGGTGCCATCCCTTCCGTTTTGGGAGCATCCGTTGGTCCCTTGCTCTGTAATCCAAGCATATGGCAGGTGGAGGTCACAGAGACAGTGCTTTAGACTGGAGCCAGCCTAGGCTGGAGTTCTGTTCCTTGTGGTCACTGAGGTCTTCTCATCTCTAGGTCTTATTGGTCCTAAGGGTGACACTGGTGAGACCGGAGTGACTGGGGTTGAAGGTCCCCGAGGCTTTCCAGGAATCCCAGGCAGAAAAGGAGAACCTGGAGAAAGTGCCTATGTATACCGCTCAGCATTCAGCGTGGGATTGGAAACCAGGGTCACGGTCCCCAATGTTCCCATTCGCTTTACCAAGATCTTCTACAATGAGCAAAGCCACTATGATAGCTCCACTGGAAAATTCTCCTGCAACATCCCTGGGCTGTATTACTTCTCATACCACATCACAGTCTATATGAAGGATGTGAAGGTCAGCCTCTTCAAGAAGGACAAGGCTGTGCTCTTCACCCATGACCAGTACCAGGAGAAGAACGTGGATCAGGCCTCTGGCTCCGTGCTCCTGCATCTGGAGATGGGCGACCAAGTCTGGCTCCAGGTGTATGGGGATGGAGAGAAAAATGGGCTCTATGCAGATAATGTCAACGACTGCACCTTCACAGGCTTCCTTCTCTACCATGACATCCAGTGATCACCATTACCTCAGAGCCTCCACCAGGCCAAACAATTCAAAAGTCGGTTAGAGGACAGCTAGCAGGTTTTCAGCGTAGGTAGGAGATTGATTTTATTATCTAGTTGGAGGGCTCTGAACATTATTCATTCATTTATTCACTCATTCATCAAGAACCTTTTTTTTTTCTTTTTTTTTTTTAAATCATATACTATGTTTTCAGTCCTGAAGAAGACATGATCTTTGGTCTCAAGATCTTATTATGTAGTAGCAATGAAAGGATAATAATATTTACTAGGGAGCTTCCCATACATGACAAGATAGTAACTGACCAAAGGAAGTGTTTGACAGCATTGTTTGATGCTCGTTGTCTCTCCTGATGTTCATGCCAAGCCTATAAAGTAGGCAGGGCAGATATTATTCTTTTCCTTTTGCAGTTGTAGTTCTGAGGCCGAGAGTGTTAAGTGAATGTCTAAGGTCATACCTGTATTATGAGACAGGGCTGGAGATCAAACCCAAGGCCTTGGACATTTTCTACTAGACTCTGCCCTTTTTTAAGAGTACAGGGACTCCTTGGAGTTGGTAAGGGTCTCTTGCCCAGCTCACCCGAGGGCCTCTGAATTTGCTTTCATCAGGGGTTAAGCCTTCTCCATAGCAGAGCTTCTTCAGAGAAGATGTTTCTAGGAAGTCTCATCTCAGCTAGAATTCTCAGTGTTCCCTGCGCTGCTCTGTACTTTCTCTTCTCTGTGTCTTTCCTCATGCTCTTCCCTCTGGCCTGGAAATCTATCTCCATCTCCGTATGCTGATATCCTTCCTGTCCCTCAAGGCTGCCTGGTCAGGAAGTTTCTCTGATGTGTTATCTCTTTCCTCCAAACCTTCCTTTGCACAGTGCCTTTTGTGCCACTCCACATTCTACCCTGAATGAGAGTCTTGGGTATATGAGTCCTTTCTCCCACCATGCTGTGAACAACTGTTGGGTAAGGACAGTGGTTCTTTCACCTATGAATCCTCTTGCAAGACCGTGATAAATGCTTGGTGAAGAGAAATCTCTTGAATCCTATATCTACCCAGAATTAACTCCATTTCAGTCTTTCTGTATAACCAACCCTTATCCACAGAAACATTTTCATTTTAGGAACTCATGGTTTTAGACACACAATCTTTGATTCCACTGGACAGCTTAAATCTTTTCTACTGAGGTTATGGATGACTGTGCTTTCCAGAATTCTTAAAAGATTTTCCATCGATGAGGTAACATGAGCCTGAAACGCAAACCCAAGAAGAAATTTGGAAATCATTCTATCCCTGAGTGCCAACAGGGTCTGGGAAGATCTGGGCTCCCTGAATTTATTCTTTAAGAATTACAGGTGGTTGATAGTGTTAAATATTCTCTCAGGAGGCAGTTGCATGCATGATGCTCTTCGGTTTTAGCAAAAGTGGAGTTTAATAGCATTCTGTATAAATATAGAAATGGAAAATCTATTATTTGTTTACAGCGTTAAATTCTGAGTGATCCCCTTTTCTATGTGAATTGCTACTCATTAAGTGATTCTTAATTCTACATATAAAGCTTTGCCTTTTGAAATGCTTGTATGTCATCATTTTCTACAAATAAAGATACTACGTAACATTGAAAGTAAAGCATTTACTTCATGTGGCTTTTGTTTCCATTTTTAAAAATAATTTATTTTATTCTGTTGTTGTTGAGATTATACACAGCAGAATATACACCAATTCAACAATTTCTACATGTACAATTCAGTGACATTGATTACATTCTTCAAGTTGTGCAACCATTCTCACTTCCTTTTCCGAATTGTTCCTCCCCCATTAACATAAACTTACTGCCCACTAAGTTTCCTATCTAATCTTTTGAGTTGCTGTTGTCAGTTTGATCCCATATAGTTCTTAAAAGAACACAATGCGCAAGGCAGAAATTCTTTACTAATTAAGCTAGACTATTGTTTGGTTTAAAGAAGACCTCAGAAGATATTGTTGATTTAAGGTTTAAAGATTATCACCGGGCAATAGTTTCAGGAGTTCATCTAGCCTCAAGGCCTCCAGAAAGTCTGGATTCCATGGGAATTTGAAAATGTCTTCTGCATTTCCCCCTTTTGATCAAGATTCTTCTATAGAATCTTTGATCAGAATGTTCAGCAATGGCAGCTAGGCACCATTCAGTTCTGGTCTCATGCAGAAAGGCAGTTGTTCATGGAGGCAAGTAGCCATGCATTCCATTTCCTCCTCCTATTTCTGAATCTCCTTCTTCCTCTGCTTCTCTGGGCAAATAGTGATCAATTGTTATACATTGGATGGTTACTTGCAATCTTTTAAGACCCCAGGCACAGCACAAGGAACTAGGAGACAGAACATAAACACTAAACATGATACTAGGCCAATTAACTGGGATGTCCCATGAAACCATGACCCTAAACCTCCAAAGAAGGAACCAAATCCCCTGAGGTGTTGGTTGTACATAAGCAGTCTCAGTAGCTGCTGTTTTTATTGTTGTTGTAAATATATCACACAATATATGCCAATTTAACTTTTAACATGTGTACAACTTATTGACATCAATTACATTAATTGGTTGTGCGACTCTTACCCTTGATCCCCGTAAATCAAAACTCATTGTTCCATGAGCAATGTTTCCATTTTGGAAGAAGAAAGACATGGGGTTTAGAAAGGAATGAAAAGGTAAGAAGAGTACATCTTGTATTACAAAAAACAGAAAACCCAACTCTAACTTAAGCAAAAAAAATTTTTTAAAAAAGGAAAAATTTATCATTTGTATAACAGAAAATACCAGAATTGTTCTGTCTTTATGTAAGGCTGAAACCAGAAGCTCAAAAAATATTATCAGTGACCCCTTTCTGTTTGTTCTTCCACCCTGCCTTCCACAATGTAGGCTTCACCCTCAGGCTTATCCAGTATAGCTCCAGGCTCTCCCTCATGATATCAAAAAGACTGCAGCCTGCCTAGCTCTCATACCCTCACACCATATCAGCCAGCAAAAGAGACATCCTCTTTTCTGGTGGTTCCCACAGAGGAGAGAGGAAACTTTCTTTTCCAGAAGCCCCAGCAAATTTACCCTTGCATCTCATTGGCTCTGACTGGGTTGTATGTCCATGTCTGAACAATCACTGGAGTCAAGGTGGGTGGACTACACTTACTGACTTAAGTTAGTCATGGCTCAAAGTAGGGAAGGAGTATTTCCCTTAAAGGAAAATCTGGACATCCTTACCAGACGTGGGAGAATGAATGATGGGTGCAAAAACAACTGTTCACAGCAGACTCTTAATGCTACATTCAAGCTTTCTCAAGTTTCTCAGAGAGAGATTGCTAGAAAATTACTATTTATTTCCTCTAAAATTTCAACATGGGGGCCTGGTGGTGCAACAGTTAAGCACTTGGCTGCTAACCAAAAAGTTGGCCATTCAAACCCACCCAGTGGTTCCTTGAGAGAAAGACCTGGTGATCTGCTTCTGTAAAGACTGCATCCTAGAAAACCCTATGGGGTAGTTCTGTTCTGTCACATGAGATCACTATGAGTCAGAATCTACTTGAGGGCACCTAACAACAACAACAGAATTTCAACAAGTAGCAAGTGTCTGGCTATGCTCACAGTGTCACATTTGGCTAGAACGGGACACTCAAATAGCACTGGACATGGTGTCACACTCACTCTAAACTCTCTGGGGCAGGGTCATTTCCTTGTGGAGCCAGAGGCACAAAGAATGCCAGTCGACATAGCACCTCCTAAGAGAAATTGTGGTTAAGATTTTAGGAGTAATTGTTCCATAACATCTTCAAGTATAATTGTGAATTTGTCTTCTTCTTCTTCCAGTTCTGTCAGTTTTTGCTTCATATATTTTGGAGCTTTGTTATATATAAACACATTTAGATTTAGATTTTCTTGGAATGTCCCTCTCTATCTCTGGTAATTTTTCTTGTTCTGAAGTTTACTTTGTCTGCTATAACTACAGCCATTCCAGCTTTCTTTTGCTTAGTGCTTGTGAGGCGTATCTTTTTTTATTATTTTACCTTAAATCTATCTACAGCATATTTATATTAAATTTTAAGTTTGTTTCTTATAGACTGCAAGTAGTGTGATCTTGTTTTTATCAACTCTGAAAACCTCTGTCTTTTACTTGGTGTATTTAGACAATTTACATTTACTATCATTGTTATTGAAGGAGCCCTGGTGGTGCAGTGGTTGAGCACTTGGCTGCTAACCAAAAGGTTGGTGGTTTGAACCGACCAGCTGCTCTGCATGAGAAAGCTGTGGCAGTCTGCTTCCACGAAGATTACAGCCTTGAAAACCCAATGGGGCAGTTCTACTCTGTCCTACAGGGTTACTATGGTCGGAATCAATGAGATGACATTGGGTTAATGGGCTATAGTTGTTACTGTGGTTTTACTTAAGGCTACAATTTTATTTGGTTTTTTGTTTCCCCCTTTATTCTCTGTCCTACCATCTTTTTGGATTATTTGACTATTTTGTAGACTTTAATTTTAATTTACGTATTGGCTTTTTGGCTGTAGCTCTTTGTTTTGTTTTTTAGAGTTGTTCCAGGGATTATTCTCTCTCTGTATATACCTGTGGCCCTAATGGCACAGTGGTTAAGAGTTCGGCTGCTAACCAAAAGGTCTGCAGTTTGAATCCACCAGCCATTCCTTGGAAACCCTATGGGGCAGTTCTACTCTGTCCTATAGGGTTATTATGAGTCAAAATTGATTCAATGTTACCTAACAA
>NW_004444028.1:4232656-4242075 GCF_000243295.1 Trichechus manatus latirostris | reverse complement strand
ATATATACACCTAACTTTTCACATCCTACTTAGAGTTAATACTTTACTACTTCAAGTAAAACATAGAAGTCTTATAAACATATAGGTCCTTTATCCCCCTCCTTTTTGGTTATAGTTGTCATATGTATTACATCTACATGTTAGAACACCTCAGACGATGTAATTTTTCCTTTAACAGTAATACACATTTTAAAGAATTTAAAGGAGAAAAACTTTTTTTCCAGTTATTTGCCATTTTTCTTGCTCTTCCTTCAATCTTGGAGTTCCATGTTTCCTTCTGGCATAATTTCCTTTATCCTGATGAACTACTTTAACATTTCTTATACAGAAGGTCTGCTAATGCTGACTTGTCTTAGTTTTCCTTCATCTGAAAAAGTCTTTATTTTATCTGCATTCCTGAACAGTATTTTTACTAGATATAAAATTCTGAGTTGACAGTTTTCTTCCACCTTTCAACACTTTAAAGATGCTATTTCACTGTCTTCTGGTCTCCATGATTTCTGGGGAGAAACCTGTAGTTATTTAGAATAGTTTTCTCCTATGTGCCCTGGTGGCACAGTGGTTAAAAGCTTGGCTGCTAACCAAAAGGTAGGCCGTTCAAATCCACCAGCCGCTCCTTGGAAACCCTATTGGACCGTTCTATGGTATGCTGTAGGGTTGCCATGAATCAGAATCTACTCATTGGCAATGAGTTTTTTTTTTTTGTTTGTTTTTGTTTTGTTTTAATGTGCAATGTATTGCTTTTCTCTGGCTGCTTTCAAGATTTTTTCTTTATCTTTGGTTTTCAATAGTTTAATTAGGATGTATCTAGATGTGGTTTTTCTTTGAGTTTAACCTTTTTGGGGTTCACTGAGCTTCTTAATTCTGTAAATATATGTCTTTAACCAAATTTGGGAAATTTTCTGACATATTTATTCAAATATATTTTCTGAACCAATATTTTTTTCTTCTCTGAGACTCCAGTGAGATGAATGTTAGATCATCAAGTCCTGAGGTTTTGTTAATTTTTTAAATAGTTTGTCATTACTCTTCATACTGTGTAATTTCTTTCCTTGGTCATCTCCATTCTGCTATTGAGCCCATCCAGTGAATTATTAATTTCAGAAACCCAATGGGGCAGTTCAACTCTGTCCTACAGGATTACTATGAGTCAGAATCAATTAGATGACATTGGGGTAATGAGCTATAATTGTTATTGTTGTTTAATTTAAGGCTACAATTTTATTTGTTTTTTGTTTCCCCCTTTGTTCTCTGTTCTACCATCTTTTTAGATTATTTGACTATTTTGTAGACTTTAATTTTAATTTATATATTGGCTTTTTGGCTATAGCTCTTTGTGTTATTTTTTAGAGTTATTCTGGGGATTACTCTCTCTCTATATATGTATATATATATATGTATATATGTAAAGAGACCAGGACCTTTCTCCAGAGCCAATGGAGAGAGAAAGCCTTGCCCTAGAGCCGGCACCCTGAATTCAGACTTCTAGCCTACTAAACTGTGAGAAAATAAATTTCTGTTTGTAAAAGCTACCCATTGTGGCATTTCTGTTATAGCAGCACCAGATGAATAAAACAGATAGACAAGTAAATCAATTGAACAGAATAGAGAGAGTATAAATAGACCCACACAAATATAGTCAACTTATCTTTGATAAAGGAGCAAAGTCCGTCCAATGGAGAAAGTAGTCTTTTCAACAAATGTCACTGGAACAACTGGACATCCACATGAAAAAGAAAAAACAAAGAAGAACCTAGACAAAAAGCTTACACCATTCACAAAAATTAAATCTAAATGGATCATAGACCTAAATGTAAGATATAAAACTACACAACTTCTAGAACGTAACATAGGGGAAAATCTAGGTGACCTTGGGTTTGGTAATGAGTTTTTAGACATAAAAATGAAAGCATGGTCCATGAAAGAAAACATTGGTAAATAGGACTTTATTAAAATTAAAAACTTCTGTTCTATAAAAGACATTGTTAAGAGAATAAAAAGACAAGCCACAGACTTGGGAAAAATATTTCCAAAAGACATATCTGCTGAAGGATTTGAATCAAAATATACAGAAAACTCTTAAAGTTCAACAATAAGAACACAAATAACCCAATTAAAAATTGGGCAAAAAATCTGAACAGACTTTAACCAAAGAAGATATACAGATGACAAATAAGCATGTGAAATGATGCTCCACATCATGTATTAAAAGCGAAACAAAACTCGTTGCTGTCGAATCAATTCTGACCCTATTGGACAGAGAAGAATTGCCCCATAGGGTTTCCAAGGAGCAGCTGGTGAATTTGAACTGCCGACCTTTTGGTTAACAGCAGTAGCTCTTAACCACTATGCTACCAGGGTTTCAATCATGTCATTAGGGAACTGCAAATTAAAACAACAATAAAATACCACTATATACCTATTAACCCATTGCCACTGAGTCAATTCCAACTCATAGCAACCCTATAGGACAGAGCAGGCCTGCCCTATAGGGTTTCCAAGGCTGTAATCTCTACGGAAGAGACTTTCCTCCTGCAGAGCAGCTGGTGGGTTCAAACAGCCAACCTTTTGGTTAGCAGCCAAGCACTTAACCACTGTACTACCAGGACTCCTATATACCTATTAATTTAGCTAAAATCCAGAACACTGAACAGCAAATGCTGGCAAGGATGTGTAGCCACAGCAACTCTCATTCGTTGCTGGTGGGAATACAAAATGGTACAGCCACCTTGGAAGATGGTTTGGCAGTTTCTTACAAAGCTAAACACAGTCTTACCATATGATCCAGCAATCACATTCTTAGGTATTTTCCCAAATGAGTTGAAAACTTATGTCCCCACAAAAACCTGCACATGAATGTTTATAGCTGTTCTGCTCATAATTATCAAAAATTAGAAGCAACCAAAATGTCTTTTAATAAGTGAATGGATAAACAAACTGTGGTATAGCTATACAATGTGGTATTATTAAGCAATAAAAGGAAATGAACTATCAAGCCACAAAAAGACATGGAGAAACCTTAAATGCATATTTCTAAGTGAAAGAAGCCAATCTGAAAAGGCTACGTGCTGTATGATTCCAACTATATGACATTCTGGAAATGACAAAACTTTAGAGACAATAAAAAGGTCAGTGGTTGCCAGGGATTTGGGGGAGGGAAGGGAGGGATGAAAGGGGGAGTACAGAGGATTTTTAGGGCAGTGAAACTATTCTGCATAGTACTGTAAAAGTAAACACGTGACTTCAAGCATTTGTTAAAACCCATATGTCTTAGAGTTATCTAGTGCTGCTACAACAGAAATACCACAAGTGGGTGGCTTTAACAAACAAAAATTTATTTTCTCATAGTTTAGGAAGCTAGAAGTCTGAATTCGGGATGCTGGCTCTAGGGGAAGGCTTTCCCTCTCTGTTGGCTCTGGGGGAAGGTCCTTGTCTCTTTTTAGCTCGTGTTTCTTGGTTCTTTGGAGATTTCATGTGCTGTGGCATCTATCTTCCTCCAACTGTGCATGCTTGCTTCATCTGCTCTTTTATACCCCAAAAGACATTGACTTAAGACACTACACTAATACTGCGTTATTAACATCACAAAGAAAACCCATTCCCAAATGGCATCATAACAACTATGAAAAACCAAACCTATTGCCACGGAGTCGATTCTGACTCATAGCGACTCTACCCGACAGAGTAGACCTGCCCCACAGGGTTTCCAAGGAGCGGCTGGTGAGTTCGGACTGCTGACCTTTTGATTAGCAGCTGAGCTCTTAATCGCTGTGCCACCAGTGTTCCCCATAACCCCTATAAGGGTTAGGATTTACAACCCGCACTTTTGGGGAACACATTTCAATCCATAATGCCATAGAACTGTACAACACAATGAGTGAAACCTAATGTAAACTATGAACTTCAGTTAATAATAATTTATAAGTATTGGTTCATCAATCGTAACAAAGGTGCTACACCAATGCAAGATGTTAATAATAGGGGAAACTGTGGAGGTTGGGAAGAGTATTTGGGAGCTCTCTGTGTTTTCTTCTCAGTTTTTTTGTAAACTTAAAACTGCCCCAAAAAATAAAGTCAATTACTTAAAAAATAAAATCAAATCAAAGATTTCTCCTGTACTATCTATGCTTGTTGTTAGTTGCCACTGAGTCATTTCCAACTCATGGTGACCCCATCAGGTGCCTCTGGGTGGGTTCAAACTTCCAACCTTTTGGCTTAGCTGTTTGCACCATCCAGGGACTCCCTCTTTTGGGCAGGGGGTCCCTTTTCCTGGGCTTCTGGCTAGCAAGAAGTGATTTTTTAGGAGATTTTGCCAATAATGCTTGCTGCACAATCCAGGACTCAGCTTGCCCTAAGGTCAAATCCAGTAGAAAAAGAAGGACCTCCTCCCCAGTGAAAACACCCCAGCTATGGGGTGTTTTCAAGTTTTGACTACAGTTTTTAATGTCTGTTATTATTTAATTTTTAGAGTTCTCAGGTGTTTGTTTTTTGCATTTTCCAGAGTTTTGTAGTTGTAATCAGTGTACGACGTAGGCTGTAGTTGGCTTACTCCAGCATGGCTGGCACTGGATAACTTATGTCCCATGATACTTCTAATGAAGGGAAAAAAGAAGGGGCTTGGGGGATGGTAGGGGCCCCAAGAAGGCATATAATTTATCCTGAAGTAGATGGAAGCCAAAGAAAACAAGTGCAGGCTTGAGATAGACCAATGTTGGAGAGAACATATGGAGTACCCTAAATTCCTTGACCAAGGGAAACTGGGACAAAGCACTACCCTGATTGTAACTCTGATATTTCTGGTGCCTGGAGTGACTGATAAGAATAAGTCACACATTGTGCCAGAGGCTAGAGCTGTCAGCATGACCCAACCACAGGGATCAAAGCAGAAATATTTGGGCTCAAATTCAGAAATGTTACTTATGCAGTGTTCTACTTAGTAATGTCTGGAAATATCTAGGTTTTTATGAAAGATTGGAAGTAACAAGATTTTTTTTTTTTTTTTTTGCCCCTCTGATCTTTTTAGTTTCCACTTAGGTATTTTATAGCAAGTAAATATAATTTTGAACCAAACTCACTGTGTAAAAACTACATTTTTTCCAAAAATAAGTGAAATAATGAGAATACAGGCCTCTTCCTTTTAGTAGTTATGTGTGCTTCACAAGACTGGTGCAAATGGACTTTCCTGGCCAGGATTAAGGTTTACTCTGAAGTTGCAGATTTTAGTCAGAGTTAGGGCTGTGAGCAGATGAAGAGATCATCTGTGCTGGGGTATGATGGACACCTGCTGGATGTTCTGCCATTTTCCCTTCTCGGGGACTGCTCACCCCACTCTTCACGGTGCCCACCCCTTGACCTGGACCCTCAGGTAGCCACGAGGTTCAATCTGATCCCTCTCTCCTAGAGGCTATTGATTGGACCAGGGCACAAACTTGATCTGAACGACCAATCAGAGTCCTGTGTGGAATATGAATTAGGATGGATGCAAAACACGCAGATTCAAGACCCATGGGTGCCACCTTCGGCACTGCAGACTAGAAGGAGAGAGAAGGCCCAGCTGTGGAGCTGTAAGAAGCAGGCTCAGAGAGAAGCAGAGCTGAGATTCAGGCATAGAGGCAGACGTAGAGATAAAGGTAGAGAGAACTCTCTGAGTTCCTGAAGGCGTTCCTCTTTCTGGTTTCAGTCCTTCTGGAGACTCAGTTGCACCCCTGCCTCTGCATCCAGTGAGGAACCATTCCTGAATTTTTATGAATTGAACCTTATCACTTAAGCTAGCTTGAGTTGATTTCTGTTATTTGCGTTCCAAGAGTACACGGGGTTAGGAAGTAGTCTGTTCCTGAGCCCAGGTACCAGACTGCAGCCTAGTCAGGAAGAATACTTGGTAATGGGGTAACAGAGTGAGGTTGTTAGGTCTACATGTGATGAAACCTAGAACCCTCGCTTCATTTATATTTAACAAGTCATCTCTGAGGTGGGAAATCCCTTGTGAGCAGAGAATTTCTATTTCTATTGAATTCTTTACAGTTATTATTCATTCACTGGTAAATATATACTGTTTATTATGCATCAGACACATAATTTAAAAAGGATAGCAATAATGTCTATAAATTGCCAATTAAAGCATCTTCTTGAAATACGTTGTTTTATTTAATCCTTACAATAGTAAATTAAATACTATTGGCCCAATTATTAGTTAAGAAAACTGGAGCTCAGAGAAGTTAATTAGCTGGCCACAGCTAGTAACTTGTAGAGTAAAAGGGATCATGCCCAGAGCTGCCTGACCCCAAATGCCATGCTTGTAGAAAGAATGAACCTCAATCCCTCTGGTCTTTTTTTCTTTCAAGTTTCCAAACATTGGGGAATGGGGTATTTACACAACCAGTAGCCCTAATGTCAGCGATCCTGTACATACTAGTAGTGGAAAAACCTGTCTTTGTAAAATGAGTCATTAAATTTGCCATATGACAGAAAGTCTGGTTGTTAAAAAGAAATGATGAAACGTCTCTCTCATCATTCATGCAGACAGATTCTGAAGATTGCACTGAGGCTGTTTGTAGCGCAATGCAAGGACAAAAACTTTGCAAAATCATTCGTTCATGCCAGCTGAAATATGTTGAGTCAATGTTCAACTATTCGTTATTTAAAACATTTTATGAATTAGGAGTTGAGTGCTATTTCCTTAACATGACAAAGAATAGCGAATTCTAAACAATGTCTAACGTTATTATAAATAGTGAAACACTAAATGTTTTTCACCATTCTGGTTTAACAATGTTCTGGAAGACCTGTCATTTTATCCTTTTATTTTTGAGTTCTCTCTTGTTTTATTTTATTCATGTTCTTCTCATGATCTTTTGTAAAATAGGCACTCACGGGAAAAATTTTTTTGCTTGATTTATATTTTTTCTCCAAAACTGGATTTTTTTTCCATTTCTGTAAAGAAGGCTGTTGGAATTTTGACTGGAATTACATTGAATCTATAGATTGCTTTGGGTATATTGACATCTTAACAATATAATATTAAGTCTTCTAACCCAAGAACATGTTCACTGATCTTTCTTCTGTCATATGTAATTTGCTGTTAGTCTCATTCAGTGAAATTATCATTCCAGAGACTATATTTTTTCCATCTCTAAATATTCATTTGGTTCTTTTTTATTTTTCCATTTCTTTTCTCATTATGGTCTTGTTTTCCTTTATATCATTGAGACTGTGGAACATATTTATGTTAGCTGTTTTAATGTCCTTGTCTGCTAGTTCCACCACATCTAGCATTTCTGCATCTGTTTATGTTGACCGATTTTCTCCTAGTAGTGAGTCCCATTTTTCTGCTTCTTCATAGATCTAGTAATTTTTTATTGAATACTGGACATTGTGAATTTTAGATTGTTGAGTCCTGGATTTTGTTGTATTCCTTTAAAGAATGTTGTCTTTTTTTTTTTTTTTTTCCCTGACCTGCAGCTCTCTTACCTGTGGATTTGTTTTATAGGGAAAGTCTAAGGTAGCCTATATTGCAGGGCCAGTTTGGCCCCACTCTTAAAGAAGGAGTCTTCTGGAATCTCTACTGAAGGTCCTGTGTATTCAGTAAGGTCTCTTCAATCTGACTGATGGGGATTTGAACAATTCCTGGTCCTGTATGAACTCTGTGAAATTTTAGGCTTACAACACCAATTACTTTTTGTCTGGAAGTCATTCTTTGATTGATCTTGTGGGAGTTCACCATACCATGTACAGATTGGTATTTAGTCAAATACTAAAGGAGACCCCTATTTAGATTTCTGGAACTCATTATCTGCATAGTTTTTCCTTTTCAGGAATTATGACTTGCAAATTCAGCCTCCTTAGCCTCCCTGAACTCCAGTCTCTGTCTCCTCAATTCAGATTGAGTTCCCCCCTGCTAATGTTGTAATCTGGATAATGCCTCCAGGCAGAAAGCCTGGGCAATCATAGAGATTCCCTCATTTGTTTCCCTTCTCTCAGGGATCATAGTCCTGCACTACTTGTCCGATATCTGAAAATGATTGTTTCCTATATTCTCCAGTTTTTTAGTTACCTATGGTGGGAGGAGAATTTCAGACTCTGTTAATCTGTCATGGTTGAAAATGAAATCCCAGGATTTTAATGATATGGAGAAAGAAATAATATAAAATCAGTTACAGTTCCAGCTTATAAATTTTAGGTACCTTTTGCCTTCAGTTATATGGATAAGTAGACTTTGAAAGATTAGTAGTGCTATTATCATACATTTGGTATCATTTGATAAGGAAGTATGAAGGCATTTGCTTTTATGTAAGTTGCTGGTCATTAATCAGTGGCATAAACATTTGACAATATTTTGGATTTTTTCTGATTACAAAGATAATGCATTATCATTGCAAATATTTTGGAAAATACAGAACATTTTAAAGAAAATAGAATTCAGTCATAATTCCATTTCCCAGAGACTATTACAGTTAATATTCTGGTTTATTTACACCAGTTCTTTTGTGTAGACATTTAAATGGATAATGATCTCTTAAGCTACCGTATTGGAGGTCAGGGTACAGTGTCACAGATAACCCCTAAACTACAGCTTGAACAAAAATTGCTAGTGTTTTCTAACATGGTTTATAGGTAAAATAATTTGGTTGAGTGCATACCCACTCCTCTCGTATAGAAATGATTAGGTTCCAAAGACCAGGTTGTTATGTGAAAATCAGTGTTATGTGAAAATGGAGGATGACCACATCAGATCACAAAATTGAGGATGACTACATCAAGACATGACTGCCAAATTACATCATTACAAAGCTGCCAAACCATTGAGAATCATGGCCCCAGCCAAGCTGACACATAACCTTAACCATCACAGCCAGTGTTACTCTTACCTCACACCTCAGTGTTCATTACTCCCAGACGTGCGTTGTTAATGCACAAAATAGTCAGGTAGCAGATTGTTTACTACTGTTGTGAATGTGAAATGCTGGATAACAAGATAGTGTATAAATGAGGAGTAGGTGTATATTAAATATTTAAACAACCTAGGCTTGAGTTCTGAACATTTTTGGATTTGTAACCTACTTTGTCTTCTAGAAATCTTGGCAGCATTCAAGAAGTGTTTGCTAAACAAGTCAGCAATCACTACTGCAGTAGTAGTGCCTCATGGTGTACATAAAGCACCCTTAGCTAACATACTTATTATTTGGTTACCTTCAGCACTGTGTTACAGTTTGAGAACTTTGACCTGCATGACTTTGTTCTCATACACAGTTGTCAGTAAATAGTTCTTATAATGAGATGAATCTCTGGTTAGACAGTGGCATTTTCTAAAATGTATAATTTTTTTTTTTTTAAATATTTTATTGTACTTCAGGTGAAGGCTTACAGAACAGATAGTTTCTCATGTAACAGTAACACACATGCTGTTTTATGACATTGGTTAA
>NW_004444028.1:4191887-4224642 GCF_000243295.1 Trichechus manatus latirostris | reverse complement strand
CATTTGATGTTCTAGGGTTTCAGGATTGTTGATTCTCTGTTTGGCTTAGTTTTTCGGATCTTTGTTGTGGAGGGACGGCGTGGTGCTTCTGCCTAGACCGCCATCTTGCCGGAGTCCACCTAAAATGTATAATTTTTACAGCAGAAAAAGAGGAAAGATCTCAGAACAAGAGAGTCGGGGTAGGAGTGGGACTATTCCTACAAGAGTACTCCTGTGTAGGGACTAACTTCTTGGAGGCTTTTCTTTGGATTTTGGCAAAAGCCATATGTAGAGTATTTCTTTAGGTTTTTTCCTCCTACAGTGTTGAAATCCACCCCCCCAAAAAATACAGTCTTTTGTGGTAGTGTTATGGATCAGAAAGGGACAGGACAGTTAAGTAAGGTGAGGCTTGTCCTTTATCAATCTCTAGTGTTTGTGGAGAGAAAGAGTATTGTCTTAGTCATCTAGTGCTGCTCTAACAAAAATACCACAAGTGGATAGCTTTAACAAAGAGAAATTTATTCTCTCACATTCGAGTAGGCTGCAAGTCCAAATTCAGCTCCAGAGGAAGGCTTTCTCTGTCAGTTCTGGAGGAAGGTCCTTGTTATCAGTCTTCACTTGGTCTAGCAGCCTCTCCATGAAGGAACCTCAGGTCCAAAGGACAGGCTCTGTTCCAGGCCCTGCTTTCTTGGTGGTATGAAGTCCCCTGTCTCTCTGCTTGCTTCTCACTTTTATATCTCAAAAGAGTTTGTTTAAGACACTATCTAATCTTGTAGACACCATCAATATAAATGCCACTAATCCATCTCATTACATCATAGTGATAGGATTTACAACACATCACATCAGATGACAAAATGGTAGATAGTCATACAATACTGGGAATCATGACCAAGTTGACAGATATTTTTGAGAGGCACAATTCAATCCATGACAAGTATATTGTGGAGATTGGGTTCACGAGTGACTGACAGGAAGAGGTGACGTGTGGCAGAGCTAGGAGACAATGCAGAGCTACTCCACTCACAATAGGGCCATCTGGAGTGACCTAAAACAGAACCTGTGCTTTCCCATTGCTTTTCCTAGAGAAAACAGACTCTTGAAGGGGGACGCAAATAATAGAAAAATTGGGTTACACAATATATTTGTAAAAAAAAATTGGGATCATACTGAACATCCAGTGTTTGCCCTGCCTTTCTAAATAACTTGAATTCATCTTTCTATGTCATGAAATATAATTTGCAAATATATTATTTATATGGATGTATAACATTTCATCGTATGGATGTCACAGTGATTTATTTGGAAATATTTATGCCTCAAAATGAAATTTGTTTGGCAGAAGTGTACATAGATGGTGCAAAATCCCTGACTTTTTTTTAAAGAATGGTGTCAGAGCCCAAATAACTTGGAAATTTCCGGTCTGGGCTGGCTGGTTTGGTATTAATCGTAGCTGGAAAATTGAGGAGAGTGCCTCTAAGACTCATGGATGTGTTTGAATAAAGTTATTAACAGAGTGAATTTTATAAAATCCAGGCTTATAAAAGCTTAACTGTTTTATTTAATTTGAACTGTAGAGAACTTCCTTAACATTCCACTGCTACACACACACAGCTGTCGACTGGCTGAAGTCTGGCAAAGGGTGAATCAGTGCTGAGTTAATGGTTGAAGTAGCAGCTCTTTCACAGATTCACACTTTCCTTTTGACTTATTAGTAGCAAGATATTATCTGGTGCATAGTCTTACTTGCTTGGCAGATACACATATTTTAGTAAATATGAATATATTAAATCTAAGACTTAAATACAAAGACCTTACTGTTTTCTATACTCATGACAAAATTACAGCCACAAAAAAAGAAAGCATGGGTTATGATATTCAAATGAAAAAAAAAAAGTCCTATTTAGTTGCTTTCCTACCATGGAAAACTTCCTCTGAGAATAATTGCATGACTCATGATTCTGCGAGAAATGAGCATAATGCTGTAAATGTCTGCAGGCCAGACTACTTTCAATGAGTGTTTTCTCTGGAAACTGGAAAGTGTGACATAGTCTAGGCAATAGCATACTTCATATCTTCAGTGGAACTCAGGTATAATAGAGATTTATGATATTTTCCAAGTAGTAACCTGATCAAATATTAGACGAAAATATGGCATGGTTTCTCATGTATAACAAAAGATGTTACATTTACACCCTCGATCCTATAAGACAGAGTAGAACTGCTGCCCCATAGGATTTCCAAGGAGTGGCTGGTGGATTCCAAATGCTGACCTTTTGGTTAGTGGCCATAGCTCTTAACCACTGTACCACCAATGCTCCTACTATAGTGTAGTCTCATAAAAATGCACATTTATTGAATGAAATCTGCTTAAAGGTGTAGGGAATTACAACTCTCACAGCAAATGTGAGAACTGATATACGAATTTGATGTTTCCTTTGTTGTTCTCTGGTTATCTTTCTTGTACATGAAATTCTCACCAGAAACAGTATTATCCACTGTATAAAGATAGGTATTTTTCATTCAGTATAGCCACTGGTTTAAGCCAACTGCTTTGTGTATACTCAATGCTACTAAAAGAATTGTCAAGGGTAATTTCAACTAACTTGACTATTGCCTTAAGCATTGTGATAGAGATTAATAGAACTCACTGATATTTGCATGCTTCTCTATATTTCTCAGCCTCTCTTGCAGTTAGGTTGGCCACATGACTGGGTCTGGCCAATGGAATGTAAGCAGAAGGATGGCTGTCACTTCCAGGCTGAAGCATTAAGTATCCAATATGCCTTCCCCTACTGTCTTCTCCTTTCATAGTGAGAGTAGAGGCCAAAAGTTGATGATGGATGATGGTGGAATCACAGGATCAAAGGTGCCTACATCCTTGAATTACCCTTTGGAGGAGAGTCTGCTTGGAGACACCCCCAACCTACATCAGATTTTAACATGGTGAGGAATAAACCTTTATTTTGTTATGCTTTATTGTGCTATGAAATTTTGGGGTTGTTTATTACCACTGCTGGCATTCCTTATCCTTCAGAACTGAATTTCCCACCTCTACTGTCACTCTCAGGTAAAGTCAACACTCCATTATGTTTCCTCAAGATAAGACACAGCAAGCTCCTGGATGCAGTCCAGGAAATAAACACTCAACTATCCAATAATACACTTGATCTGAAGCTTTTTTGTTCAGTCAGTTGCAATTTTCTCATAAATTTGGTAAACAGATTTATCCTACAGAAAAGTGATCTTTAAAGTAACTTTTAATATTTTGGTGATATTAAAGAAAAACAAAAAAACAAACCCATTGCCGTCGAGACAATTCTGACTCATAGCAACCCTATAGGACAGAGTAGAACTGCCCCATAGGGTTTCCAAGGAACTGCTGGTGGACTCGAACTGCCAACCTTTTGGTCAACAGCCAAGCTCTTAACCACTATACCATCAGGGCTCCTTGGTGATATAGTATAACATGATTTCTGATTCTTGATTTATGTAATTAAATAGGTCTATTTCTTTATTTTGGTGACATAATATGATATAATTTCTTATTTTTGATTTATATAATTAAAATTAAATAAGTCTATTTCATTGTTTTCTGAAAGTGGTGTGCATACCAGTTCTTTCAGGAAAATCCTCTGTGATGTCTCTAACATTTAGACACTTGAAGTTTCAAGAAAGTGACTTCTTCCTAGGAAGTCCACTTCATTCAAAGAACTCTTTGGATGTTACTTTTGTACTGAGGACCATTGCCTTTTAATGCATTTGTTTTGTCATTTTAGACTTCCATTTTGTACTCTGAGTTATCTTAACACCAAAAACCAAGCCCGTTGCCATTGAGTCGATTCTGACTCATAACAGCCTTTAGGACAGGGTAGAACTACCCAAGGAGAAGCCAGTGGATTCAAACTGCCAACCTTTTGGTTAGCAGCCAAACACTAACCACTGCACCACCAGGGCCCCTATCTCAACACAGGACTATCTGTATATTGAGGGATTATGTTATGAGTAATGGGGGTGACATATTTAGAATTTAGTGTCAGAATAAGCCTTATAATATACAGACCCACACATTTGTCAGTTTGTCATACTGTGGGTGGCTTTTGTGTTGCTGTGATGCTGGAAGCTATACCAGTGGTATTTCAAATACCAGCAGGGTCATCAATGGTAGACAGGTTTCAGTGGCGCTTCAAGACTAAGATAGACTAGGAAGAAGGACTTGGCAGTCTACTTCTAAAAAATTGGCCGGTGAAAACCTTATGAATAGCAACAGAACACTGGTGTGATGGTTAAGGTTGTGTGTCAACTTGGCTGGGCCATGATTCTCAGTGGTTTGATAGTTGTATGATACTGTGATTACTTCCATGATGAGATTTGATATGATGTGATCACCTCCATGATGGGATCTGTTGTGAGTAGCTAATCAGTTGAAAGGGAGTTTCCTTGGGCGTGTGGCCTACATTGACTCTATGTGAATATTCTGGCAAGGCTTGTGGGCTTTTGATTGTTCTGGATATTGCAGGTGGCTGCTGTTCGTCTGACCTCTGGTTCATGGGATTTGAGCTAGCAGCTTACCTGTGATCTTGCCTGCTGATCTTGGGATTCATTGATCTTCACAGCCTGTGAGCAAGAGCCCTGCTCTCCTACCTGCCAATATTGGGTTTGCTAGCCCCTGTGGCTATGTGAATCATGAGAAGTCTCTATCCTGACGCACAGACTTGGGATGTTTCAACCTCTAACCACATGAGCCATTTCCTTGATATAAATCTCTCTCTACATATATTTATAGCTTTCCTGGTTTTGCTTCTCTAGAGAATCCAGCCTAAGACATCTGGTATAGTGCTGGAAGATGAGACTTTCAGGTTGGAAGGCACTCAAAATACAACTGGGAAAGGGCTGCCTCCTCAAAATATAGTCAACCTTAATGATGTGGATGGAGTAAAGCTTTCAGGACCTTAATTTGCTGATGTGGCATGACTCAAAATGAGAAAAAACAGCTGCAAACATCCATTAATAATCAGAATGTGGAATGTACAAAGTATGAATCTAGGAAAATTGGAAGTCGTCAAAAATGAAAGGGAACTCATAAATATCAATATCCTAGGCAATAGTGAGCTGAAATGGACCGATATTGGCCATTTTAAATTTGACAGTCATATGATCTACTATGCTGGGAATGACAAATTGAAGAAGAATGGTGTAGTGTTCATCATCAGAAAGAACATTTCAAGATCTATCCTGAAGTAGAATGCTGTCAGTGATAGGATAATATCCACACACCTACAAAGAAGACCAGTTAATACAACTATTATTCAAATTTACACACCAACTACTAAAGCCAAAGATGAGCAAATTGAAGATTTTTGCCAACTTCTGCAGTCTGAAATTGATCAAACATGAAATCAGGATGTATTGATAGTTACTGGTGGTTAGAATGTGAAAGTTGGAAACAAAGAAGGGTTGGTAGTTGGAAAATATGACGTTGGTGATAGAAAAAACAATGCCATAGATTGAGTGATAGAATTTTCCAAGACCAATGACTTCTTCATTGCAAAAACCTTTTTTCAACAACATAAATGGCAGCTATACACGTGGACCTCACCAGATGGAATACACAGGAATCAAATCAACTACATCTGTGGAAAGAAACAATGGAAAAGCTCAATATCAACAGTCAGAACAAGGCCAGGGACCAACTGTGGAACAGGTCATCAACTGTTCATATGCAAGTTCAAGTTGAAGCTGAAGAAAATTAGAACAAGTCCACAAGAGCCAAAGTATGACCTTGAATATTGTCTTAGACTGGGTTCTCTAGAGAAGCAAAACTAGTAAAGCATATAAATATATACATAGAGAGATTTATATCAAAGAAACAGCTCATGTGATTGTAGAGGCAGGAACGTCCCAAGTCCATTGATCAGGATAGAAACTTCTCCCAATTCACATAGCTGCAGGGGCTAGCAAACCCAAGATCAGCAGGTCAGAAAGCAGGGCTCTTGCTCACAGGCTGTGAATATTGACGAATCCCAAGATTGGCAGGCAAGACAATAAGGCTTCTCCTGATTTGTGTAGCTGCAGTGGCAGGTGAACCTAAGATCAGCAGGTCAGAGAGCTGGTCTCTGCTCACAGGCTGTGAAGATTGATGAATCCGAAGATTGGCAGATAAGCTGACAGCGCACGTCCCAAAAACTGGAGGTCAGACGAACAGGAGGCAGCCACAGGATCCAGAGCAAGCAAAAAGCCAGAATGTCTGCTTATATTTGGATGCAGGCCACACAACCAAGAAAACTTCCTTTCAACTGTCTGGCTACTCATAGCATATTCAATCATGGGATCGATCACATATAAACACTGAGAATCATGGCCCAGCCAAGTTGACACACAATCTTAACCATCGCAAATATATCCCACCTGAACTTAGAGACCATCACAATAGTAGATTTAATGCATTGAACACCAATTACTAAAGACCAGATGAGTTGTAGAATGACATCAAGGACATCATACATGAAGAAAGCAAAAGGTAATTTAAAAAGAAAGAAAAGATCAAAATGGATGTCAGAAGAGACTCTGAAAGTTGCTCTTGAATGTACAGTAGTGTCATGGACTGAATTGTGTCCCCCGAAGAATGTGTGTATCAGTTTGGCTGGGCCATGATTCCTGGTATTGTGTGATTTTCCTACATATTGTAAATCCTTTCTGTATGATGTTAATGAGGGAGGATGGGTGGCAGTTGTGTTAGTAAGGCAGGACTCAATCTATGAGATGGGGTTGTGTCCTGAGGCAATCTCTTCAGATATAAAAGAGAGAAGCAAACAGAGAGACAGGGGGACCTCTTACCACCAAGAAAGCAGTGCCAGGAGCAGAACGTCTCCTTTGGACCCAGGGTTCCTGTGTAGAGAATCTCCTAGTCCAGGGGAAGATTGACGATAAGGACATTCCTTCAAAGCCGACAGAGAAAAAAAGCTTTTCCCTGGAGCTGACACCCCTAATATGGACTTGTAGCCTACTAGACTGTGAGAAAATAAATTTCTCTTTGTTAAAGCCATCCACTTTTGACATTTCTGTTATAGCAGCACTAGATGACTAAAATAAGTAGCTAAAGTGAAAGGAAGAAATGATGAAGTCAAAGAGATAAACAGAAGATTTCAAAGAATGTCTTGAGAAGACAAAGTAAAGTATTATAATGACAATGCAAACACCTGGAAATAGAAAACTGAAAGGGGAGAACATGCTCAGCATTTCTCAAGCTGAAAAAACTGAAGAAAAAATTCAAGTCTCGTGTTGCAATATTGAAGGATTCTACAGGAAAAATATTGAACGATGAGGAAGCATCAGAAGAAGATGAAAGGAATACACAGAGTCATTGTACCAAAAAGAGTCAGTCAACATGCAACCATTTCAAAAGTAGCATATGATCAAGAACCGATGGTACTGAAGGAAGAAGTCCAAGCTGCACTGAAGACATTGGCAAAAACAAGGCTTCATGAATTGATGGAACACCAACTGAGATGTTTCAACGAATGGATGCAATGCTGGAAGCGCTCACTCGCCTATGGCAAGAAACCTGGAAGACAGCTTCCTGGCCAACTGACTTGAAGAGATGCATATTTGTGCCCATTCTAAAGAAAAGGGATCCAACAGAATGTGGAAATAATCAAACAATATCATTAATATCACACACAAGTAAAATTTTGCTGAAGATCATTCAAAAGATGTTTACCTCTGTTTTACTGACTATGCAGAGGCATTTGACTGTGTGGATCATTACAAATTATGGGCAACTTTGGAAGGAATGAGAATTCCAGAACGCTTAATCATGCTCATGAAGAACCTGTACATAGACCAGGAGGCAGTCGTTTGAACAGAACAAGGGGATAGTGTGTGCTTTAAAGTCAGGAAAGGTGTGTGTCAGTGTTGTATTCTTTCACCATACTTATTCAATCTTGTATGCTGAACAATATGAAGCTGGACTATATGAAGAAGAATGTGGCATCAGAATTGGAGGAAGACTCACTAATAACCTGCGATATGCAGATGACACAACCTTACTTACAGAAAATGAAGAGGACTTGAAGCACTTACTGATGAAGATTAAAGACTACAGCCTTCAGTATGGATTGCACCTCAACATAAAGCAAACAAAAATCCTTACAAGTGGTCCAATAAGCAACAACATAATAAACAGGGAAAAGATTGAAGTTGTCAAGGATTTCATTTTACTTGGATTCACAATCAACACCATGGGAGCAGTGATCAGGAAATCAAATGACCTGTTGCATTGGGCAAATCTGCTGCAAAAGACCTCTTTAAAGTGTTGGAAAGCAAAGATGCACTTGGAGGACCAAGGTGCACCTGACCCAAGCCATGATATTTTCAATCGCCTCATATGCATGTGAAAGCTGGACAATGAATAAGGAAGACAGAAGAATTGACATCTTTGAATTACGGTGTTGGCAAAGAATATTGAATATACCGTGGACTGCCAGAAGAATAAACAAGTCATTCTTGGAAGATTTGATTTAGCAGCCAGAATGCTCCTTAGAAGCAAGGATGGCGAAACTTCATCTCACATACCTTGGACATGTTATCAGGAAAGACTGGCCCCTGGAGAAGGACATCATGCTTGGTAAAGTAGAGGATCAGCAAAAAAGAGGAAGGCCTTCAACAAGATGGATTGACACAGTGGCTGCACCAGTAGGCTGAAGCATAATAATAATTGTGAGGATGGCACAGGACCGGGCAGTTTTTCGTTCTGTTGTAGGGTCGCTATGAGTTGCAACCGACTCGACTGCACCTGACAACAACAACATAAGCCCTCTAAATTTTCCTCTAAGGTCTGTTGGTGAAGAGTGTTTAGGAGTTGATTACAGCTGACGAAAGCTGGTTTTCCAATTATGGTGAGATTCATGATTCACTTTTCAGTCTTTCCAAGTCAATTTTCACATCAAGTATGATTTCTTAAAATGGGCCAAAACCAAACCAAACCTACTGTGGTCAAGTCAATTCCAACTCATAGTGACCCTTTAGGACAGACAGAGTAGAACTGCCCCACAGGGTTTCCAAGGCTGTAAATCTTTTTTGTTTTTAAACTTTTTTTTATTATTGTACTTCAGATGAAGGTTTACAGAACAAATTAGAGTCTCATTAAACAATTGGTACACATATTGTTTTGTGACGTTGGCTCAAGGCTATAAATCTTTACAGAAGCAGGCTGCTACATCTTTCTCCCTTGGAGCAGCTGATGGTTTCAAACGCTGACCTTTTGGTTAGCAGCCGAGCACTTTACCACGCAACCAGTGCTCCTCTTAAAAAGGGCAGAAATTGTTTATGGCAGAGTCAGTTGGCGAGATTAACTAGAAGCTCTACGCACTTCCCTTTGTCAACTTATTACTGAGCCTAGCTTCCTCCTCAAACATGGGGTAAATATCCTTTTCTTATCCCTGTTTTCCCTCAAAGTCAGCACTTCCCTAATGATTTCCTGTTTCTGAGAAAAATCTTCCTGATATGAAACATGAAATGAGACTGGATTTCATTTCCAGACATACGCAAGACTTTTTTATAGCGATGTTGTTTTGTAAGAGAAAAACTTGGAAATGGCCCGAATGAAGAAGAAGACCCTGTAGGACAGAGTAGAACTGCCTCAAAGGGTTTTCCAAGCTGTAATCTTTACTGAAGTTGACTGCCATGTCTTTCTCCTGTGGAGTGGCTGGTGTGTTTGGACCATCTTTCTGTTAGCAGCCAAGTGCTTAACCACTGAACAACCAGGTCTCCTTAGTCAATGCCCGTGGAAGCAGCAGTCAAGAAATCAAATGACAATAAAAATTTCAAAAAGAAAGAAAGAAATCAAATGCCATAGTGCATTGGGCAAATCTGATGCAAAAGACCTCTTTAAAGTGTTAAAAAGCAAAGATGTCGCTTTGAGGACTAAAGTTCACCTGACCCAAGCCATGGTATTTTCAATTGCTTCATATGCATGCAAAAGCTGGACTAATGGACCACAACTACCACAGCCTCGTTAATAAGGAAGATCAAAGAAGAACTGATGCATTTGAATTATAGTGTTGGTGAAGAATATTGAATATACCATAAACTGCCAGAAGAACGAACAATCTGTCTTGGAAGAGGTACAGCCAGAATGTTCCTTAGAAGCGAGGATGGCGAGACTTCATCTCATGTACTTTGGACATGTTATTAGGAAGGACCAATCCCTGGAAAAAGACATCATGCTTGGTAAAGTAGAGGGTCAGTAAAAATGAAGAAAACCCTCAAAGAGATGGATAGACACTGTGGCTGCAACAACGGGCTCAAACATAGCAACGATTATAAGGAAGGTGCAGGACCCAGCAATGTTTCACTGTGTTGTATATAGGGTCACTATGAGTTGAGAGTGACTCTACGGCACCTGACAGCAGCAACAATATAGTCAAACAATCCAACCAAAACCAAACCCATTGCCATAGAGTCGATTCTGACTCATAGTGACCCTATAGGACAGAGTAGAACTGCCCCATAGGGCTTCCAAGGCTGTAATCTTCACGGAAGCAGACTGCCACATCTTTCTCTCACTGATTGGCTGGTGGATTTGAACCTTCTACCTTTCTGTTAGCAGCCGAGTGCTTAACCACTATGCCACCAGGTCTCCTTAGTCAAAAGAGAATACTATAAAACAATGATATTGAACGGCCTAAAGCTACAAGCACCAGCCTGATAAATCTCACAATCGTATTATGAAAAAGAAAGATAGGAAGGAAGGAAGGGAGGAAGAAAAAGAAAGATTCAAAAGAAAACATGCAGGACGTTTGATTAAATACGGTGAAAGAAACACATATATTTACCTCTGCTCTTTCTCCACACTCCATTAAAACAACTACAAAGAATTTTTTTTTTATTGTACTTTAGATGAAGGTTTACAGAACAAATAGCTTCTCATTAAACAGTTAGTACACATATTGTTTTATGACATTGGTTACCAACCCCACGACATGTCAAGGCTCTCCCTTCTCGACCTTGGGTTCCCTATTACCAGCTTTCCTGTCCCCTCCTGCCTTCTAGTCCTTGCCCCTGGGCTGGTGTGCCCCTTTAGTCTCATTTTGTTTTATGGGCCTGTCTATCTTGGATGAAGGGTGAACCTTAGGAATGACTTCATTACTGAGCTAAAAGGGTATCCGGGAGCTATGCTCTCAGAGTTTCTCCAATCTCTGTCAGGCCAGTAAGTCAGGTCCTTTTTTGTGAAATAGAATTTTTGTTCTACATTTTTCTCCAGCTCTGTCCAGGACCCTCTATTGGGATCCCTGTCAGAGCAGTAGGTGGTGGTAGCCAGGCACCATCTAGTTGTACTGGACTCAGTCTGGTGGAGGCTGTGGTAGTTGTGGTCCTTTAGTCCTTTGGACTAATCTTTCCCTTGTGTCTTTAGTTTTCTTCATTCTCCCTTGCTCCTGAAGGGGTGAGACCGGTGGAGTATCTTAGATGGCCACTCACAGGCTTTTAAGACCCCAGACCCTACTCACCAAAGTAGAATGTAGAGCATTTTCTTTATAAATTATGTTATGCCAATTGAGCTAGATGTTCCCCGAGATCATGGTCCCCACAGCCCTCAGCCCTACGAAGAATTTTTTTTAAAGGCATAAATGTTTAAAGTGAGCGATGACCCCCCACTTCTCATCCTCTTCAAGATCATTTGCAATGTGTTATAGATATGCCTCTTTATACTTCTACATATAAGGGATAGTTGTTGGATCTGTCAGCCACAGGTCTTTCAAAAATAAACATTAACACCTGAAGAGAGATAGTATAAATCCATAAGGAAGAAAGGAAACGTTTTCCTAACTGCTCGTGATATGCATGATTATCTTTTTCCACAAAGAAGTTAGTCCTTCATATTATTATATACAGCAGCATTAGTTCTTTTGCTTGTCATGTTTACCACATCCTCTGCTTCTTAATTTCATATTCTGCTTCCTCAAAGCCTTTTTGGAGTAAGAGAACAGGCCCATCATTGAGCCACAAACCTCTTATTGCCTGCTACACAAATACCTGCCCAAAGCTTTTACGTTATCAATTAAAAGGATGAGATAAATTCTTAAACAAAGACCTCTCCTCTTTCCTAGCCTCTATATAGGAAGTAGGGAGAATGGCTTCATTCTTCCAATTACAGATATAAATCTGGGTGGCAAAGTGGAAAGCGGGTTTAAGTGGGACAAGGGTGAAGAATGGAAGCAAGGAGAAGAGTTTTAAAAGCTGCTTTGGTAACTGAGGTGAATGATGATGAGGTGGCAGGGACAGAGATGAAAAGATAGAGAAGAAAGGAGAGGATGAATTGAGGTAATATTTAGGAAGTAAAATAATGATGCATTCGTGTAGATGGAAAAGAAGGAAACGCAGGTGGCCACTAGGTTTTTAGCTTCAGAGAACGGAGGTGCCATCAACTGAAATGGCACGGGAGGAAAAACAGGTTTGGGATAAAGATTATAAATTCAATTTTGAATGTAGATAATTAGAGATGCCTCTGGGACTTCCATGAGAAACTGCCCAGCATGCAACTGGAGAAATGAATCAGACCCTTAGGTAGAGGTCTGGGCTGGGGATATGGATTTGAGAATCAGCAAGCTGTGGAGATTGTTATCCATGAGACTGAGTTAAGTTCTCCCAGCAAGAAGTTTGGAGTGAGCAGATAGACTCCTGGGAATCACCAACACTTGAGATGTAGTTGTTGGGAGTGAAGCCCTGAAAGGAGGCAGAGAAAAAATATTCACCAAGGAATGCAGAGAAGAAAAGTGCATTGTCTTGGAGTTCATAGGAATGGCGTAAGTGTCGAAATGGAGAGAATAATCAGGAGTGTCAAATACAACAGAGAAGTCACAGATTCAGACAATTTTGGCAGTTAGATGGGGTATTGGTGGTGTCAGAAAGGTGGTTTCAATAAAACTGGTGTGGACAGAAGACAGACTAAAGTAGGTAGAGACGTAAATGAGAGCTGAAGGTAAAGATTCAGTAGATTTCATCTGGAAAGTTTGATGACAGGGAGGAGCAAGGTTGATGGTAGCTTATAGCTTATGGGAATGTGGAGTGAAGGGAGGACTGTTTAGACTTGAAGAATGGATTGACAACATTCCCAACACCCATAACTTGAGTATTTTTTTGTTGTTGTTATGAACACTTGATGCACTATCTTAAGTTTCAAACCAGTGATTTGCTTAATTTAATGCTAAAAAATCTTAAGATTAATTAATATTCCATTTATAAAACCTCCCATCCTTCTTTAGATCCTGCCTCATTCTCTTCACTGCTTATAGCAAAACTGCTTGAAATAGGTGTCTTTCCTTGCTGCCTCCACATTTTCTTCATTATTTTTGAAACTCCCTGCAATCAGGCATTAAATCCACTTTTATCAACGTTAATAATGAACCATATTATCAAATTCCATGCTGCTTTTACTCTATCAGCAGCACTTAACACAATTAATCCCTTCTACCTTCTTGAAATGCCATCTTTCTTCACTTGGCTTCTAGGAAGATATTCTCTTTTGGTTCTACTCCTACCTCACTAGTCTCCTTCTCAGTCCCCTTTACTGGTTTCTTTTCATCTTCCTGACCTCTCACATTTGGAGTGTTTATGACTTAGTCCTCAGATTCTGCTTTTTTCCTGACAGGGAACATAACAGAGAGTCCCTGCGGGAGCAGGAGAAAGGTGAGGTGCAGAACTCAAATTCTAGTCAAAAGACCAGACTTAATGGTCTGACTGAGACTGGAGAAACCCCAGAAAGCATGGTCCCCGGACTCTCTGTCAACCCAGAACTAAAAAAATTCCCAAGGCCAACTCTTCAGCAAAGATTGGACTGGACTGTGGGACATGAATGATACTCATGAAGAGTGTGCTTCTTAGCTCAAGTAGATACATGAGACTAAATGGGCAGCTTCTATCCGGAGATGAGATGGGAAGGCAGAGAGGGTTAGGAACTGGTTGAATGGATGCAGAAAATTAAGGATGGAAAGGAGGAGTGTGCTGTCACAGTATAAAAAGGGCAATTGAGGTCACATAACAGTGTATGTATAAATTTTTGTATGAGAGACTGACTTGAATTGTAAACTTTCACTTAAACTACAACAACAACAAAAACAAGAAATTCTGACAGGGTTTCTAAGTTACATCTTCATCTTTTGCTTCCAAAAAAAAAAAAAAAACCCTGCTTTTGTCTATCTATACTTACTTCCTGGGTAATTATGTGCAGTTTTATTGATTTCAATACTATCTATTCCCTGATGTCTAAGAGTAATACATGCTTACTCTGTTAAAGGAAAGCAAGGAGATTTATTGTAGCTTTGATAACAGTCTGGACTGGGGAAAAAATGTCTAATTTTACAGAGGGAACAAACACTTGGCAAAGCTTTGGAGACCTTTTAAAGGGCGAGAACAAAGGACTTGAGCTGTACTATTTTGATTGGACATCACAAACTTAGATTAATACTAGGCAGGTTACTGGAAGTGGGGCCAGGAGGGGGAAGGTTACAGGACATTTCTCTCTTAGAAACAGCTTGCTCAAGTGAAATATTTCTTTTTTTTTTTTGTATGTCATGTGGAAAATCTATTTTTTTTATTTTTTATTTTTTATATTTTATTGTACTTCATGTGAAGGCTTACAGAACAAATAGTTTCTCATGAAACAGTAGTACACATGTTGTTTTATGACATTGGTTAACAACCCCACAACATATTAACCCCCTAAATTCTCAACTTTTTTTTTTTTTGGTGAAAATACACATAGCCAAAGATACACCGTTTCAAAAATTTCTACATACATAGTTCAGTGACATTGACTATGCTCTTCCAATTGTGCTGTTACTCTCATTTAAGATGAAGGCTTACAGAACAAAATAGTTTCTCATTTAACAGTTACTACAAATGTTGCCCTATGACGATGGTTAACAATCTCACAACACATCAACAATATCCTTACTCAACCTTGGGTTCCCTATCACCATCTTCCTTGTCCCCTTCTGCCTTCTGGCCGTTGTCACTGGACTCCTGTACCTCGTTAGTCTCATTTGGTTTTATGGGGCTGTCCACTCCCAGGCTGAACAGTGAACCTCGGAGGTAACTTCACCACTGAGCTAAAAGGGTGTCTGGGGGCCATACTCTCGAGGTTTCTCCAGTCTCCTTTAGGCCAGTAAATCTCGTCTTTTTTTGTGAGTTAGAATTATGCTCTACATCCTTCTCCAGCTCTGTCCAGAACCTTCTGTTGTGATCCTGGTCAGAGCAGTCAGTGGTGGTAGCCGGGCACCATCTAGCTGTACTGGACTCAGTCCGGTGGAGGCCTTGGTAGCTGTGGACAATTAGTCCTTCGGACTAATCTTTTTAAGTGAAATATTTCTTGTCAGCAGTTGCTAGGAGATCTAGATAAGAGTCAACATCAGGGTCTTCTTCCTGAGACATTGTTTCAGGAAGGGTCTTGATAGCTTCTGGTAAACAGTTTATTGTTATTCTCTCAGCTTAACCACAGAGAAAAGGAGACCACTGTAGTTTGCACTTAGTCACAGGCTTTAAAGAATAAATTAAGGGTTTATATATATTAAAAGAAAGGCAAGATGGAGTAGGGCCCCAAAGGTAAAGCAGCCATTTTACTTTAGTCATGTGCCTCAGTTTCCTTGCTTTTACTCACTGGTGACTCCAAAATTGATATCTCTAGTATATACTTAAAGGAGCCCTGGTAGCACAATGGTAAAACTCTCAGCTGCTAAATGAAAAATTGGCAGGTTAAACCCACTCTGCTTCCATAAAGATTACAGCCTAGGAAACACTATGGGGCAGTTCTACTCTTTCCTATAGGGTCGCTATGAACTGGAATTGACTCGGTGGCACACAACGACAATAGTCTATACCTCTCCCCTGAACTTCAGACTCATATGCAACTGCCTAGTCAATATGTCCATTTGGATATGCAATAGGAATTTCAAATGAAACTCTTGATCCTTGCCCCTCCATTCAGACCTACTCTTCCTACTGTCTTTCCGCTCTCAGTAAAACTTAACTTCATTCTTTAGTTGCCCAGGCCAAAAATCTCAGAGTCATTTTGATTTTTCGTTTTCTCTCACTTCTCACTTCCAATCCATCATCAAATTATGTTATTACCTATAGAATAAATCCCGAATCTAACAGCTTTTCACTGTTTGGAGACAATTCTCCATGAATCCTGTGTTTTTAGATGTCTTTCAAGTGAGGCACTAATTGTTCTTTGTTCCAGATTATCTTTTCAAGAATGTTTATAGAGTGAACAGCCTTTAGAAGATAGAAATAATGTCTCTCTTGAGCGTATTTTCTTACTCTCCAGTACAATAAAGACAACATCTCCCTCTGGGGCAAAGGTTTGCTTGCATTCTATTATAAAAGATTCAGGTACTCTAATCTCAGGGTTCCTCAGGTGTGAAGCAAACCCACAGTGTGTGCAGTATCCACATGGGCCCCTCCATATCACCCCTGTGGGATTTGGGTTGGAGGAGGTACTGATGCAAACATAATGCTTATGTTGCTTACTGTGCTGAGAGCTATAAAGTCCTTTGTTTCTGATCTGGGAGTCTCATGTCTTCTGCCAACATCCACGAAACTGTGGCAGGCTAACTTGCTAGCTTGCAACTAGGGTAAAATCTCAGACCCTTCACAGTTCTCAACACTCACCACTTCCAATGTTAGAAGTTTAGTCCAAAACCATCACCAGTTTCCTCAGGCAATAGCCTCCTAACTGGTCTCCCTGCTCCTACCCTTGCCCCCGTATAGTTAATTTTCCATATAGCAGCCAACATGATCCTTATAAATTATAAGGCAGATCATGTCATTACTCTGCTCATAACCCTCTAATAGCTCTCTATCTCACTCAAAGTAAAAATGAAGGCCTTTCCCATGGCCTAAGTGGCTGTATGGGATCTAGTTCCTGCTACTTCTCTGGCCACATCTACCATTACTCTTCCCCTATTTACCTCACCATAGTCACTGTGGCCTCCTTGCTCTGCCTTGAATAGGCCAAAGTGGCTTCCACTTTAAAGCTTTTGTACTTGCTGATCCCTCTGCCTGCTATGCTTTTGCCTCAGAGACGTGCAAAACTAACTGACTCCCTCCCTCCCTCTTCCCTTACTCCCCCCTTCTTTCCTTTCGTCCCTTCACTGGTCAAATGTCAAGTTCCCAGAGAAGTATTCTCTTTCTATCACCCTTATCTGCTTTATCCTGCACTTATCATCATGTGCCATATTGAGCATTAATTTTTTTATAATCTGTGTCCCTCACTAGGATATAAACTCTATGAAAGCAAAAGCTTTGTTTATCTCCAGGGTTTAGAACAATGTCTGGTACATAGAAAGTATTCAATAACTATTTATTAAATGAACAGCCGGAGAAATGTATAGTGAATAACATAATAATCATGTCTGTACTCGATATCCAGCTTTGTCAAATCTTAATATGTTGCTATGTTTGTGCCAGATTTTAATAAATAGCACATTACAGATTCAGTTGATGTACCCTGTATACTCACCTTTTTTCCCTCAGAGGTAATCATTATTCTCAAATTGGAGATTATCCTTGCAGTTCGGGTATTTTATTTGTTTCAAGATCAGTATGAGTCCATAAAATATATATTGTTTTACATGTTTTAAAGCTTTATATAAATGACATCATACCATACATATCTTTGTGTATCTTGCTGTTTTTTCAACATAGTGTCTTTTGAAATGTTTCCATATTGATACATGTAACCATACGCTGTTCTGTTAGATGTATATATCACAGCACATTCTGCTGTTGAAGAACATTTGAGTTGATTCCAAATTGTCACTATTTCAACAATATTGTCATAAGCATTCTTGTACGTCACTCCTTGTGTACACATGTGAGAGTTCTTGATGGTAAATACCTAAGTGTGGAATAGCTGGATTGTAGGGTATAAGGTTCTTGCCTCTTAAGCTTTAGTAGGTATTGTCAAATGGACTTCAAAAATAGTTGTACCAATTTATACTCTTACCTGAAGGGCTAAGAGTTCCTATTGCTCCATGTGTTTGCCATCACTTGGAATTATTAGATTTATAATTTTTCTTAAGCTTTTATGTGTGAAATGATCTCAAGATTGCTTATTTTGCATTTCCCTGATCACTGATGGGGTTGGACATCTTTTCATGCATTGTGTGAATTGCCTGTTTACATCGTTGCCTCATTTTCTCTATTAGGGTTTATGGATTTGTCATATTAATTTTCATTTCTTTGTATATTTAGTTACTAGTTCTTGGTTGATTAAGTGCTTTGCAATTATCTTCTTCAATCTGTAGCTTGTCTTTTACCTTTTTTAGTGTCTTTTGTTTTACCAACTTTTTATTTTTTTATTTTTTTGGCATGTTCAATAGGCATTTATTACTTACCAAATAAACAGGACGAGGATGAGTAGAGCAGCACACATGATCATCAGCCTATGTTCCCCAAAGTTAGACTTCCATCCACAGGGATCAATCACATCCAAGCACGCCCCAGATCACATCATGGCAGAATGCCTGAGTTTCTTTCTCTCGAGATTAAATATTAACACAACAGCCATATCTACATGCAAAATGGTATGTACAGAGAACAGGCAGGGGAAGGGGCAATAAGAGGGGGTAATAAAAGGTAAAAAAAAAACCCTTTGCCGTTAAGTCAATTCTGACTGATAGAACTGCCCCATAGGGTTTCCAAGGAGCGGCTGGTGGATTCCAACTGCTGACCTTTTGGTTAATAGCTGAGCTCTTAACCACTGTGCCAAGGGGGTAATAAACATGGAAAGCCTCCTGCACACAATGGACATCATTTATTGCCCCTGTTCAGAGTGGGCTAAATTTACTGGCGTCAGAGAACAACCTTCCTCCTTTACCCCACTTAGACAGCTTATCAGGGTTCTGAGTTTCTTCAGGAGGCGATCATCTCCCTCTAAAGCACTTACTTTGCTTTGAGTTCATTAGTAGCTGTATGTCCATTAGCAGCTAGGGAGATGGTGAGGGGGCAATTATAACACACCTGTGCATCCAGCAGGTAGCCACCTCTACATTCCTCCCAGCTCTCTTTGGTGGTGGTGGTGGTGATCAGAAGTTTTTACATTTTAATGTGATCAAGTTATTAAACTTTTTCTATATGGCTTATGACTTTTGTGTGTTATTTATAAAATCTGTCCCTACCCTCACATCATCTTTACAATCTATTTTGTTTGTTACTATATAGTTATTTCTGCAAACAACTAGTACAGTTATATGGATTAGTGCTTACCTAGTATTTTTTTTTAATTATTTCATTTTCAAACTTTATGAGTTCTTCATGATTTAGATGTGTCTCTTATAAAAAGATTACACTTGGATTTTTTTTTTTGAAGTCCCATATGATCATCTCTGTTTTTTAACTGGCAAGGTTAATTTATGTATGTGTTTTACAATTAGGGGTCTATTTGGTCTTCTTTCTGTCGTCTTTATGCAGAGTCAGTTTTACTGATTTTTTTCTGTTCTAGTTTTCTTCTTTCCTCCCTTCAACTGGATTGATCAAGACTTTTTTCCCCCTTAGTTTTTTGTTATTCCCTTTACTGACTTGAAGGTATATATTGTATTTTTATTTTCTTAATTTTTAATCTTAAAATTAACAGGTACACGTGATTTAACAAAGTCTAAACTTTGTATCTCACGGTCACCTCCAGTTCACACAGCACCTTTGTAAAATTTGTAAAAAGTGCCCTTGATGATGGATTCACGGGTGCATACTTAGGTCAAACAGACCAAATCATACACTTCAAATGTGTGCAAATTATAGTATGTCAGTTATACCTCAATAAAGCTATTAAAGAAAAAACAGAAAAAATGCCTCATCCTCAGATTGAGAATGCCCCAGTGCCGGGACAAGTAGGCGAGTTAAGCATTTTCAAGTTATACTTGTGAACATAACCTGTATCTAATTATATGGTTCCTCCAACCCTACCTTCTTGTCTCTTCGCTCCTGAGGTAATCAACATCCTGAGCTCTGTGGTATCATTCCTTTACTTTCATTTATTTTATATACATATATACATATATATACACACACACACATATACACACATATATACACACACACATATACACACATGTGTATGCACACACATATACACACACATGTACACACACAGAAATATATATACACATACACATATAAAACCTGTTGCCTTCGAGTCGATTTCGACTCATAGCAACCCTATAGGACAGAGCTCTTAACCGCTACACCACCAGGGTTTCCAACATATATATAGGAGCCCTGGTGGTGCAGTGGTTAAGCATTTGGCTGCTAACCAAAAGGTTGGCAGTTTGAATCCACCAGCCGATTCTTGGAAACCCTATAGGCAGTTCTACTTTGTCCTATAGGGTTGTAATGAGTTGGCTGGCAACAGGTTTTATACATATATGTATATATGTATGTGTGTATATATATATATATATTTGTTATTGTTGTTAGGTGGCATCGAGGTGGTTCCTACTTATAGTGACCCTATAAGACAGTAGCCCTGGCTAAGACAGACGGGGTTTTGATTCTGGCAGGGATGTGCTTTCTAGTCTACTGTTAGAGCATAAAGGTTTTAACATTCTTCACACTCACCTCCTAAGGGCACCAGAAGGCCTTGTCTCCTTGTCTCCTTTTGTTGTGAAGTGCCTGGGTTCCTGAGGCAAAGCCCCCAAGCCTCAGCTCAAGACGACTGATCTGCTCATTTGTCTCTGTTTTTGGCCCCTGGAGATTTCCTTTACTTTTCTGCTAGTTCAGCTATGCGTTTAAAAGAATGTTTATTCTATCCAAAATTTTTAGGGGATTTTTTAGTAGGAAGTACTTCAGATTATCTAGCCTGCCATTTCTAGAATTGGAGATCTCAATGGTATGCCTGCATTTCTACGCTGCCGGTACACACAGCCCAGTAGTGCCGGCATTTCTGGAGGATTGTTCTCCATCACCGCACCCAAGGATGGACCCTCTGCCAAGTGAAGGAGTTTCTCTCTGTGCTGGGTTGCTCTGTTTCTGGCCCCCTGCCTCTTTTTCAGCTATAGAAAGGGGACCTGCCCCATGCAAATCCCCTCCGAATTCTTTCCCACCATGGTAAGGATAGAGGCACTGGAACACATTCTACATCCACTCCTCACTAGGGATGAGAGGACTTGGCCAACTCTTATCCATAATGATTGAAAGCCAATGTTAATAATTAAGTCTATGCTCGTGGGTAAATTAGGAGTCACTATTGGATGCAGAGGATTCCTGGGTGGCACAAATGATTAAGCAGTTAGCTACTAACCAAAAGGTTGGCATGTTCGAACCCACCTGGAGGCACCTCTGAAGAAAGGCCTGGGGATCTTCTGAAAGTTCACAGCCATGAAAAGTCTACAGAGCACAGTTCTACTCTGCAACACACATAGGGTCCCCATGAGTTGAAATCGACTCGAAGGCAACTGGTTTGGTTGTTTTTTTTATTGGATGCAGGCTAAGAAACCACGAGTCTGATGAGATGAGAGAGCAGGAAGGTGTTTAACTGGGAAGCTACAGGAAAGATAGATAGTAGAATTAACACGAGGAATTGTTGTTTATTCTATGAGGTGGGGGGAAAAACCCAAACCCATTGCCATCGAGTCGATTCCAATTCATTGCGACCCTATAGCAGAGAGTAGAACTGCCCCATAGGGTTTCCAAGACTGTAATTTTTATGGAAGCAGATTGCCACATCTTTCGCCTGTGGAGTGGCTGGTGGGTTCGAACTGCTGATCTTTTGGTTAGCAGCCCAGCGCTTAACCACTGCACCACCAGAGCTCCTTTTTTTCTATGAGGTGGGCATAGTTGTTTATCAAAATCATTGTAAAGATTTAAAAAAAAAAAAAAAAAGGAAGCTCAAAAAGTGACTTTCTCAAAATCACCTAGTTAGAAAATGGCTGAATTGCACCGTGAAAAAGGCCTTGTAAACCCAGATCCTCTCTTCCCACTGTTCCTCACTGACTGTGGTAAAGTGGAATATTATATCAAACACCTCAATGGCAGTTTTGAAAGATGGCCACAAATTCTGTGACACTTCTTTCATCAAGAGGTGGGGTCTATATCCCCTCCCACTGAATATGGGCAGGTTTGCGACTATTTTGACCCATGGGGTGAGGTGGAAGTGACTCCATAGGACTTGAAATCTAGGTCATAAAAGGCCAAACCGCTTCTCCCTTGTGCCGCTGAAACACTCACTTTAGACTCCTGAGTCTCCATGTAGGAAGTCTGAGTGCCCTGGGGGTGGCCATGTTGGAGAGGCCAGATGGGGACACTCTGGTAGACTGTCCCATCTGAGCCCAGCCTCTTAGCCCTCCTTGTCAAGGGGCCAGACAGATGAGTGAAAAAACCATCCTGCAAGTGGATTCTCTAGCCCACCTTCTTGTTGCATACCTTGGCCATTTGAGTCACACCCAGACATTCCAGTCATCTCAACTAAGGCCCCAGTCATATTGGGCAGAGTGGAGCTATCATGACCGTCCTTTTTGAACTCATGACCCCCAGAATCTGTGACCTTAATAAAATGTTTTATGCCACTAAGTTTCGGGGTGGTTTGTTATACAGCATTTGGTAACTGGAACAACCACCAAGTTTGTCAGGGTATGTAACATCCTGCCAAGAAATGGCAGCCAAGTTTCCAGGGCAGGACTGCTAAAAATCCCATGGAAACCAGATCCAATGAGGGAGGCAGCAAGTGAAAGTAAATAGATTCAGAGTGATTGAGGAAAAGAAGCCCTGGCAGAAACTGCCTTTGGTTCCACGCAAGTAAGAACTGCCTCTTAGGAGATTTGTTGAAACGATTGACATTTGAGAAGGCGGATGTATATGAAACCTTGAGAATCAGAATTCTAGAGAAGCAAAGTTCTTGAGAATAAGAAATCTATCCTCTTTGCTAATTTATTATTTTGTCCCCAACCCTTCTTCCTGAAGCCTTCATTTCTAAAAGCACTCTTTGTTTGTTCTTGGTTTTGCTTTTGTTTTATTCTGGTGAAAGTAGGCTCTGTGTTTTTAACTTGAAGTGTGGTAGCATCAGCATGAATACCCATTGCCATTCTGCTTTCTCTTCCCCTCAGGACGGTGCCACTGCTTCTGATCTCCCCATCACACTTTCATCTCTTCTGGCCAGGCACTGACATTGCTGAGTCCCTCTTTGGATCTGCCAGTAGTTCTATTACAGATGTATATGTGAATGTGAATTCCAGCCCAATCATGGGCAGGAAGGGGTGGAGAGAGACTGACAATTCAAATGTGGACAGGGTGATCTGGGGACAGAGAACTGAAGAATGGAGTCCGGGGAAACCGAAACCTTGCAGATGTAACTGGAGACAGAATTCAGGGTAAGATTTCCTCTTTGTAAACAGGTTGAGGCCCTGCTCCCCTCCCCTCTTCAATATCTGCTTCCTCAGAGGACCCTTCTACTATGCTTATTGTCATAATTGCCCATAGAGATCCTTGGGACATTTCTCTCACTGTTGTCCTGAGCTGTTATTGAGACAATACATTGTTGAACTTTTCACCAATTTATTTCTCTTATTGCTAGTTAGATCATAAGGAGACTGTCCTCAAGCAATATGGTCATCCATGCACTCATCCTAGCCTCTTCATTCACCACAGTCCTTAGTGCTGTAGGGACTTCAGAGATCTTCTTGCTCAACTTTCTCAACCTTCTCTACTGTGGTTGAGGCTGAGAAAGGGGAGTGACTTATAGAAGTATGCCATTTCCTAAGACATTGACTAGACTTGACATCTTTAGTGAGCAGATTAAGCGTTCAGTGCTATTTTCTGCAACGACAAGAATCTACAGTGCAACTCAATAGCCTCATTGTACATACTGTAGTCACATATGTGGAGGAGCAGAGAAGAGGGGCTCTTTTCTAACATCCACCAAACCTAGAAGGAAGCCCCAAGTCTTTGGGGGCTCATGATGAAATATATCAGTGTCTAAGAAAGAGCCCAGGGAGAAAGTTTCAGATCCTAACTCCATCATAGAAACTCAGAGAAGGAAGAAAAAGTCACCAGTGAGGCACAAATCTTAGCAACAGGTCCATTTTTAACTCACAGAGAGGGAGGTGCTCTCCAGTCTGTATAAGCCAAACCGGAAAGACTTGGGAATGAGGAAAGTGTGAGAAATATATTTCTTAAATTGAAAATTTGCCAGGATAGAGGGAGGCAAATGGGTCTAAGAGGAAATGACTCGAAGTTGTCCTTCCTCAGGAAGACCTGGTCAGCGTGGGGTCAGTTCAACAGCCAACCAATCAAGCTAAAAGTACTATTATACCAAAAATATGATACTTTCAATGTATGTAGATACAAAAGGTTGTTAATTTGGCAATGTTTGCATAACAGCAGACATGCCCATAATGGAGAATTAGTCAACGAATTCTAACACCTTTAACACAATGCAATACTACATAGAAAGTAATCAGGATACTGTAATTCTGTATTCATTGGCATGAATAATTGTTTAATTTGAAGAATTGTTTCTTTAAATTTTTTCATATTTTTCTATATTGCTTAAATTTTCTACATAAGACTTTCTACTATGATCAGACCAATACAGGTATTTTGAAGTCATTTCGTTTTTTTCATGTTATCTCTCTTTGTAAGATCAGGTTGCCTGGAGAGAGGGAAGTCCAGAGTACTTGCGATGTGTCAGATCTGTGGGTGTTCGAGAGCAGGCTCAGCTTATAGAGCAGAAGTAAGTATGATTATCCTTGTTTACATATGTATAAAAGGCAGCTGAGGCTTTCCAGCCACGTTCTTTCCCACTTTCCATTACATATCCTACCAGACTACTTGATGTTTCAAGTATGCAATGTGTTTTAAAATTTTATACCTTTTTAAAAACATGCCTACAAGGGCATCTCATCTTGCAGACGTCAATGAGTACTTCACTTCGAAATCTTTCTTGGCTTCTCCAGGTAGATACAGAATTGCAAATATTTGTTTCTATGTCTCCTAACTGATCTAGACTTAGGAGAATGTTTCAGAGACAACCATGGTGATGGCGATCATCCTTTGGGATCTTAATGGAGGCAGAGCCAGAAAAAGCACCCTGAGGTACTAAGAATGTTAATGGGTGGTAGGAAGACTGAAGAATAAGAAATATCTGGATCAGATTAGAGGTTATGCTGCCCAGACCTCCATGCAGGGTAGGAGAAGAAAATTGCTCAAAATTTTGATCTTCAAGTCAAATAACAAATTTAAACATATGAGAAGTCACTTAACCTTGTCCATAATAAGGGCAAGATACTATTTTTTTCACCCATCATATTGGCAACAGTCAAAAAGTATTCTGACACAATATATTGATGGAGTTATGGAAAAACGAGCTTTTGCTGGTGGGAGGATAAATTGGTATAAACTTTTTGGAAAGCAATTTGGCAATATCTGTCAAAATCGTAAATACATTTATTTTTGGTCAAACAGTCTCCTTCTAGGAATTTATCCTGCTTATACACGTATATGAGCTCTGATGACACAGTGGTTAAGAGCTTGGCTGCTACAGGTCGGCAGTTGGAATCCACCAGCTGCTCCTTGGAAACCCTGCGAGGCAGTTCTACTCTGTCCTACAGGATTGCTATGAGTGGGAATCGACTTGACAGCCACAGGTTTTTTTATACCTGTGTGAAAGGACGTGTGTATTAGGTTGCTCATTGGAGCTTTTTTTTTTTTTTTTGGTGATATCAAAAGTTTGGAAACAACTGCAATATCTATTAATAAAAGAAAGGTTAACTAAATTACTGAACATCAATGCAATGGAATACTTTGGAATACTATACATAGAAAAAAGAAAACAACTCCACGAGTACTGACTTGTAATGATCTCTAAAATGCACTTTTAAATAAAAAAAGCAAAGTGCATAATAGCATCTATAATTTGTTAAAGCTTGTGAATAAGAAGGAATATACATATATGTATAACATATACATAGATATTTATGTATTACTCATATAAAGTGTGTGTGTGTGAGAGACGATGCACCCAGAAATATATGTATACTCTTTCCTATGCCAAGATGATCTCTGGAAGACTACCCAGCCAATGGTGACTATAGTTGCTTCTGTGGGGGGCGAGGGAGAACTGGTGGGCCAGGGGACAGGTAAGGGGAAGATATGTTTTCTATCCTTTTTCCCCTTTTGAACTTTTTGTCATATGCATGTAATATCCATTAAAAAACTTAATTAGATAAAAACAAGAGAAAAAAACTCAAGTCTCTCAATAAAACTTCTTTCCCTTTCTCTCTGCATTTTGAGCATTCTTTCTTTTCAGAAGATTAATGGTTTATGTATTAAAAATGGGTGGTGGCGCAGTGGTTGAGAGATTGGCTGCTAACCAAAAGGTTGGCAGTTCAAATCCACCACCCGCTCCTTGAAAACCCTATGGGGCAGTTCTACTCTGTCCTATGCGGCTGCTCCACTGCAAAGGGTTTGGTTTGAAGTATTAAAAATAGGCTTGAAAAGCCTGGATCTGCATACTTTCTGGTATCTCTAACCTAGGAAAGCATTTGTTTTGTGCAACCCCTGGTAACAACCTGCTGAGACTTGTCCTACATAAAACAGTCTATCTTGAAACAGGTACCTTTACATCAGCTGGATAGAACGGTGGTAGAAATTCCTATTATGGATCTCCTGCAATAGCCAGTATAACCCCTTTAAAGTTAGACCCTGACACTCCTTGGTTCAAAACCCTGCAAAGCCTCCCGGTTTTGCTCAGAAAGGGGCTACAGCGCCCAGGATGCTCTGCCCCCTCGGTGTTCAACGTGTCCTCTCTGCTCCCCTTCCCCTTGCTCCCTCTCCCAGCCTCCCTGGCTTCCTGCTGCTCCTGGACAGACTGCGGGCAGCGGGCAGGCTCCTGCCCAGGGCTCTGCTCTAGCTAGGGGACTGTCGTGTGCCGTCAAGTGGATTCCATCCGACTCATAGCTAACCCCATAGGGTTTCCTAGGCTGTCATCTTTACGGGAGCAGATCGCCAAGCCTTTTCTCCTGTAGCCCGCTGGTGAGTTCCAAACACCAACCTTTCTGTTAACAGCTGAGCGCTTAACCATTGCACCACCAGGGCTCCTTAGCTATGGGCCTGCGCTCTCCGGAATGTCTCAGACCTTCACCTTCATTTCCTCAGTGGCACCTAACTATCCTGGCCATTGTATTTACATTGGCAGTCTGCCTCTCTTCCCACCTTCCCACCTCTTTGCATTTCATTCACTACGTTCTGATCCCCTTTTATGTTCTAAAAAAACACCCGAACCAAACCCATTGCTGTCGAGTCGATTCCGACTCATAGCAACCCTATAGGACAGAGCAGAACTGCCCCATAAGGTTTCCAAGGAGCAGCTGGTGGATTTGAACTGTCCACCTTTTGGTTAGCAGCCAAACTCCTAACCACTACGCCACCAGGATTTGCGTTCTACGTACTATGTACTTTGTTCCACGTACTTAAAAAAAGGCCGTAGCACTCATCCCCTTCTAACATACTGTTTGCTCTTACTGCCTGTCTCCTCCACTAGAACGTAATCTCCGTGAGGTTAGGAGTCTTTGTCCACAGATGACTTCCAAGAACCTAGGATCATGCAGCACAAAGTATTATCCACCACCAGTTGCCACTCAGTTGATTCTGATCCAGGGCACCTCCGTGTGTGTCAGAGTAGAACTGTTCTCTAGCGGCTTTTCAATGGCTGATTTTTTGAGACGCCTCTGGGTGGACTCAGACCTCCAACCTTTGGATCAGTTAGCCATCTGCACTGCCCAGGGATTCTGGCACATAGTAGGTACTCAGCAAATATCTTTGGAATGAATGACTGAACAAATGAACGATTGTGACCATGTGTCTTCCTTGTTGTCATTCTCTCTGAAGTGAAACACAAGCCTCATTTATTGCGATGAACAAGACCCCAGTGACCACACCTCCAGTGCCAGTCTCCTGCGAGGCGCTTTGCCTGTTATCTCATTTATTACGATGAACAAGACCCCAGTGACCACACCTCCAGCGCCAGTCTCCTGCGAGGCGCTTTGCCTGTTATCTCATTTATTACGATGAACAAGAACCCCAGTGACCACACCTCCAGCGCCAGTCTCCTGCGAGGCGCTTTGCCTGTTATCTCATTTATTACGATGAACAAGACCCCAGTGACCGCACCCCGAGCGCCAGTCTCCTGCGAGGCGCTTTGCCTGTTATCTCATTTATTACGATGAACAAGAACCCCAGTGACCACACCTCGAGCGCCAGTCTCCTGCGAGGTGCTTTGCCTGTTATCTCATTTATTACGATGAACAAGAACCCCAGTGACCACACCTCGAGCGCCAGTCTCCTGCGAGGCACTTTGCCTGTTATCTCATTTATTATGATGAACAAGAACCCCAGTGACCACACCTCGAGCGCCAGTCTCCTGCGAGGCGCTTTGCCTGTTATCTCATTAATCCTCATGACACCTTGTGATTTAGGTATTAAGAATATGCTCATTTTATAAACGAAGACTCATCAGTGTTAAGTAACTAGCTCAGGGTTATCAACAATTAGGCAACAGCCCCAGGGTTTTTACACAAGACTTTTTGTAATAAATTGAGGTTGTAGGCTGGAAGTGCCTCCTCCCCTCCCCCCATCATCTCTCTCAACATCTAACTACCTGCATATTCACTTACTTAAAAAAAAATCTGCTTTCCCCTTTTTACAGGAATACATTGAGTGGAGCAAGTCTCTGGGTGTTGCAAATGGTTAAAGCACTCAGCTGCTAACCAAAAGGTTGGAGGTTTGAGTCCACCCAGTGGCGCCTTGGAAGAAAAGCCTGGTGATCTACTTCCAAAAAATCAGCCATTGAAAACCCCATGGAGTACAGTTCTACTCTGATACACATGGGATCGTCATGAGTCAGAATCCACCCTCTGGCATCTTGTGGTATGGTGTATTGACTGGAGGGAGGGGGTTTAACCAACAGCTGTGATTATCTCAGATAAATTTTGTAGAAGAATCAGATTTGTGCAGAAGTTCCAGTCCACAAACATTTATGGAGCCCCTACTAGCACCTTGCAATATGTTCCATGAGGGCAGGAATCCTTGCCTGTCTTGTTCACATCTGGATTCTAAAGATGATCCTCAAGGAGACTTGCAGATAGCCATACGAAAGACTCCTCAAACCCCACATCTAATTTAATTGAAGTGAAAATGCTGAATTTCCTGGGCAAGGGCAGGCCTGGTCAGTGAGAGCCAAAAATCTGGGTGACAAAGAGTTGGCTAAGGCTCAAGCAGCCCCCGTATTCTTGGTGGTCGGCACTCTTAGTTTTAGATTATTTGAAGTAGGGGTGGGAGTGAGACACAATCTAGAACAGCAAAAAAAAAAATCCCCCAAATGTCTTACCAGGGAAGGTGTTAAGCAGTTTCTTCAGAAGTAGATTCACCTCCTTAATTATGGATGCTTGGGGCTACAATTACACATAAATTGCATTTCCGAAGTCTAAAGTTCTTCCTGCTTCCTTCCCCAAAGCCATGCAGACAACCCTGCCGGCAAGCCTCCTGGGCTGGTGGATGGTGCAGAACTGGGCTAGGCAGGCTGGAGGGAGCTGGCATCACCAGGAAGCCCCGAGGGGAGTGCAGGGCAGGGAGGGCTGTGTGGGGGTGTGTGGTAGTCACGGAGATGCATTATCCAGGGATGACTTGCTGCCCAACTTCGGGACTGTGGTCAGCAGACAGCCTTCAGTGGTCACTTCTTTCAGACTCTGCCTCAGCTGCAGGGGCTTCACCTGTGGCCAAGCCCTTCCCGGGGCAACCACCACTTACTGACTGAGCATTGTGGGGGTACGAAGCCCTGGACCTCTCTGCCAATTTGAGACAGTGACAGGCAGCACCCCAGAGCTCAACTTGTTCCTCAGTCCCACCCTGCTTCCTCCCTCTTCCTTTCACAGTTGTTGATCCCTAATAAATATATTGCACCCCAAAACTCCCTTTTAGCGTCTACTTCTGGAAAACCCAACCTGTGACAATGGGCCAGAGAATGGAGAGTAGGCCCAGCTATACAGAAGGTGGTCTTGCTGGCCAAGTTTAGACCTCAGTCAGCTCTGGGGCCCTGATTTGAGGGAGGGGCATTCTAACTGGTGGACAAAGCACAGCAATGGTGGACAGAAGTGCCAACAGTGGCCTGGGCTCAAGCGGGAAAAAAAAAGCAGTTGCCTTAGAGTAGATTCCAACTCATGGTAACCCCATGCGTGTCAGAGTGGAACTGTGTTCCGTAGGGTTTTCAATAGCTGATTTTTCAGAAGTAAATACCCAGGTCTTTCTTTCATGGTGTCTCTGGGTGGACTTGAACCTCCAACCTTTCTGTTAGCAGCCAAGCATTTAACTGTTTGCACCACCCAAGGACTCCCAAAAGGCAAAAATGCACCTTTACTGTGCAAAGACTCTGCTGTCTGTGCCATCACCTCCTGGTGCAAGGCCCTTACCTTCTCTCCCCTGAACCATTCTGTCATCTCCTAATTCCCCTTGCCTCCCACCAGAGTGGCCTTTCTTAAACCCATATCTGATCATGTCATTCCCCTACATAAAACCCTTCAGAGTCCTTGTAAACCTCAGGATCAGACCAGACAGCTTATCTTGAACCATTAGTCCCTGGAGATCTAGCCTTGGTTTGCCTCTCCACACTCATCTCTTGCAGCTCTGAGCCCACCCAGACCCTCTCATCATCTGCCACCATTGCTACCTAGCAGGCTGAAGGGGACTTCTCCTGTTGCTCCAGGCATGGGGGCCACAACTCAAAACAGTGGGTACTAGTACTCCCTTTCTAAAGAAGGCTGCCAGCTGAGGTACAGCTGCCTGCCTGGGGCTTACTAACAGGTGGGAGAACCAGCGCTGCTGCCCCCAGCAACCCGCCAGCCTGGGGGAGGAGGGAAGGTGGTAGAGAGAGAAGGAGCATTGTCAAAGGCTAGCGCAGAAAAGCCAGCCCATGGTGGGAGGGTCTGTCCCCTGGTGTCTTGGTGGCCCCTCACCCTGGAGGACTGTACTTTGGGTCAGGTCATCAGCAGAGGGGCAGACTGCTGGGGTACGAGCAGTGGTAGGGTGCGGGCTGCTGAGCCAAAGCAGGGTCTCCCATGTCAGGCCCGGGAAAGCTCTCTCAGGAGCCTCGGCTGACTCAGCACTTGGATGCCTGCCCCACAGAGGACAAGTGGGCCAGTCAGGGCTAGCCGGAGAAGCAGCAGCAACCACTGGGAGGACCACAGACACTGTCAGCTTAGGGTGAGTGACATTTGTCCTTCTCTCCCCTCACTGGAAGTGCTGGTCTCATCAGAACCCCCACTCGAGCCTGCACAGGTGAGTTTGATGTTTTCAACTACCTTGTAATAAACTAGAAAGGGGGTTTGAAAGAGTGTGAAAACAGTAATTGAAAAGAAAATAATTCTGTTTGTGCCCTGCTAAATTGTACCTTAGACTTATGCCACCTTCCTTAAATCCCATCTGAACCATCTGCTCCTCATAGCTATTGTAGAAAAGGGCAGGAATTTCAGGCAGGGGCCGTCTCAGCTACGTCCCTCCAACCTTGGAACTCTGATCATTTCTGGAGGCCATCGTTTTCCTCTTCCTTTATCTCAGCAGTAACAGCAATGTGTTGAGAACTTTCTATTTGCCTGGCAGTGTTTTAAATTTTTGAGTGTATTGACTCATTCTGTGGTTCATAAACAACTCTTTAAGGAATGTACTATTGCTCTCCATATTTTCAGATGAGGAAACCAAGAAAAGCAAGAGAACTTACAAAGCTTGCCCAAGTCCCTTACCTAGCAAGACTCGAACCAGATAGTTTGGTTCTAAGGGCTTACTTCTACACCCCAGTGGCTCCTGGGCACTAGCGAATCCCATTCTCTTCCTGGAGAGTCTTGTTCTATTGTTTACATCCTACTTTCCTGAATTTTCAATTTCTATTTCTCTTCTGGCCTTTCCTCACTCATCATATAAATATGACTCTTTCCACTACTTTCCGACCTTGAGTTTGTTACTTGAAGAGCAGACTATATCTACTGCCTCCATAACTTCTCCGCTTCCTCTCAGTAAAACCACTCCCAGCTGGTCAGTAATGATCCTCTTATATCTTTAGCATGTTTGCCGCTATGGGCCCGTCCCTTCTTCTTGGAAATCCTGCCTCTCTTGGTTTCTGTGACGACACTCCCTGACAGGGTTCCTTTTCTCTCTGGATACTCTTCTTCAGACACTTCGATTGAAATCTATGCTCTTGGCTCTTCTCTCTGGGTAATTGTGTCCTTTCCTGAGGCTTCAATTACTGCAGCTTTGCAAACTCTGTCTTCAGATAGCTATACTCCTGTAGATGCCAGCTCCACCACAGCGCCCCTCAGGCAGCTCAAACTCAACATTTCCAAGACTGAACACATCATTTTTCCCTTAAAACCACCTTTTGAAATAGTCTCCACCAGGAGAATATTTCTTGGGACTGGACCCCAGCTGTTCTTTCTCTCAATCCCCACCAGCCAATTGCCAAATTCTATTATTTTTTCCTTTTAAATGAGTGATTCTCAAACTTTTGAGTCTCTGGACCCTTTTACATTCTTAAAAATCATTGAAAATCCCGAAGGGCTTCTGTGTGCATGAGTTGTGTTTACTGATATCTACTGCATTAGAAACTAGAACTGAGAAATTTTGAAATATTTATTTAAAATGATAATAAATCTAAAGTTCATAGAAGAAAAAATAGGACCAACACTTCAGGCCTTAATACATGGCATTAACAGGATACAAACCATAACCATTAACGCACAAACCC
>NW_004444028.1:4181838-4190102 GCF_000243295.1 Trichechus manatus latirostris | reverse complement strand
AAAAAAGAGGTTGAGAAGGTAGAGGGTTGATATGTTGTGGGGTTGTTAACCAATGTCATAAAACAACATGTGTACTTCTGTTTCATGAGAAACTATTTGTTCTGTAAGTCTTCACCTGAAGTACAATAAAAAATAAAAAAAAAAATCCATCACATATTAGCATAAATAAATATTTTCATGAAAATAACTATTCCCCCCCCCAAAATGAGAAGAGTTACATTGTTTTACGTTTTTGTAAGTATCTTGAATGTATGGCTTAATAGAAGACAGCTGCGTTGTCAAATCTGTTTCTGCATTCAGTCCGCTGCAATATGTTGTTTCAGTTGAAGTATATAGAGAAAATCCAGCCTGTTTTAGACTCTGGGTTCTGTAGAGAAGCCAAACCAGCGAAGCATATAAATATATATAGAGAGATTTACGTTAAGGAAATGGCTTATGCGGTTGTAGAGGATGGGGCATGGGTCAGGCTGGAGGCTTCTGATTCATGTAGCTGCAGGGCTAGTGAACCCAAGATCGACAAATCAGACAGCAGGGCTCTGGCTCACAGGCTGCAGAGACCAGTGAATCCCAAGATTAGCAGGTAAGATGGCAGGTAAGCTGCTGGCTCAAGTCCCAAGAACCAGAGGTCAAAATAACAGGAGCCAGCTGCAGGATCCACAGTGAGAAAAGCCGGAGAACCTTGCCAGAAAGTCCACCTATATTGGATGCACATCCCCAAGGAAACTCTCTTTCAACTGATTGGCTACTCACAGCAGCTCCCAAATGGACAGATGGAAATGGGGAATTGGGATGTGGAAGGGGAGAGTGTTGACACATCGCAGGAATTGCAACCAATGTCACAAAACAATTTATGTATAAATTGTTGAATGAGAAACTAATTTGCTCTGTAAAGTTTCACCTAAAGCACGCACACACACAAACAAAATTGGATATAAAAAAAACTATCGATCTATTTTACACTTTGAATATCAATCAAATCTCATCACGGAGGTGATCACATCATTATATGACTGCCAAACTACATCATAACTGCCAAACTAGTGAGAATCATGGTCCAGCCAAGCTGACACACAACCTTAACAATCACACAGCCTCACACAGATAAGTAGTCGGGGAAAAGAGACGTATTTTAGTAGACTACTCAGATAATTATACAGACTTTTCTTTGATGCCACACCAAAAATCAACAAGTGGTAGTTTCTTAAAAGTTAGCTGCAGTGTTGATTCTAAAACCACATCAGTGAATTTCTGGTACTCTGTTACTTTGAAAATTATTGATTTAAGGGCAACACTGGCCCAAAAGCAATGACGAGAAGGCAGGAAAGGACAGGAAAAATGGACGGATGAAAATGGGGAGTTGGGGTGTGGGAGGGGAGAGTATTGATACATTGCCGGATTGCAACCAATGTCACAGAACAATTTGTGTGTAAATTGTTGAATGAGAAACTAATTTGCTCTGTAAAGTTCCACCTAAAGCACGCACACACACACACAAAATGGGATATAAAAACAATTTATTGATCCATTTTACACTTTGAATAGGACTTTTACTCATGCATGATTTTATGACATTGTATGTTGGGCTTTTGGAAAATACTGGCTCACTGAGTTACGCAGCTCTTTCAACTGTTGACGCATTTCATTCTACGATATCAAATAATCGCATTTGTTATTAGTACCACTAGCCTCATCAGAAACATCTTTAACAAGTGGAAGCTGTCCAGTTCACAGTGTTGGACATAAGTTTTCCAAAATCCAAATTTTCACCCAAAAACTCAAATTTCATCATTGGCAGCATACACTCACAGCTGTTTTCCCCAAAAATGGTACGTTCACGTCTTTCTTTTTTGAGAAAGTGTGTCCCAAATACTCAAGTCTGAGTCAACTTAGTTTATCATCCATTTTTTAGATAAAAATAGTGTTCCGTATTTAAAAAGTAGCTAGTTATGAACCCAGTTGCACAAGTATTTTTCCTGAGATGACTGTGTACTTCACTGTGTGACGGAAGTGCTTCATGCATGCTTCCCATTGCATCACACAGAAGATTAAAAAGGTTTGTCCTCAAAGGTCAAGATTAAATGAAATTAATAATTTTTACTGCTTCATCAAGGACATTTTTAAGAAAAAGCAACTTTTTTTTTCCTTTTCTGTGAGTGCATGGACATGACGAATGCAAAGACTAGTACAGGTCAGTGCCTTGGTTTGTGCTAAGGTGCCAACAGTTTTCTCCATCATTGCTTTTGCATTATAAGTGAAAATTGCCAAAGGAAAATATTGCCTCAGTATTATTGTGAAAATAATGCTGACTTAGTGGATCCGTGATAGGGCTTTGGGGATCCTTGGTTGTCCTGAAGACCACACCTTGAGAATCATAGTTCCAAGCAACTCTCCACCAGCTGTGTCTCTGCTTTGGGGTGCATCAGTTCTTAAGACGTCGATTGCAATAGCCATAACCAGTTCTCTGTCTCTAGAGACTTCCCTTGCAATCAGTCCTCTACACTATAGCCAGAGTGAGCTTTCACAAAGGCAGATGTCAGTGTGACATTCCTCTGCTTAAAATCCTGCAGTGGGTTCCATTGACTTTAAGATTAAAGTCCAAGCTCCTTAGCATCGCTTGGCATATGATGTAATCTCTGATCCAGAAAACTCTTCTTCCTAACTCTTCTCTAGCCACATCCCCCACATGCCATTCAATCCAGCCACACCAGTTCTTTTATCCCATCGTATTTCCTGCCTGGAATGCCCTGCCATCCTTACCTCTTACCTGGCTAACCCCCAAAACCAAATCTGTTGCCATCGAGTAGATTCTGACTCGTAGCGACCCTGAAGGACAGAGTAGAACTGCCCCATAGGGTTTCCAAGGAGTAGCTGGTGGATTTGAACTGCCAAATTTTGGTTAGGAGCCTAAGCTCTTAACCACTGTGCCACCAGGTCTTTCTTATCCTTTGAAAATTAGCTTATGTTACTTCCTCCAGGAAGCCTTCCTTGCCTACCTTTTTGGATTAGTGTGATTTCCTCCTCTATGTTTCCATGCTATGATATAGTTAGTTCTATCATAACCAAAAAAAACCCCACTGCCATAGAGTTGATTCTGACTCATAGCAACCCCATAGGGTTTCCAAGGCTATAAATCTACAGAAGCAGACTGCCACATCTTTCTCCCATGGAGCCACTGGTAGTTTTGAACCGCTGATCTTTTAGTTAGCAGTCAATCGCTTTAACCACTGCGCCACCAGAGCTCCTATAACGTGCTATAGTAGTAAATAATAATTACCATTATCAAAACAGCAGATATTTATTTGATACTTACTATTTGCTGGAGACAGTGTCAAACACTTTAAATGCATCATAATTTCTAACCTGTATATCTGTTACCCACATTAAGACTTCCAGCTCCTTAACTTCAGGGTGCCAGAGGTTACACTCTGAAGTCTGGGAGATACGCGTTCACTCCCAGCTCCGGGCTATGTAAATTTAAACAAGTTTCTCATTTCCTTTTCTCAAAAAACTGTTTTTACCCAAGTGATATATGTTATACAGAAAGGTACAAAGAAGAAAGCAATAAGTGACCCCCAAATTCCACCACTCAGAAATAAAATTCTTATCATTTGTGAATGTGATAATAGATGTTTCCAAGTGAGTCCATAGGTTGGAATGATATCTGAATAAACAAACAAAAACATTATAACCATTGGATTATATTCTATGTTCTGTTGTTTAAAAATAAAAAAGTACAACAAAAGAAAAACAAGGGAAATTAAAGGGGTTGCTGAAATTCAGATAAATGTTTCTTCATCACAAGGGATATTGGCAGTTCCTTTAAGCCTGTCTGAAGCAGGCACGCCAGCCAGCCGAACACTGGCCCACAGAGGTGCTTTGCTGGGCTGCACGCTGTGTATTTACAGAAACAGAAGCCGAATGTACTGCGTGGAGGGGGGACAGGGGCAGACACACTCTGATTTGCTGCATCTCTGCCCACCGTTTCCTGTCCCACTTTTTGCCCCAGTATTTCAACTTGGTTTTTTTGTTCTGATTCAACTCTTGATTGAGTAGAGTGTGTGTTTCCAAGAAGGGCTCACACGTGCTACATTTCTTGAGTTTTTGCATATTTGAGTAAGTCTGCCTATTGCATTTATACTTGGATGACAATTTGATGAGGCTTAATATTTTTGGGTCACTTTTTCTTTCCCTCAGAACTTTGCAGACATGGCTCCATTATCCTTTAGCTTTAAATATTTAGGTAGAAAATCTGAGGACAGCCTGATTATTTCATCCGTATCGGTGATCGACATCCCTAGATGGTGCAAACGGCTAATGTGCTTGGCTGCTAACTGGAAGATTGGAGGTTTGAGTCCACCCAAAGGTGCCTCAGAAGAAAGGCCTGGTGATATACATCCAAAAAAACCAGCCATTGAAAACTATATGGAGCACAATTCTACTCTCACACACATAGGGTCTCCGTGAGTTGGCGTCAACTCAACAGCAACTGGCACTAGTATAGACGACTGGATTTTTCTTCCTGGATATCTGAGGAGATCCTTCGAATTTAGTTAACAAGCATATGTCTAAATATCTTTATTTCTACCAGTATTATTGGAAAATAGTACACCTTTTTGACTGAAAGATTGATTTTTTTAAATTTTGGAGACATTTTCCTGTATTACACTTCTACATAGTTTGTCTACTTGATTTTTATGTCTTTACTTCTGAGACACCAATAATCCTTAGGTTAGAAGGTTTTTGTCATCTACTCTTTAATTGCTTTAAATTCCTTGTCTTTTACCTCAATATTAATTATGGTTATCTCAAGTCTTTCCTCCAAGAAAATAATTTGATGTTCAGCTTTATCTATTCTAGTGCCTGTTTCTTTTTTCTCATAAGTTATTTATTAGATCTGAAGTAGGATTTTTCGACAGTTTGTAGCAAATTAGCACTTTAATCTCCCTTTTTATCTCATCTATTATTTTATTCTTTTGTCTTTGCATCCTTGTTTTATTACAGTTATATTCTTATTGGAATATGTATCTCTGAAGGGCGAAGAACTCATAATGAGTATTCTGTTTCTTGATGTGGGCTGTGTTCTCTTCTAGACTGAGTTATTTTTTCTCTGCTATTGAGTGTTTTCATAGCTTCTGCCCTTTTTCTTGTTTTTATCTAGCCCATATTAACATGGATTATTTGGTTTGATATATAATATGGTTGACTTCTTGAAACCCTTCCTACCTTATCTAAAACCCAGTTGTCTTCCCAGCAGCTGAGGGCTGGGAGTTGCTTGCTATTTGCTTTTCTCTAGTTTGAGGGTATTGGAAGAGGCAAGGGCTTCGTTAAGCCCTTGCTGGAGGACCTGGACACGATGCTCTTCTGAGAGTTCATTAAAATGTCCAGGATGCCTCCCAGCTGGGGCTATAGATCCTTCCTGTAGGCTGATTACGATTGTCTTCAGTGTCAATATCTCCTACCTAGCACAGTGCATGGTGTGTAGGGAGAGATGAACAGTGGTTGTTGAATAAATGAATCAGATACCTGAAAATGGAGAAGGAAGAGAAGGGGCACAAGAAACGGTGGACCTACAGGAAGCTGAGGAGGTACTTCAAGCCCGGCATTTCCCTTCTGGCCCCTGGCATGCAGCAGACACACAGGCCTGTGGCCAGGTAGCTCTTCCCTCTGACCAGGCTTCTGTTACACAAGGTGTTCTCTCTAATTCAGGCAGTGATTCATTATGCAAGCTGCAGCATGAGGCTCGTCCCTCCGAGCTAGGGGAAGAGCCTCCTCTCCCAACTGTTTACACTGCCCTGGAGGCACAAGAGAATGTTTTGTGATTCTGGAGGCTGAAGGGAACTCTCTAGATTCGTAAGCATTGGAAGAAATACCTGAAGACTATACATGTATGTGGAGCAGTGACAGAGATAAAGTAGAGCCTTGGGGATGGGAAGGGCATCCTCCTTCTCCAGGCATGACAAGCCTGGAACACCCAGGCTTTAGGGGGAATTACTGCCTGCACTGGAGGGCCAAAGTGCCAACCCTCAGCAGGTAGTTACATGCTCCAAAACCATAATGGCAGGACAAAGGGGCATGAGGAGTGGCTGCGGTTCCATTCATAGCACCTGGCAGGGCCATTCTGAAAGGACAGCAGTGTGAACAAGGTCCTTGAGCTTGGGAATCTTCTTCACTTGAAAAAAAATAGAAGACCTTAAAAAATATTATTAACATAATTCATGCTCATTGTAGACAGTTTGAACAATTAAGACTGTTTAAAGAAGAAATAAAATCATCCATATTCCTTCCTTCTAACATTTTGATGTATTTCCTTTCAGTCTTTTTCATGCAAATGTAATTTTTACTCAATTGAGATCATACCGTCTATAATTTTTTTGAAGTTAACACTGTAATCTGAGCATATTTGTCACTAAGTTTTGTTTGAAAATATCATCTTAATGAATTAAAAGTAATTCATTTTACGGATTCATCAAAAAATATTTAATCATCTCAGTGATTATTTAGGCTATTTCCAGTATTTTGCTGATAAAAGTAACACTTTAATAAGTATCTTTGAACGTAAGTCTGTCTAAGTGACCTTCTGAAAATGTTGTTAAATTCATAGTCTGTGGTATATACAGTTGACCAGCCTCTGGAGTTCTTGGTAAGGTGGTATTCCTGTTTTAGTGCATTTAGCCTCAAGGTGGCGCAGTGGTTAAGAGCTCCGCTGCTAACTAAAAGGTCGGCAGTTTGAATCCGCCAGCCGCTCCTTGGAAACCGTATGGGACAGTTCTACTCTCTGCTGTAGGGTCACTATGAATCGGAATTGACTGTTGGCAATGGGTTGTTTGAGGTTTGGAGCCTCAAAGTGGGTGCCTTTTGAAATGCGCGAAACTCAAGAAACTGGAGTTGGAGTCTCATGATTGTGTAGGTTGAGCATTGTGTTAGGTGATGCGTCCGAGATGTGTAAATTTTCTGAACTTTTCACTGTTTTGCCTTTATTTCTGTGAGATAAGCCTCCTCACTATATTTTACCCAGTTACTGTGTTCTTGGGAGAATGTACTTGTCGTAAGAGTAAGCTAGTCTTAATTCTAAATTCATTCATGGTTGCCATTTTTTCCCAGACGCCATTCATTGCTTCCAGTTGTCACTGGATCCCTGCTCAGCCTGTGGTATATACAGCTGATCACCCACTCTTTGTGCCTTGACTCCTATTCCAATATTTACTACCCCCAGGGTCTGCTGGTCCATATGTGATACCACATAGTATGCATCATAATCCATCAAAAAAATTTAAAGGAGAAAATAATTGGACCTTGAAAGGGTTTAAAACAAAAATCGTATTAAGCCAATAAAAGAAATTTATTGAAGTTTATTTATTGCACAGTTTGCATATCGGGGTAACATTTCGACTAGAGAGTCAAAAACGTTCTGAAGATGAGAACTTCCAAAATTCTTATACCAAATCTTATCAGCATTGCCATGGAAAAAGGGCCAGAACAGAACTGATAAACAATTTGTGGTCAGGAAGAATTTCATACAGCACTGTCTTGAAGAACAATGAAAATAATTACTGATTTACCCTAAAACATAGCTCCCAACCTGATGTTTGGAGTCTGTTTCCCCAAAACTGACTGAATTCTTCAAAACAGCACAATGCACAAGGCAAAATAGTCTTAACTAGTTGCTATGGATTGAATTATGTCCACCAAAGTATACGTTGTAAATCCTAACCTCTATACCTGTGGTTATAATCCCATTTGGGAATGGGTTGTCTTTGTTATGTTAATGAGGCAGGATTAGTGTAGGGTGTATCTTGAGTCAATCTCTTTTGAGATATAAGAGATTAAACAAGTGAGCAGAGGAGAGATGGGATAAGATTGATGCCAAGCCACAGAGAGATCTCCAAGGAATCAGGAAGCAGAAGCTGAAGAGACAAGGACCAGAATCAACAGAAAGAGAAAGTCTTCCCCTAGAGCGGGCATCCTGAATTCGGACTTCTAGCCTCCTAAACTGTGGAAAATAATTTTCTGTTTGTTAAATCCACCAACTTGTGGTACTTCTGCTATAGCGGCACTAGATAACTAAGACATTAGTTTATCTAGGCCATTGTTTGACTCAAAGGTGACTTTTTTTTTTGATAAACATGTTTTTTTTTAAATTGTACTTCAGGTGAAGGCTTACAGAACAAATAGTTTCTCATGAAACAGAAGTAGACATGTTATTTTATGACATTGGTTAACAACCCCACAACATATCAACCCTCTAACTTCTCAACCTCTTTTTT
>NW_004444028.1:4164097-4181069 GCF_000243295.1 Trichechus manatus latirostris | reverse complement strand
TGGTCCCCACAGCCCTCCGCCCAGCAATTCAGTCCCTCAGGGAGTTTGGATGTGTCTATGGGGCTTCCATGACCTTTCCTTGTACAAGCTGTGCTAGTTTCTCCTGTATTGTGTACTGTCTCACCCTTCACCCAAGATACCACTTATCTATTATCTATTTAGTATTTCCCCGCCCCACCCCTCCCATCCCTCAAAGGTGACTTTTTAGCTTCAAGGCTCAAGGTTCAAAAGGATGCCTAAAGGCAAATGGCCTGGATGGGTCACCCCAGCTCCATGGACCCCAAAATCTGGATTCTAAGAGAATTAAAATGGTTTCTCAGTGAGAGATTTTTTTTTTTCCTTCGTCTTTTGTTCTGCTCAGATCCTACACTTCCTTAAATGTCTGGTTCAGGTCTGATCTCCACTCAGAAAACTTTCCTGACCACTTCAGCCTGTAAGAATGCCTTTTGTCTCTTACTCTAACTGCATTTATTCATTCATCAAATATCATTTGATAGTATGGTGCAGTGAATTACTTAATATGGCCTTTCTAGCAATAGTCTGTGTGACTCCCACACAATGATTGGGTGGGACCATGCAAATAAGGTGTATGAAACTCTAATGAAGTGTGGTAGTGTTGTGTGTCAGCTTGCCTAGGCCATGATTCCTAGAATTGTGTGGCCATCCTTCATTTTGTGATCTGATGTAATTATCCTCCATTTTACATGCTATAAATCCTAACCTCTATATGTTAATGAGGTAAGATTAGTGTATAGTATCTTGTATCTTGAGTCACAGCCTTGCAGGAGGCATTATTCAAGTCCCATCCTTACTCAAGTCACACCCTTCCCTGGAGTGTCGCCTGCATCCGGTGTATATATGTGGGTGCTCTGGTGAGGCTGTCTCTCTGCATCTAGATCCTGCATATGGCTCGTCATTGTCTGACCTTCAGTTCTTGGGACTTGAGCCAGCAGCCTGCTGTCTGACCTGCTGATTCTAGGATTCCCCAGCTTCTGCAGTCCTGTGGGCCAGCAGTCTATTGCCTAACCTGATTTGCCAGCTTCTGAAGCCTTGTGAGCCAGCAGACTGTCATCTGGCTTGCTGATTTGGGTTCGTCGGCCCCTGTAGCTGTGTAAGTCAGGAGAAGCCTGTGCCTGACCCACAGATTTGGGACTTGCCAGCCTCCACAATCTCGTGAGCCATTTCCTTGATACAGTTTGTGAGTTCTGTGAGACATTGTGGCATATTACAGAACCTAAAGACGGGAAGGATAGTACTGAGGGGAGGAGGAATAGTTGATGTTAGAGATGATGGAGTGGTACAGAAATTTGGGAAAGTCAGACATTTGGGACATCTTTAACCTCTGCCTCAAAGGAACCAGCTTTGTGGTGATCCTTATCAAAGATATTATTCATTTAATAGTGTAGTAGTCAGGGTTCTTTAGAGACAGAACCAATAAGCTATCTATCTATCTGTCTGTCTGTCTGTCTATCTATCCACCCATCTATCTATCTATCCATCTATCTACCAAGAGATTTATTTTAAGGAATTAGCTCATAGGATTGTGGGACCTGGCAAGTCCAAAATCTGTAGGTCAGATGATAGGCTAGAAACTCCAGCAATCCTGAGTCTGAAATCAGTAGACCAGGCTGTGGGCTGGAAACTCTGGCAGGATGCCTGTGCACAGTCCTGAGGCAGAAACTTCTTCCTCTGGAAACCTCAGGTTTTTGCTCTTAAGGCCTTCAACTGATTGAGGGAGGCTTACTCACATTGTGGAGGGCAATCTGCTTTGCTTAAGGTCAACCGATTTAAATGTTAAATCACATGTAAATACTTTCATAGCAATATCTAGACTAGTGTTTGACCAAGCAACTGGGCAACATAGCTTAGCCAAACTGGCACAAAATCACAGACGGCATATCAAATATGTAGCTATACAGGTTATCAAATATTAATTTCCTCTCCAATAATATGATTGCTTACTCTAATAATTATGGCTAATGTCTATTGAGTATTTACTCTGTGCTGGCACTTTTAAAAGCATCTTACATGGATTAACTCATTCCATGTTTACAATACTACCCATGCTTTGTTGTCGTTGTGTGCTGTCGAGTCGATTCGGACTCATAGCGACCCTATAGGACAGAGTAGAACTGCCTAGTGGGATTTCCTAGGCTGTAATCTTTATGGGAGCAGATCACCAGGTCTTTTCTCTGGTGGAGCCGATGGTGGGTTCGAACAGCCAATCTTCTGGTTAGCAGCTGAGTGCATAACCATTGCACCACCAGGACTCGTTACCCATGGGAAAACTTAGACACAGAGAAATTAGATAACTTGCTCAACATTACTCAGCTCTGCCTTGAGTGAGCTAGGATTCCATCCCAGCCACTGTGATTCCAGAGTCCATTAATTGTATTGACCACTGTACATACTGCCTCAGCTGGACCACTCCAGGAACTGGAAATAGAATAGTGAACAAAGCTCTGGGCAGCTACCCAATAGGTTAGTGGTTTGAATTCACTCAACTGCTCCACGGGAGAAAGAACTGGAGGTCTGCTTCTGCAAAGATTACAGCCATAAAAACCCTATGGGGCAGTTCCACTCTGTCACATGGGGTTAGTATGAGTTGGAAATGACTTGACAGCACCCAGCAACAACAGTAACACGAGGAGCTTACTTGGACCTGGCCTACCTCACTTAGCTCTGGATCAGAGAGGGTCTTGAGCTGTTCTCTCATGGCCGTCTGTGGGTAACTCTTGCTGCTCCATCCTGTGAGCTCCTTCAGGGCTGGGGTCCTGTCTCCTCCTGCCTTCCACTCCCAAGAAGCACACAGTAGCACACAAGGGTTATCAGCAATACCTTTATACTGAAGGGTGTGTGAAAGCAGAAAGGGTTGTTTCTGGCTCTGTCACTGTGAAATGCAGGGGAGGTCTTTCTACCACTCTAGCATCCGTTTCCTCAGCAGGGAAGTGAGATGAGCTTTGATATTCTATGAATATGGTAAGATCCCCCTGTATACCTTAGATTTTTCTCACATAGAGATGAGCAACCACCAGGACGAGATCGTCCTGTAACCCCCAGCTCTCTGAGCCGCCCAGGGCCCGTAATTTCAGGGTTAAAAATGAGAAAGCTATCTCCAGGCTGCTTCTTTTTCAATGAGGCAGATGTGAGCATGAATCTTCTAGAGACTAAAAAGCTGTGCTAATTTTTGTAGTGACATGCACATATTTCATAGAGTAGGTAACCACAATTATAATGTTTAATTTTTAATGGGCCTAAAAGAAGAAAAAGAAGGTTAATGAGGAGGAGGAGTTTTCTTATGCAAGGACACAAGCATTTGCATTTTTTTTCTGAATTGGCCCTAGGGTTAAAAAAGGTGTTCACCTCCTTTTGACTGGGTTCACAGCTAATAATTATATTAACTACCATCTTTCTGGTACATATTTGATGCCAGGCACCATGTATAACAGCATCATTGCTGGTCCTTACTGTAACCCTTCAAGGAATATCATACCCCATTTACAGGCTCAGAGAGGTCAAGGGCCTTTCTCAAAACCATCTGGCCAGTAAAAAGCTAGGCAGGGATCAAACTCCACTCTGCTTGGCCCCGAAGTCTGATGCAGGCAGTCCTTCTCTCAGGGCTAGTGTCTTAGTTTCCTGATGCTGCTGTAACACAAATATCACAAGTGGGTGCCTTTAAAGGACAGAGATTCATTTTCTTAAAGTTCTGGAAGCTCAAATTCCAAACTGGGGCCTTAGCCATGCTGATCCCCCCTACACCGTATAACCTCAACTAATTGATTACATCACATTAGGTTGCATTATGGAAGATGATTACATCACATTAGATTAGATTACACCCACAATCATAGGGGATAGGATTCCAACACATATTTTGGAGGGACGCAATTCAATTGATAACAGTTAGCTGCTGTCTTATTAGTTATTTAGAAAATGAGCTGTATCATCAGCTTGGTGAGGAGGCACACCCCAGACGCTTGGTGTTTTGGGAGTTTAATTATAGACCTTGGAGGGGACCAGAGAGGGAAATGTCAACTAAGAGGAGCAAATCTGTTTCCTGACTATGAAGGGAGCCGTAAGGGACACCTGCTTCCCTGCCTCTGTGATCCTGGGTCAAAGTTTAGGGAATGGCTACTTGAGGAGAAAAGATTCTGGTCTGATTCAATTCAAATCTCTGAGTCTAATAAAATAAATTTTTTCCTGATTTGTAGATTTATAAAACAAAGTGTGTTTATATGAAATCTCTAATGTGTATTTATGTGAAAGGGTATAAAAATCAAATTCCATTTAATTATACATTTAATAAATGAAAAAAAAAAGTTATCCAAAATTAGACTTGTCCCAGGAAATGCTGCATGTGTCTATAGATAAGAGTTCAGAGAAGCGAGAGCTCATTGTGGACTCAAGGCTTCCTGGAAGAGCTTGAACTAGCTAGACCTTGGAGGACGACTTGTGCCTATGTAGGCAGAGAGAGAGATGGAGGGGGCATTTCAAAGGAAAGAAGAAGCATAAGCAAGTCCTAGTGGCAGAGGTACTGGGGGAAGAGTCGGCTCATCTCCACATCACTTTGCCTTTAAGGAAAAACCAATGAGTGTAGCGGTTAAAGAGTGGCTTTGAAGTCTTAAACATTTTGGTTCAATCCCCAGCTCTGCCAGTTACAAGTGGCTTTTGGCCAGTTATTCAGACTCCTTAAGCCTTAGTTATTTCCAAATGAGAATAATGACGCACACCTCACCGGGTCTTTGAGAGGATTAAGTAACCCATAGTTTAGTTCCTGGTTCAGTAATTTGAGGTAGTCATTATTATCTCTAAGATCATTCTGGAATATCCAGATTCTGATCTTAGCCATGCTCTATTTCACCTCAGTGATCAATAACTGAAAATTATGGTTTCTTCTAGCTCATGGGATCTACAAAGCAGTGAAACTTACCCTCTATGCCAAAAAATAATGGGGTGGAGGAAATGTATTATCAAAGTCTAGCTTCACACAAAGCTGTCTGAGATTAGTGATTACCTTCCTCTTCCCAGCAACAATGAAAACATCCTACCAGGCTTCTGGCCATTCTCGGAAATCTCCATTTATTATTTTTATGTTTTTCCTAGCACTTTGAAGAGTGAAACCCAGACCAATGATCCCTGAGCACTATGAAAAGTCAGAAATAATGAGCAGATCCCGCCTCCTCTCCAGAGGTCCCGACTCTGCTCAGATGCCTCATTATGCAAGGCTGACTCACGGCAGTTTCTGCTTTTTCTCAAGTCTCTGGGTCTCTGTATGTTTTCTGGGCATCCCTGTGGCCCCTTATTAACATTTCCAACAGAGTCAGAAGACATGGGCTCTAGTCCAAACTCTGCAATTTATTAGCTAGGCAATAGGCCATTTGAGTTTCTAGGCCTCAGTCAATTCATCTGTAAAATAGGTATCAATTGAAAAATACGTATGAAATTGCCTTGAAAGTACTCCAAATGAGTAACACGTAGTAGAGTGGGCAGATTAATCAAGAAGGTCCACTGTGCCCCTTTCTCCTAAACTCAGCCATTGGTTGAGTCCCAGATTCTGCAAGAAAATTTCTCAATACTTTACTCTGGGTGTGGACTTAAGATCTTTGCATCCATTCTGGGCAAGGAAATGAGTTTCCTAGTATTCATTCTTTCTGGAAGTTTGAGAAAGACCTCACAAAAGAACTGCCCAAAGGGATGGGATAGAGGGCACACCTTGCTCTCCAGAATTGCAGCCCGTTTAAAGGGTCTCCAAGCAGATTTGATAGAACCTTTTTAATACAATGGCATGTGCCTATATTCCTCACCCCCCAAACACTCACAAACACCCATAAATCGTCCACCTCAGTGGGCCTGACCTGGAGTCCCTACCTTCCACATGGAGTCATTCCGGGGCCTTCAGGTCAGGGCCTTGGTGTGCTCTGAGCCTTTTGGATTAGAGAAGAGCAGTCTATAATCATTATGGACCACCTTCTTCCTAATTGAACTGGACAGTTGAGTGCTTTATGATATCACCCAGGAATGCTGTAAAGGATAATGCTGCATTGTTCAGGGGCTATTTCCTGCCCATGCACTTAGACCCTGGTGGAGCTGGCTACCGGTTCATTCAAGTCGCCAACCCCCCACCAGCTCCAACAGTATACTCAGGTTTCTCAAGGGAAGCTGCCAAAAGTTTTGCATTGTGCCTTATAAAAGTGGGGCTGGGAAATTGATGTAGCTTCCCAGGAAACATTTGAACTTTAGGAAATATTCCAGTGATGAGAAATATGACCTTTTCCAAAGTTTATTGGCCCGCTCTTTGCGTTGAATTAATTATTGGCCAGAGATAATCAATCGAAGTGTGGCTGAGGCTGCAGCCATGACTCAACTGTCTAAAGGTAATAATAATCCCTTGTCAAAAGGATCCCTCACTCAGGGCAGCACTGGGAGAGAGGGCAACTTGGTCATGGCTCAAGAATGGTGGGTGCTTTTTACCCTGTTAAGTAACTTCGTCTGGGAGAAGCTAGAATCCTGCAGATCTTGACGATTATCAACATTGCCTGGGATGCTTATCACCAATCACAGATACTCACGGTTCCATCCCCAAACCACCGAATCTTGGGGGGGAGGAGAATGAGAATTTATATTTTTAACAATTTGTTCAAGTGATTCCGAAGGTCAGCCAGGTTTGGAAACTACTTATTTAGTCCAGCTGCCCTGGTGGCACAGTGATTAAGAGCTTGGCTGCTAAGCAAAATGTCAGCAATTGGAATCCACCATCCGCCCCTTGGAAACCCTATGGGGAAGTTCTACTCTGCCCTATAGGGTCACTATGAGTCGGAATGGAATCAACAGCAATGGGTTCAGCTTTTTTTTTTGGTCCTCATTTATAAAGTAGTTAGCTGAGAGCCAGAAAGAAGAAGTGCTTTGACTGAGATCTCCAAGCTAGGACTTGAGAGTTGAGACTAAACCCAGGCCTACTGAGCCCTAGACTGGTTCCCTCTGTGTTGTGTGGTTTCTCTCCTAAAACACTAGCTCTCTTTGGGGAAAGTTGTGTAAAATACATGCGTGTAAAGCACAATAAACAAAGGCTTACTCCTCTGGATTGAATGTCCAAGTCACCAGAATTTAGCACTGCCCATCCGTTTACGGTAACTAGTCAAATGCCTTGGTTAAGAATCCAGTGTCACCATTTACTGCTTGTGTGACCTAGTTCAGTTAGTTATCTCTTAGTTTCTTCATCTATAAAATATGAATAATAAAAATAATAGTGTCTACCTTCTCAGGTTGTTGCAAAAGTTATTAAATGACATGTTTTTTTTCTTTTTTATCTTCTTATTAAAAAATCTGGAACTCTGCATGAATTTGCGCGTCATCCTTGCACAGGGGCCGTGCTAATCTTCTCTGTATCGATCCATTTTTAGTGTATGTGCTACTGAAGCGAGCACTGACACGTGTTTGAAAAGTGCTTAGTGTGGTGCAAGTGCTCAATAAACTTCCGCTATTGGTTCTGAGCATTTACTACGCGCCAGACACTACAGTGAGACCTTATGGACACTATCCCTAGTGTTGGCAACAATTCTGTGCAGCAGGCGTCCTTAATTAAATCTTACCAGTGAAGAGCTGAGCCTCAGAAGGGTTAAATGGTTTGCTCCAGGTCACAGAGTCATGAGCGGCAGAGCCTGGATTGAGTCCCCAGAGCCCAGGTTCTTTGCAGATAGCAGCATAGCTTCTACGAATTGGACAAGATCTGTACTCATGGATTCCAAATGTTCTTTTCATGCCCATTTCCCTTGAGGCAGCTTCTCTTTTCTGCTTTAGATGCTCAGGGCCCTCGTTCTGCCCTGACTGACCACACTCTCTGACCACTGGCCCTCTGACCTCCCACTGCAGAGCAGTGCTCTCTGCCAGCTGTCACAGTGCAAATGATCGGCAGGGTCAGGTAAGTCAGTCACAGGACCAGGGGCTGCGTCACTCCGGAGGGAGTGGGAGGCTGCGTGGATACCAGCCCAGCATGCAAATGGAGGGAGGAGGGGGTCCCACTATCAGCCTGCACTTGCCAGACAGCACTAGGGGTTTTCTACAGCTCCGGGCAGGTCTCAGGAGGCATACTGATGAACCGGAGTGAACCGAGGGAATTATGAGATGAGGAACATCTGAAGCTATACAGAAGCAGAATTGGAGGGACCTGCAGATGTTTGGCCTGAGAGAGAGAACTTTAGGGGCGTAGGAGAGCTAAGCTCAGATGTGAGGCACTGTGATGGGGAAGAAGCTTTTTCTGTGTAGCAACAGAGGGCAGAAATGGGATCCAGAGAGGCAGATTTCAGCTCTCTCGGTACTCTTTCAAAGCAAACAAACAAAAAGTCGGATCTATACAATTAAGTTGCTTTGTGACGGAGTGAAATCCCACCATGAAAGTAAAGTCAAAGCTTGTTATTAGTTGCTGTTGAGTTGATTCTGACTCATGGTGACCCCATGTGTGCGGAGTAGAACTGCTCCATAGGGCTTTCAAGGCTGTGACCTTTCAGAAGCAGATCGCCAGGACTGTCTTCTGAGATGTCTCTGGGTAGATTCAAACCACCAGCCTTTTGGTTAGTAGTCAAGAGCTTAACTATTTGTACCACCCAGGGACCCTGAAGTCAAAGTTGTATGATCAGTATTCTGAGATGCTGCATTGAGGAACCATGGATTTGGTGGGGTGGGGGGGTGGGGGGTAGGTTTAGATTAAATGATACTAAATGTCTTATCCAACTCTGAGATCCTATGATGTCACAATTAATCTATTAATTCCTACTTCACACAGCCAACATGTGCAGAACTGGCTGGAAAAGGAATAGAAATCACAAGGGGTGTGAAGAATGCCAACCCCCAGGGTTGACACAAAGAAGAATATGCTGCCTCCTTCAATATGGCTGTTGCCGACTTTCGCAGCAGTGGGGATGATGAATATTGAACTGGGAGCAGCGCCGGAGGGCTCCTGCAACCACCCAAGCAAGAGTGATGGGGGGCTGCACCAAGGCAGTGGCAGTGAGGCTGGGGAGATGGGATGGGTCCAGGGCTGTATCTGGGCTAGATGTGATGGGTCTTAGAGGCTAATGGGCAGAAGAAAGGAAAAAGGGACGGGATAGAGGGAAGTGTCAGTGGAGCCTCCAAGCAGGGCACTCTCAGCCTCAGCAGAGATGGGATATCAAGAGCCATCTTTGGGTAAGAAAGCACCTAGGGTATGAGTGAGATTGACTAATTGATTACAAGTGACTGGAAGAAGAGAGACTCGTTGCGGTGAGTCACATATGAGAGAACAGAGGCTGGGGAAAGTTTGATGGTGGTCGAAGAGGTGAGAGAGACATTGTGGAGGAAGAATTGGCTGAGTTGGTACCTTCTGTTGCGATTGTTGTTTGAAATAAGGCACTTTGCAATCTCTGTCCACATAGGTGATAAGTAGAAATAAGTGACAGTAAAAATATCCTGCTGGAGATAATGATTGTGAAATTTGGTAAATCTGACTCAGCTCCTTCAGGGTAGGGCCCATCCCATATATGTTGGTGTCCCCTGGCGTTGCCTAGACTCTCTCTTGACCCACAGTGTTTGAAAAATATCCAGGGGAATGAAATATCATCTCCTCAAGTTGAGCCTTTCTCCTTGGTTACTTATCCTGAATTTCTTCATTGCATAATGCTTTATCTTGACATTCAAATCCCTTCACAATTGGGTTCTAATCCACCTTTCCTCCCCTCACACACATAGTAAATGGTTTATTGCAGGACTACTTATAATAGTGAAAAATGGAAAACAGCTTTAATATCCAACTGCAGGAGAACAGTTGAATAATTTATGATGCAGTCATATATAGTTAACAACTGTACTTACTGTCCTTTGTGCTGCTCTAACCACTTTTCATGTAATTGATTTGTTTAATCCTTAGAGCAATTCTACCAGGTTGATGCTATTATCCGCATCTTACAGGCGAGGAAACAGGGCCAGAGAGGTTAAGTGATTTTCCTGAGGTCACATGACTAGGAGGCAGCAGAACCAGGACCCCAGGCAGCCTGACTCTGGAGTCAGTGCTCTCAGCCACTAAACAAAACTGTATTATTGCCAATGGATGGTGCAATAAACCACTAATAACTTGCCTGTGGATGTCTGCCTTGCATCTAATAAAGGCTGAAGTGAATTGTACTGGCTTCAATAACCAAAAAACAAAACAAAAAAACCCATTGTCATTGACTTGATTCTGACTCATGGTGACCCCATGCGTGTCAGAGTAGAACTGTGCTCTATAAGGTTTTCAATGGATGTAATCTTACGGAAGTGAATTGCCAGGCCTTTTCTTTGTGGTGCCTCTGAGTGTATTCAACTGCCAACCTTTGGGTGAGTAGTTGAGTGCAAACTGTTTGCACCACCCAAGGGCACTGGGTTGAATAGTGTCTCCCCAAAATTCACATCTACCCGAAGCTGTGAATGTGATTTTAGTTGGAAATAGGGTCTTTGCAGATGTAATTAATGAGGTCGTAATGGGTTAGGGTGGGCCCTAATCCAATATGACGGGTGTCCTTAATAAGAAGAGGGAAGTTTGTACAGAAACACAGACACACAGGGGAGAGGAAGTTCATGTGAAGGCAGAGGCAGATCTGGGAGTGATACATCTACAAGCCAAGCAACGCCAAGGGTTGCCAGCAACCACCAGAAACCAGGAGGGAGGCAGGGAACAGATTCTCCCTCCGAGCCTTCGGAAGGAACCAAACCTGCTGACACCTTGATTTTAAATGTCTAGCCTCTGGAACTACGAGAGAATAAATTTCTGTTGTTTTAAGCCACCCAGGTTGTGTATTTCGTTTCAGCAGCCCTAGGAAACCAATACACGAATGGATAAATGTATTGACGAATACTTAGAGGAAATGCTTGTGATAAATGGAGGAGAAAAGCAGGCTATCATAGTTTACACATTATGATCCCAGCTATGCAAAGAAAACAAAGCACAGGAAATAACCGGAAGAAAATAAACCAAAAGATTAACACTGTCTGCTTGTGGCTGATGATGGGCTGATGATTTTCTCCCCTTGCTTCTTTATACTTGTCTGACTTTTCTAAATTTCCTAAAGCAAGCATTACCTCTAGAATCAGCAAAACACAGAAATGATTAAAAACTGATTTTTAAGAGCATGAGGCCATACAGCAACGAGTTTGGAGCAAGTCAACTTTAAATCCCGATTTTTTTAATTTCCAAAACATTTGTTAATTCCAAAGACATTTCATTAACCCACACACCCACATACCCTCTTGCACCAAGCCCTCTCCATTTGCTACTTCAGGTTATTCTGACTGTCAGCCTCGGGTCATAAATTCACCTGAGGCAGCTTCCACTTTGGTTCTGATAGAAGTCCCAGAGGGAAGCCCATTTCCTGGGTCTTTTTGGAGGGAATTTATTGCAAGTATCTCTGCTTCCTCAGAGTCTCCGACAGTGTGCATTTCCTGCCATTGCTGATGCAGCTGGTCTCCTGGGCACAGCTTATCAGTCATGCCCTGGGGAAGCAGGATGGCAGTTTTGGCAGCCATAGCTGTGACGTGTCACGGTTTGATGGCTTTGTCCAGCCTTTTGCAGCCCTGGAGCCAGATGTAGTATGAAGGAAAGAGGCCCTGGTTTCAGCTGTAGACTTCAGTTAACTCACTTTACCTCTGAGCCTCACCTATAAATGCGATGAGAGTCACACCTGCCTCACAGATTATTGTGAGTCTGAAGAGAGTTCAAGAGGAATAATGTGCGTGCAAAGCCTTTGTTAACACAAAGATTCATAGTCATGTGAGTTCTCTCTCTTGTTTTTTTTTTTTGGGGTAGCTTTACACTTTCTTACACCTTTTGCAGCCATTGAGAAAGGCTAATTTCTTTTTTTTTTCTACTGAAGAAAAATTAAGGGAGACAAACAGAAGGAAGGAGCTAGGAGAGGGGGCGGTTGTTGGAGGAGCATCACAGTGGGTGGGGGTGAGTGATGTTGAGGAGAGCCAAACCAAACCCCTTGCCGTCGAGTCAATTCCGACCCATAGTGACCCTATGGGACATAGGAGAACTGCCCCATAGGGTTTCCAAGGAGCGGCTGGTGGATTTGAACTGCTGACCTTTTGGTTAGCAGCCACCAGGGCTCCATGTTGAGGAGAGAGGTGTAGAGATGAGGGGGGAGGCCAACTGTTAGGGCTGCCCTAAAGAGGAGGACTTTGGAGAAAGAGATGTTTTAAGCAGATATTTAGGAAGACTTGAGTTATGATTTTTGACGTAACAACCATTTTGTCTCCTCTAGAAACCTTCAATAAAGATCTCTCTTACTATCTAATGCTTTGGAGTCAGATAAAAAGGAAAGGGAAGTGAGCAGAGAGGGGGGACCTCATGCCACCAAGAAAGCAGTGCCAGGAGCAGAGCTTGTCCTTTGGACCTGGGGTCTTTCCACAGAGAAGCTCCTAGTCCGACAGAGAGAGAAAGACTTCCCCTGGAGCTGATGCTCTGAATTTGGACTTTTAGCCTACTTGACTGGGAGGAAATAAACTTCTCTTTGTTAAAGCCATCCACTTGTAGTAGTTCTGTTACAGCAGCACTAGATGACTAAGACATTTTGCTAAGACATGAGTAATTTGAGGATGGAGATTGTTTTCTCCTCGCGTCTCCCCATGGGCCTAGGATGGAGCTGGACACTGTGGTTGATTATTGAAGTACAGTCCAACCACTCATGTGCCCACATGATTATGTCCATTTCTCTGACCTATCCTGGTCACTCCAGGCCAACGTTTATTCTGAGGTCTTAGAGGCACCAGGCCATGGCTTGCTGTAATAGGGGTTGTGGGTTGAGCCATTTCCTCTGTCCTGAGGCTGTGGTCCTCCCAAGAGGTCTGCCTTTCATTTCTCACCTGCCCCTACTCCATGCTCCATGGCCCATCTGTGCGGGTTGGCTACACAGCGGTCAGCAGGAGCAGCCCCTAAGTGCTTAAATTAGAGGGGCTGTTTTTCTATTTCTCTTTCTCAATTTGAGTTCTATGGATTTGGAGGTGTGTTTGTGTCTTCATCCTTAATGCTGGCAGCACTGGCAGCACTGAGGGCCAAGGTATGAGTGTAGACAGACCACCAAGAAGTTGTCTTAGGACCCTGAGCTTATCCTCATATTGGATAACATGTGCTGAAAGCATGCAGAGAACTGTGCACCCAATGAAGGGTCTTGATGAGCATCTATAGTGGGGCAGGGAAGGAGAGTCTGGGAGGAAATTTTCAACTGGCTGCAGTCTCTTTTTTCCCCCACAAGACTTTGGAACAACACCACTTCCAATTCAAGAGTGCTGTGAAAATATTGTTCACGAGGGGACTGCTGTAAATAAGCATTATAAAGTAGGACGGTATAAGACAGTGTGGTAATTGGTAGAATTCTCACCTTCCATGTGGGAGACCCAGGTTCAATTCCTGGGCACTGCATCTAAGGCATAGCAACCACCCATCTGTCGGTGGAGGCTTTCATGTTGTTGTGATGCTGAACAGGTTTCAGCAGAGCCTCTAGACTAAGAAGGACTAGGAAGAAAGTCCTGGCAATGTACTTCCAACAAATCAGCCAATAAAGTAGGGCACTATCTGTATTAGTCAGTGAACTGCCTAATGATGACTGAGAAAGTTGTTGTTAGGTGCTGTCGAGTCGGTTCTGACTCATCGTGACCCTATGTACGGCAGAACGAGGAGCGCATTACCTAAAATATTGTGCATGGATTGAGGATGAGGTGGAGGAATAGGGAAAATGGTGATAGTAGCCAGAAGGAAAGTATGTATCTATACTTCTAAGGAAAACTGCCTGTCAAGGCTGAGCTCCATAGACAGTGGCTGGGGGAGCCTCATAAATAGGCTGGAGAGGACAGGATTGCCCCCCACCTGATGGTCTCGCCTCCTGTCTCTCTCACTTATAGCTCAAAAGGCTGCAACTGATGAGAGAGCAACCTGCGGGGAGCCTCTCCCAAATGGAGTATCTCCTCATGGCTCCCACCTTGGAATTCTTCCAGGAACACCCCTAATTGCCCGTTCTTCTGTCCCTGAACCCAGGAAATGGTCACATCACCTGTGGTCATCTCAGTCCTGCAAGCCAAGAGTCCTTAGTGAGATGTTCCCTTGCTTTCTCTACTGTCTGGTTGTAGCTCTGGTAAAGAGAGCTGTGGGGAGGACAGGAACAGCTTTTAAAAAGAGCCCCTCCTCTGCTATTTGTTCTTGGTTGCTAAGCAGTATTGAAGCAAAAGCAATGCCTAGGAAGGAAATGATTAAGGCTCTCAGTGGATGTGGGGGAGGGTTCAAACCCCGGCTCTTCCAGTGCACGGGTGTATAGTCTGGGAGCAAGTCATTTTACCTCTTTGACTTTAATTCTCATATCTGTAAAATGGGGCTAAGACCACTGCCTGTCTTATGAGGAGGAGAGATAATACATGCAAAGTGTTTGGGCTCTAAAAATGGTAGCTGTCACTTGGATGTCCTCTTTCATTGCCTCTGTCATTGCTAATGATCAGGTTCTCGTTAATCTCCACCAACGTCAGCTTCCAAGTTGGCCTCCCTGCTCGCAGTCTCTGCTCCACAGCCACTTTTCAGTGTGCTTTTGGAGGAATCCGAATGAAACATAAGGATGTGTGTCATGCCCCTGCACAAAATCTTTCAATAGCTTCCAATTTTCTCAGAGTGAAGTCTGAAATCTTCAGTGTAGCATTTAAGACCGGGGCCAAGCCATCCTTCCAGCCTCAATTTCCTGCTCTCCACCCTCCTTCAAACATATGCACCTAAGTCCTACAATCAGGCCAGAGTTTGTCCAGAACGTGACCTGCCTTGGAATCTTTGTGTCTCTCGTCTGGCATTGCACTTCCACACTCTCCTGCGTACCCCAGCAAACTCTGTAAGTCCCAACTCAAAAGCCACCCCGTCTGTGAAGCCTTTGTTGACACCCAGGTTGGAACCATTCGTGTTTCCTTTAGTGTTTTCGGGTCCTGTTTTGGACCTCGTGTCATAACCTGTCTAATCTGGTCATTGACAGACATACTCCTCTCTCCAACCAACGGTCAGCTTCTAATCCATCCATGTTGCCTCAGCAACATCTAAGATCACACCTTGTACACATTAGCTACTTGGTGAACATCTGGGCTCCAGGCTGGGCCTTTTGTCACACCTAAATAAAAATAACAACAACAAAAACCCAGTTACCAGCAAGTCCGCTTCTACTCATACGACCCTTTGTGTGTCAGAGTAGATCTTGGCTCCATAGGCTTTTCTTTTTTTTTTTTTTTAATTTTATTTGACTTTTGTTGTTGTTGTTGAGAATGTACACAGCAGAACACACACTAATTCAACAATTTCTTCATGTACAATTCAGTGACACTGATTACATTCTGCAAGTTGTGTAACCATTCTTACCCAACTTTTCCGAGTTGTTCCTCCTCCATTAACATAAACTCACTGCCTCCTAAGTTTCTTACCAAATCTTTCAAGTTGCTGTTGTCAATTTTATCCCATATAGATAGATCTTAAAACAGCACAATGCTTAAGGCAGACATTCTTCACTAGTTAAGCTAAACTCTTGTTTGGTTTTAAGAAGACTTCAAAGGATATTTTTGGTTCAAGGTTTATAGTTTAAAGAATATCTTAGGGCATAGTTTCAGGGGTTCATCCAGCCTGGATAGCTGCAGAAATCTGGATTCCATGAGAATTTGAAATTCTGTTCTGTATTTTCCTCCTTTTGATCAGGATTCTTCTACAGAATCTTTGATCAAAATGTTCAGTAATGATAGCCAGGTATCATTCAGTTTGTCTGATCTAATGGCAAAGGGGGCAGATGTTCACAGAGGAAATTACTTAGTGACTTGCTTTTAAGGGATAGAATGGGAAAGGGGAAACAGTAACTTTACAGTGGAGAAATCCAACAGGCACCATATTAACCAAGTGATTATAGTTAGTATCACAGGTAATAAGTCATGTCGATATCATGAAACACTGGATATAATGTAATGAGAAGGGCCCACCATGTCTATGATATTCTTCCCTCCATAGGCTTTTTGGCATATTTTTCAGAAGTAGATCTCCAGGCCTTTCTTCCAAAGCATCTCTGGGTGGTCTTGAACTTCCCACCTTTTGGTTAGCATCCAAGTACATTAACTATTTACACCACCCAGGGACTCTCCACTCCTAAACAGAGCATGTTTATTTCCTTTGGCTCCTTGGAGTCTATCCTAAAGCTTGGTAGGGGTTGGCGTTATCCTCCCTTTGTCCAGGGAGATGGTGTTCTGTCAGTAGACAGATCATGACATTTGGATATGGCCTTGGCATGATCTGAATTCAAATTCTTGAAAGCTTTGTGACTTTCAGAAAGTTTTTCTCCCCACAACCACTGGGAACCTCAATTCTTGAATAAAAAGAACTCAAAAGAAGAGGATTAAGAACCTTAGACAATTTCCTCCTTCATGTATCTCATCTGGTTGTACTGAGGATCAGAGGAAAAAGTGCTCAGTGATTATAGTACCTTGCCTCCTCCCATCTTCCCAGAAACAGTTTGCAGAGTATTTCATTCATTCACTCATACATTTTGGCGTTATGAGTATCTTTTTGTTTTTGGTCACACAGGCCAAATTTATTTATTTTTTAATTGTACTTTAGGTGAAGGTTTACAGAACAAACAGTTTCTCATTAAACAGTCAGTACACATATTGTTTTATGACATTGGCTAACAACCCCTTGACATGTCAACACTCTCCCTTCCCAACCCTGGAGGACCTTTTTTTTTTTGGTGGAAATACACATAGCCAAAGATACACCATTTCAAAAATTTCTAGGTGTACAATTCGGTGACATTGATTACGTTCTTCCAGTTGTGCTGCTATTCTCACTTTACATGAAGGTTTGCAGAACAAAATAGTTTCTCATTAAACAGTACACATATTGCCCTATGACAATGGTTAACAACCCCACTACGTGTCAACACTGTCCTTACTCAACCTTGGGTTCCCTATC
>NW_004444028.1:4158099-4161727 GCF_000243295.1 Trichechus manatus latirostris | reverse complement strand
ATTGGCAGGGTCAGTTGCTCAGATATGGTACAGCTGGGCAGGTCTAGCTGAAGAGGAGTTGCTGGGATGGGTTGTTTGTGGCACTTACTATGGCCACTAGGGTGGGCCAGTAATCAGTGCAGGGCAGGTTCCAGTAGGCCGTGCCTGTGCTGCTTGGTGGTGTGATGTTCAGTGCACAGTGCAGGTAGGCAGGATGCAGCAGGGAGATTGTGATGTGTGGAGCTAAGATGGGTATGGGAGAGAGGAGAGAGGAACAGGAGCCAAAAACATACAAACAAACAAAAAAGAATGCTAGGGGAGCTTTCTGTTGGAGTGGAGAAATGAGAGACTATGAAATGGAGAAAAACAAAAAGGAGAAGAAGAAAAAAAAAGCAAAGAAATGAGTAAATAAAAATTTGAAAGAAAAAAGAAAAGCAGAACTCCCAGGGATCCCACTGGTGTAGCTACAAGGTCAGGGAAGTTGCTCCCAGGCTGTGAAGTACAGCCTGGCTAGAAGGTGTAGAGGTGTCACTCATCACCAGGTATTCAGGGCACAGGAAGAGAAGGAAAGTATAGAGAGATGAGAAACTATGTAATGAAGAAAGACAAAAAGGGAAAAAGAGTGAAAAGAAAACAAAACAAACAAATTTAAAAAAAAAGGACAAGAAAAATCCCTCCCAAAACAGAAAAAAACAAAAACGAAAACAAAAACACACAAAAAAGGAAATGCTCTCAGGGATCCCTCTGCGTGTCTGCACAAACAGAGAGGGTAGGTCCCAAGCCGTGTAGTACTGCCTGGCTAGAACAGGCTCCCAATTCGAGAAAAGAAAAAGAAAACAAACAAGCAAACAATTCAAAAGAAACAAACAAAAAAAAAGCACTGGGATCCCACCAGCAAGGCAGCACGGGCCGGGAAGCAGTCTCACATTCGAGTGATGTTTCACAACCTTTCAAGAAGCAAAGATGGCACACAGAGCCAGGTATTTGAGAGAAAAGAGGGCGCAGTGGTGAGAAGTAAGGAAGAAATCTAAAGATCGGAGAAAAGCAATCCCAGCAGCCAAGAAATGGCTCTCAGGGAGCCAGCCAGTGTGGGCGGGTGGAATCCAAGTGACACCAGTGTGAAGCCGGTGCTTCCTGGCCAAGAGACTGTGGCTGCAGGAAGCAGAGGAGGCTGAGTGGGGGTGAAGAAGAGTGGGGGGTGGGAAATCATATATCGCTGGTTACTGGTTGTTCTGTCTCCTGCTGGAAGCTCCGTGAAGCTGCTTTCTCATACCCCCTGTTCACTGTCTCTGATAGGAATCCAAGATGGTGGATCTGTGCTGCGTTAGCTCATACAGAACCTCTGCATGTATCTCTCCTCACTCTATGTTTTCTGTCAGTTTCTTATTCCATTCGGTGCTTGGCTGAGTTCTTTATCTCTTCATTTGATGCTTAGGGTTTCAGGATTGCTGTTTTCTCAGTTTGGCTTAGTTTTTCTGATCTTTGCTGTGGAGGGATGGTGTGGCACTTCTGCCTATAGCGCCATGTTGCCCTGAAGTCCACCCATTATAAGCATCTTCTATATACCAGACACTAAGTTAAGTGCTTCACACAGGTCATTACACAAAATTCTGTAAATGACTCTATCATTAACATCTCCATCTTACAGAAGAGGAGAAGGAGGCTCAGAGAAGACGTGGAACTCACCCAAGATGGCCAAGAACACGCAGCTAGTTGGTCATTGTTGTTAGATACTGTCGAGTCAGTTCCAACCCATAGCCACCCTATGTACGACAGAATGAAACACTGCCCGGTCCTGCACTATCCGCACAATCTTAGCTAAGTTTGAGCCCATTATTGTAGCCACTGTGTCAATCCAGCTCATTGAGGATCTTCCTCTTTTTCGCTGACCCTCTACTTTACCAAGCATGATGTCCTTCACCAGGGGCTGGTCCCTCCTGATAACATGTCCAAAGTAAGTGAGATGAAGTCTTGCCATCCTCACTTCCAAGGAGCACTCTGGCTGTATTTCTTCCAAGACAGACTTGTTCGTTCTTCTGACAGTCCAAGGCATATTCAATATTCTTCATCAATACCATAATTCAAAGGCATCGATTCTTCTTCAGTCTTCCTTATTTATTGTCCAGCTTTCACATGCATATGAAGTGATTGAAAATACCATGGCTTGCGTCAGTTGCACCTTAGTCCTCAAAGTGATGTCTTTGCTTCTCAACACTTTAAAGGGATCTTTTTCAGCAGATTTGCCCAATGCAATACATCGTTTGATTTCTTGACCACTGCTTCCATGGACATTGATTATGGATCCAAGTAAAATGAAATCCTTGACAACTTCAATATTTTCTCGTTTATCATGATGTTGCTTATTGGTCCAGTTGTGAGGATTTTTTGTTTTCTTTATGTTAAGAGGAGACCTGGTGGTGTACTGCTTAAGAGTGATGGCTGCTAACCAAAAGGTTGGCAGTTTGAATCTACCAGCTGCTCCTTGGAAACCCTGTGGGGCAGCTCTACTCTGTCCTATAGGGTCACTAAGAGTCAGAATTGACTCAATGGCAGTGGGTTTTATGTTGAAATGTAATCCATACTGCAAACTGTAGTCTTTGATCTTTATAAGTAAGTGCTTCAAGTCCTCTCCACTTTCAGCAAGCTAGGCTGTGTCATTTGCATATTGCAGGTTGTTCTTGAAGTCTTCCTCCAATCCTGATGCCATGTTCTTCATACAGTCCCGCTTCTTGGATTTGTTCAGCATACACATTGAATAAGTATGGTGAAATGATACAACCCTGATGTACACCTTTTCTTATTTTAAACCACTCAATATCCCCTTGTTCTGTTGGAACGACTGCCTCTTGTCTATGTACAGGTTCCCCGTGAGCAAAATTAAGTGTTCTGGGCTTCCCATTCTTCTCAATGTTATCCATAATGTGTTATGATCCACACAGTCAAATGCCTTTGTGTAGTCAATAAAACACAGGTAAACATCTTTCTGTATTCTCTGCTTTCAGCCAAGATCCATCTGACATCAGCAATGATATACCTCGTACCACATCCTCTTCTGAATCCGGCTTGAATTTCTGGCAGTTCCCTGTTGACTGCTACAATCATTTTTGAAGTATCTCCAGCAAAATTATACCTGCGTGTGATATTAATGATATCATTTGATAATTTCCACATTCTGTTGGATCACCTTTCCTGGGAATAGGCATAAATATGGATCTCTTCCAGTTTGTTGTCCAGGTAGCTGTATTCCAAATTTCTTGACATAGAAAAGTGAGCATCTCTAGTGCTGCATCTGTGTGTTGAAACATCTCAATCGGTATTCCATCAATTCCTGGAGCCTTGTTTTCTGTGAATGCCTTTCAGTGCAGTTTGGACTTCTTCCTTCAATACCATTGGTCCTTGATCATATGCTACCTCTTGAAATAGTTGAACACTGACAAATTCTTTTTGGTACAGCGACTCTGTGTATTCCTTCCATTTTTTTTAATTGTTGTAGTTTAAATGAAGTTTACATTTCAAGTTAGTCTCCCATACAAAAATTTATACATACATTGTTATGTGACCCTAATTGCTCTCCCCATAATGTGACAGCACACTCCTCCTTTCCACCCCTGATTCCCCATGTCCATTCAACCAGCTCCTAACCCTCTCT
>NW_004444028.1:4152603-4153834 GCF_000243295.1 Trichechus manatus latirostris | reverse complement strand
TAAGCCTAAGGTGTGTCTCTTGTAGGCAGCATACAGACAGATTGTGTTTTTTAATCCAATCTGCCATTCTCTGTCTCTTTATGGTGCATTTGGTCCATTTTCATTCAGCGTAATTATTGATAGGTATGAGTTTAGTGCTGTCATTTGGATGTCTTTTTTTGTGTGTTGTTCACAGTTTCTTTGTTCCACTTGATTTTCTGTGCTAAGTCGTTTTTCTTTATGTATTTTCTTTTCACGTTTTTCATTGTTGTTGATTTTGTGTTTGCTAAGTCTTTATATTTTTCTAGTTTTTTATTTTGACTTGTAGGATTGTTAGTTTCCTTTGTGGTGACCTTAATATTTACCCATATTTTTCTAAGTTTATACCAGTCTTTTATTTCTTTATATTGCCTTGACTTCCTCTCCATATGAAAAATCAACGTCTACATTTTTTAAGTTCCTCTTTTTTGTTTTAATGTTGACATCTGTTTCCCTATTTTCAGTGTTTTAGCTTTGATTTACTTTTGTGACTTCCCTATCTGGGTTGATATGTGGTTGCTTTGTCCTGTGTTCTAGTCTTGGGTTGTTATCTGATGTTACTGATTTTCTTAACTGGAGGACTCCCTTTAGTATTTCTTGTAATGTTGGTTTGGTTTTTGAAAATTACCTAAACTTCTGTTTATCTGGAAATGCCCTAATTTCACCATCATATCTCAGAGACAGTTTTGCTGGATATATAATTCTTGGCTGGCAGTTTTCTTCCTTCAAGGCTTTATATATGTCACCCCATTGCCTTCTTGCCTGCATGGTTTCTGCTGAGTAATCCAAGCTTATTCTTATTGACTGTCCTTTGTAGATGACTTTTTGTTTATCCCTAGTCACTCTTAAAATTCTCTCTTTATCTTTGGTTTTGGCAAGTTTGATTATGTCTTGGTGACTTTCTTTTGGGATCTACCTCATGTGGGGTTTAGTGAGCATCTTTGATAGATATCTTGTCATCTTTCACAATATCAGGGAAGTTTTCTGCCAAAAATCTTCAACAATTATCTCTGTATTTTCTGTCCCCCCCTCCCCCGTTCTGGTACTCCAGTAACTCGTAGGTTATTCCTCTTGATAGATTCCCACATAGTTCTTAGAGTGTCTTCATTTTTTAAAATCCTTTTACCTGATTTTTCCTCAAATAAGTTGGTGTCAAGTGCTTTATCTTCAATCTCACTAATTCTGACTTCCATTGCCTCTATTCTGCTCCTAT
>NW_004444028.1:4084897-4152004 GCF_000243295.1 Trichechus manatus latirostris | reverse complement strand
ACAGTCCTAGACAGGCATGGGTGATTGGTGTAGGCACAGGCATCTGGCTGCAGCAGGGGCAAGGCAGGGGGTTGACGGCCACCCCCGAGTGTCCAGGAGGAAAGTGTGTCCCTGTTCCCTAGAGCACATAGGTGGGTGGGTTTTGCAGCTGGACTATGAGCACCCAATGCTGTTGGCTGTAAGGACTGGGGGGCACCTCTTCTTCATGGGCCCCTATAGCAGGTGGCTAGGTGGGATGGGTGGAACCACCAGTCCTCAGGCCTCTCATGTGGGTAGGTGAAGACCCTGCTTAATGGGCAAAGCAGTGTCAAATGTCACGAACCTGCCACTTCACAGCTGTAACAGTTGAAGTTAGACTTCTGGTATATACCCTGTTGTACTGCGGTAATGAGGGCTGATGCTACTGAAATGGGCCCATACAAGTCTATGAAGGGGGAAAGGCACTCAAAGTCTGTGAATCCCTTATGCCTGTGCCTAGGCTAAGGAGCTGTGGCTACCCTGGGTTCCTGGCTTAGGGGAGCCGGCAGTTTATTTCTTCCCCCATTTGTTAATTTGTTCACTCTCCAAGGCAGGGAGAATGGCTCCAGGCATGTGAAGGATCCTACTTCTGGCCCAGGGGAACTAGGCAATTGCTGAAGCTGGTCTGGGACCCAGTGCAGAGCAGGGAGTGGGGAGGTAAATGGGAGGGAGATTTTTCCCTAATGGGGGTGTTTTTGATCCACATGGTAGGCCATACTCAAGTACTTATCCTCTGCCAATCCAGGGCTGCTTCTCAGTGGTTCTGGGTGGCCGTGTAGGCTCTCTGGTGCTGGGTCTCTCCTCATGCAGAAAACGTGCCTCCTGAGCACCGCTGCTTGCCTGCCTCACTGCTCACCCCCAAGCTGATCAGGCCTGAAGGGCTCAGGCTCTCACCGGGTCAGGTCTGGCAACTCCTCGCTGTTTCTGAACCGTCTCTCCCTCCCCCTGCCACTCAGTCTGGTTCCTCAACTTTACCTTTTATGTTCAGGGCTCCCAGATTGCCATATATAATCAATTCACTTGTTTTTTTGGGTCTTTGTTGTAATAGGGTCCACCGGAAGGGTCTGACTACTCCTCCATCTTGGCCCTGCCTCCCATTCCGTCTTTTTTTGATGCTTCATGGGTTGGTCAATATTTTGTCCATAGAATCCTTCAGTATTGCAACTTGAGACTTGAATTCTTTTCTTCAGTTCTCTCAGCTTGAAAAATTCCAAGTGTGTTCTTCCCTTTTGGTTTTCTAACTCTGGGTCTTTGCACATTTCATTACAATACTTTACATTGTCTTCCTGAGCCACCCTTTGAAATCTTTTGTTCAGTACTTTTACTTCATCATTTCTTCTGTTCGCTTTATCTACTCTACATTCAAGAGCAAGTTTCAGAGTCTCTTCTGACATCCATTTGGACTTTTCTTTCTTTCCTGTCTTTTTAATGACCATTTGCTTCGTCACATATGATGTCCTTGATGTCATCCCACAGCTTGTCTGGTCTTTGGTCATTAGTGCTCAATGAGTCAAATCTATTTTTGAGATGGTCTCTAAATTCAAGTGGGATACGCTCAAGGTCATACTTTGGCTCTTGTGGACTTGTTTTAATTTTCTTCAGCTTCAACTTGAACTTGCATGCAAGCTATTGATTGTCTGTTCCTTAGGTGACCCCTGACCTTTATCTGACTGATGATATGGAGCTTCTCCGTCGTCTCTTTCCACATGCGTAGTCGATTTTATTGCTGTGTTTTCCATCCGATGAGGTCCATATGTATAGCCACCACGTGTATAGTTGTTGAGAAAAGTTATTTCCAATGAACAAGTCGTTGGTCTTGCAAGATTCTGTCATTCGATTTCTGGTGTGGTTTCTATCACCTAGGCCATATTTTCCAGCTACCGCTCCTTCTTTTTTTCCAACCTTTGAATTCCAATCGCCAGTAATTATCAACGCATCTTGATTGCATGCTTGATCAATTTCAGGTGGCAGAAGTTGGTAAAAACTTCACTTTCTTCATCTTTGGCATTAGTGGTTGGTGCATAAATTTGAATAATAGTTGTATTAACTGGTCTTCCTTATATGTAGGCATATGGATATTATCCTATCACTGACAGCGTTGTACTTTAGGATAGATCTTGAAATGCTCTTTTTGACAATGAATGTGACACCATTCCTTTTTAATTTGTCATTTCTGGCATAGTAGACCATAAGATTGTCCAGTTCAAAATGACCAATACCAGTCCATTTCAACTCACTAATACCTAGGATATTGATCTTCAAGAATTCCATTTCATCTTTGACAACTTCCAATTTTCCTTGATTCATACTTCGTGCATTCCACATTCTGATTATTAATGGGTGGTTGCAGCTGTTTCTTCTGATTTTGAGTCATGCCACATCCCATCATACTGCGGTGACTTTCATGTTGCTCTGATGATAGAAGCTATGTCACCATTATTTCACATACCAGCAGGGTCACCCATGGTGGACGTGTTTCAGCAGAGCTTCCAGACTAAGACAGACTAGCAAGAAGGACCTGGCAATCTACTTCCAAAAAAAACCTGGCCAGTGGAAATCTTACAGATAGCAGCAGAACACTGCCTGATATAGTGCTGGAAGATGAGACCCTCAGGTTGAAAGGCACTCAAAATACGACTGGAAAAGAGCTGCCTCTTCAAAGTAGAGTCGACCTTAAAGTTAGTTATAGTGATTTGAATTCACTCAGCCTGGGACCTTCCATAGTTGGAGCTCTTCCTGTTGAGCAATAATGCCTCTGCCCCAGGCAGGGGAGGACCAGCTGTGACAGCACTAGGGGGTCAGGATCAAGGCAAGGAGGAAGCAGTGTTAGAAAGTATTAGGGATGGGATGAGGATACAACTTCCCCTTTTCCCAGCTAATAGTGGGGGGAGGGGGGAGGGCAAACTTGTTGCCGTTGTGTCAATTCTGACTCATAGCGACCCTATAGGACAGAGTAGAACTGCCCCATAGGGTTTCCAAGGAGCGCCTGGTAGATTTGAACTGCCAACTTTTTGGTTAGCAGCGGTAGCTCTTAACCACTACGCCACCAGGGTTTAGTGGGGAGTAGCCCATTATTGACTTGGAGAGAAAACTCTGGGCCTGGGCTTCAAACTCTGGAAGTGTGCACTGGACTAGGTAGTGCAAGATGTAATCGACTGCTAACCTAAATGTTGGCAGTTTGAACCCATCCAGCAGCGCCGAAGAAATGTCTGGTAATCGCTTCCATAAAGGTTCCCGTTGCCATCGAGTCAATTCATAGCAACCCTGTAAGGACAAAGTAGAACTGCCCCGTAGGGTTTCCAAGGCTATAAATCCTTATGGAAGCAGACTGGCACATCTTTCTCCTGCGAAGTGGCTGGTGGGTTCCAACTGCCAACCTTTCCGTTAGCAGCTGAGCGCTTTAACCACTGCATCACCCATAGGAGACCCCTATGGAGCACAGTTCTACTCTGAAACACATAGGGTCGCCTTGAACTGTAATTGACTCACAGGTAACGGGTTTGATTTTGGTTTTGGTGTTTTTGAGAACCTAGACTACCCCTTCCCTCCACCACACCCCCAGCCCAGAGCCTGGCGCTTTGTGTGCCTGCGATAGATGTTTGGGCGGTGATTATTAGTTACGGTGGTTATATCCCTGCTCCGGGCTACGGGGCTAAGGTCGCTTTCAGCCCTCTTGTGAAGTGGTACTCTGTTTTGGGGAAGTAGCCCCCAGTGATGGTCACTACGCAGGCCCCCGGAGGCGTAGCAGGGGTCAAGAGCGCCCAGGGGCAACCTCCAAGTTTGTGCCCCTTCCCTCTGCAGGCATCGACGACGGGGGTGTGGGTGATTCACCTGCTGGCCAGGTCTGGCGACCTTTGGACTTGCAAATGCCCCCCTCTAACCCCGCTCTCTATGCCTCTACAGTTCCTGCAGCTTACTCAACAAGCTGTTTTCCTCTCTCTGCAGCACCAGCCCCAGCTCCGCCCCCGTGAAAGGGAGGAACCTGGCTGTTTCAACACCCTCTACCTGCGGCCTCGTCTGTCCCTCCGCCCGCAGACAGCTCGGGGCGCTGCAGTCTCCGTGTGCAGGAGTTCGTGACCCCCCTTCCCTTCTGTATTTGCCATTTGAGAGTACCGTGCCACGCCCCATGTTCGGAGGCTCTTGCCAAAGCCTGCGAAATACGTTTTATTTCGTATTCTATGTTAGAAGAATTCGAGGCTTCAGAGGTAAGTGACTTGCTCACGGTCACGCAGTCACTCATTAGCAGAGCCAGGATTTATAGTTCCCGTTTGTTAGGACGAAAAGCCAGAGAACGCTCGATTCAGTTCTCCGGGACCTGCAAGGTGGGATGCAGGCGGCATCTGAGGTCCTTGTCGCACCGCGTTGTCCCTCCCGGCGTTACTCGGTCGGCGCTCCTGGCGGGGAGGCAGAGTCCGGGCATCACCCGGTGCTCCCGGCCGAATCTGGGCACCCTTTTCCGCGGGGTCCGCTCCCTAGCGACCTCCGGAGGGCTAGGCTGGTTTGGGGAGCCTTGCAGCCCGGGACCCACCCTTCCTGGCTCTATTTGCATAACGGAGACTGCTGGCTTCCTCCCCGCCCCTCCGCCGCGCTCTTCTTCCCTCCTTCCCCCTTCCCCACCCCGCATCCCCGGGTCCCTCTCCTCTCCAGCGGACCCCTCCTCCGGACTCCCGCGTGGGGCCCCCAGCCCCCGGGCTCTCCAGCGCCCGCCGAGCGCGGAGTCGAGCTGCACCTGGGGGAGGGGAGTCCTGGGCGGGCCCGGCCGGGGAAGACGCCTGGGGCACTGCCCGGCGCTAACAAAGGAAGCCGGCTGCTGGCCGGCGTGGGCGCCCAGCGGGCTGCAGCGTGGAGCCTCCGGAGGAGCCGCAGCCTCCATGGCCGAGAGCGCTGCGCGTGAGTAGGGGTGCGGTGGGCAGCGGCGCGGCGGGCCCCCAGGGAGGAGGGATGCGAGGGGAGCCGAAACCGAGCGGAGCTGCGGGGCCCGCGGCGCGTCTAGGGCGCAGGGAAGCGGCCCCCTGAGCCGCCTTAGCCAGCCCGCCGCGGTGGCCGGGCCGCCTTCTGGCTGGGGCTGTCTGTGTGGTTGTCCCGGCCGAGGGGCTGCTCCGCTTTCTCCCGGGCTCCGCCAGCCTGAGGACCCACAACAAACCCACGTGCGCGCGGCCCTCGGGAGCCCTGCTTTCACCACCGCACCAACAGGACTGCGGGGCGGGGGGCACGCCTTGCAGAGCCCGGGGTCTCTCAGATCCCGCCTGCTGCGTTTACAGACCGGGAAACTGAGGCCCGCGGCGTTGAGTGGGGCAGACACCATAACAAATGCACGTGTGCCCTGCCCTGGAATCTGGGCTCACCTAACGCTCTTAGCAGCCACCCTGCGGTGTCGGACCATTGTCTCAGCCGCTGGGCAGGGAGAGGCGCCGGAGGCGCCACTTGCAGGAGGAGGGCGAGAGAGCTGTTTAAGGTACCACTTGGGCATCGGGCCAAACTGCCAGATTCAAAAAGGAAAAAGCAAAACAAGACAGCAGCTACAAAGGGGTTACCCCAGGCCGAGAGTCTCTCCCTGGCCGTGGCCCACTCCTTGGGGTGAAGCTGGATACCACCCTCCTCCACCTCACGTCTCTGAGACGCCGGTCCAAAATAAAAAAAGAAAGGACTGGGTCCTGCGCCCGGTTTTCCCCGCGGCCCGGGCGACTGCCAAGCCTGTAGAAAGAACAGTTCAATTTAAAGATCGCCGGGCGCGGTCTTGGGTTTCGCCTGCGCCTTGCCTTGTGGGTCTGGGTGCCTATTCCACTCTTTTTGCTTGCTGTGTGTTCCCACAAGCGAGACCAGCCGAGGCCTCTTGTTCTAGGTGGCACTGGCGACCGTACCATTTTCAGTTTTACCAGAGTTTATCTGAATGAAACGACGAGGTGGAGAAAGAGGGGCCTCTTTGTTTTGCTTTTTCCTTGCTTAAATATTCTCAGCTCTGCGTGGCAGAGGTTGGTTAAAGAGACCTGGTCAGGCAGCTTTGAGATGGCTTGGAGGATTGAGATGGCTTGGAGGATGAACTGGCTTCTTAGGTGATGGGTTGGTGCAGCCCCAAGCCCATTAGGTTGTGTGAGCGCGCGGTGTGCGCAGGAATGAGGCACCCCGGCTGCGTGTGAGCTTGCTGAGCAGTCAGGCTGCTGCTTCACCTTGGCTGGTGTGGCTGGAGATGAATTGTCCCTCAGAACTGGAGCGCCTCCAGCCCTATACGACTGCTATTGGAAGGGTCTAGAGAGCGTCTGGTGCACCCTTTCGTTTTACAGGTGGGAAACAGCAGAGTTCAGCTGCTTGCCCAAGTTTAAACCGGGGGAGATCAGCAGCAGAGAGGGTTTGAGCGTGGGTCTCCCAGCTCCCACAATGCACTACCCCGCCCTGCAACTAAAGGCAAAGCCGGGATTCCGTGGTTGGCCTAAAAGGCAGTGTGGCCTTAGGCAGAATAGAATTAAACAAAGAAAGTAATTCAGACTGAAAGCTGCACCCTGCTCTTCTCCCTTTTGAGAATTCTTTTACAGCTGAGAAAAGATAGGTTTAGTAATTCCTTACTCTTTATCCTTTCGTAAGCTTATTTTTCTCTCCAGACCGGCCCCTTCCCCTCAAATTGGAATAGGGCCAGCTATGGAGACTTAGATGTTTTGCCTCTCATCCGCGAGCCAGGAGGACTTTGTTTGGGAATAAGCCTGGGCTGTGAAAGTGTCTCTTAGTGGGCTACTCCTGAACCACTCGGGCAGAACAAAGCATTGTTTTCATTGATTTTATTTAATTTATTTTTTGTATGAGACTCCCACGGAAGTAGCTGCTTATTTTTGTGTTTGGCAGAGAAGTTGGAAAAGCAAAAAACATTGCAAGTCCAGGTTTCTCCAAAGCTAACTGCTGTCTTGCCTTGTCCCTGGTACCTCCTAGCTACACTTGTTTCTTTCTGTAGGCTTCCAGAGTGTTTCATTTTTGTAGTAATTCCTCTTGGAAATCGAGTATAGCTTTCTCATCAGGATGCCTATCCAGTAAGGAACTTCACAAATCACCTGGCCGGGCGGATTTATTTTCCAGATGGGAAAGCGGGCCCAGAGAGGAGACATGTCTTGCCCAAGGACACACAGCAAGTTGTCTACTTTTAGTGCCTCGTTTTTGCTGAAAAGGAAAACTGTTGCATCAAATGGATTGTTGTTGGTACCCCGGTACCCCAGAGTAAAGTGAAAGTTATGATGGTTGTTACAGCAATACCTTTTAAGTCATAGAATGAATTCCTTAAAGATTTAAATAGGTTTTGATTATTCAAAGAGGCCTGGTGTTGCAGTGATTAAGAGCTCGGTGCTAACCAAAAAGTGGGTGGTTTGAATCCACCAGCTGCTCCTTGGAAACCCTATGGGGCAGTTCTGCTCTGTCCTATAGGGTCACTGTGAGCCGGAATCCACTGAAAGACAATGGGTGTGTTTGTGTGTGTGTGATTATTAAACAAAACCAGGGATCCCAATGGATGAAATGTTGAGGCGTTATCTATAGTATCACTCAGGATCAGTTACTCTTTAGTGTTTACTAAACGGCTCACTTCACCCTTGCCAGGGCTAGCCCAGATAGTCTCTCTTGTGTTTCCCCAGTTAAGGGAGCTGTTTTGAGTATTATAAACCTGCCAAACCAAAACCAAGCCCGTTGCCATCAGGGTGATTCTGACTCATAGCAACCACAGGTACAGCAGAATGAAACACTGCCCGGTCCTGCGCCATCCTCATGATCAATGTCGTACTTGAGTCCATTGTTGCAGCCACTGTGTCAATCCATCTCGTTGAGGGTCTTTCTCTTTTTTGCTGACCCTCTACTTTACTGAGTGTGATGTCCTTCTCCAGGGACTGAGCCCTCCTGATAACATGTCTGCGATGGTTAAGGTTGCGTGTTGGCTTGGCTGGGCCATGAGTCTCAGCGGTCTGGCAGTCCTATGATGTTGTGATTATTTCCGTGATGAGATTTGATATAATGTGATCACACCTCATGATGGGATCTACTGTTGAAAGGGAGCCCATCAGTTGAATCAGTTGAAAGGGAGTGTCCTGGAGGTGTGGCCTGCATCAAATGTAAGTGCACATTCTGGCAAGGCTCCTTGGTGTTTGCCCACTCTGGATCCTGCAGCTGACTTCCTGTTCGTCTGACCTCTGGTTCTTGGGACTTGAGGTAGCAGCCTAGCCGTGGTCTTGCCTGCCGATCTTGTGATTCATTGATCTTTGCAGCCTGTGAGCAAGAGCCGTGCTCTCTGGCCTGCCAATCTTGGGTTCCCCAGCCCCTGTGGCTGCGTAAATCAGGAGAAGCCTCTATCCTGACCCAAGGACTTGGAACGTTCCAGCTTCTACAACCGCGTGAGCCATTTCCTTGATATAAATCTCTCCTTATATATATCTATACGCTTTACTGGTTTTTCTTCTCTAGAGAACCCAGACAATGTCCAAAGTATATGAGATGAAGTCTCACCATCCTGGCTTCCAAGGAGCATTCTGGCTGTACTTCTTCCAAGACAGATTTGTTCATTCTTTTTGGCAGTCCATGGTGTATTCAGTATTCTTCACCAACACCATAATTCAAAGGTGTCAATTCTTCTTCTGTCTTCCTTATTCATTGTCCAGCTTTCACATGCATATGAGGCAATTGAAAACACCATGGCGTGGGTCAGGACCTTAGTCCTCAAGGTGACATCTTTGCTCTTTAACCCTTTAGAGAGGTCTTTTGCAGCAGATTTGCCCAACGCATTGTCTTTTGATCTCTTGACTGCTGCTTCCTTGGGTGTTGCTTGCGGATCCAAGTAAAATGAAATCCTTGACAACGTCAATCTTTTCTCCGCTTATCATGATAGTCACTCTTTAGTGTTTACTAAATGGCTCGCTTCACCCTTGCCCAGGGCTAGCCCAGAGGCGCCTCCTCTTTCTCTCCTGTTTCTCTAGTTAAGGAGTTGCTGTGAGTGATATCAACCTACAGGCAGTGAGAAGTCAGGAGAGGGAGACTCTGCTTAGCTTTCAGGCTGTTGCCCTCTTGGCCCCCAGCTTCCTTCGTTGTACAGTGAGAGTCCCACTTGCCCGGTGGTCTCTGTGGAGGCTTTTCCAAGGCAGCCTAGTACCGTGGGAGGCGCTTAGGCCTTAGAGTCAGAGGAGGGGGTTGGGATCTTCCCTTCTCTGTCCTGTGTTACCTCGTCTCCCTCCACATTGTATAAAAAGTGAGGGGAAGAACATGGACGTAGCTCCTGGAGTTGTTGTGGCATTAAGTCACAAGACACGTGTTTATGTCTGTCTAGGCCTCTTGTCAGGCTTGGGTGCTCACCAGCCTTTTAAGTGGTGGACAATGATTGGGGGTGGGGGTGGCTCTCTGCTGTGGAGAGAATAACCTAGTAGCGTAAGCCCTGTGTCCCCGGGTGGCACAGATGGTTTCTGCTCAACTACTCACCTGAAGGTTGGTGGTTCGAACTCACCCAATTGTACCAGGGAAGAAAGGCCTGATGATCTCTTTCGGTAAAAGATGACAGCCAAGAAAACCCTATGGGAGCAGTTCTACTCTGTAACACACGGGGCCTCCATGAGTCAGAATCAACTGGATAACAATGGGTTTGGTTTTTCTTTTTTAATAGGCCCTGTGCTCAGATTAGGAGACCTGACTTAGTCACAAAGAGGCATGAGTGCCAGGCAAACTGTAAACGGAACATTTGGGTAGCTGTGAAGTATGTGTGTTTCTAAGGTAAATAGACCTAGTAAAAAACAAATAAAAAAAGTCAGAACTTTCACATCTAAGGAAGTGCAATCTAAAGTCATTCCATTGGTTCATCTCAAATTTACTGACACGTAGGCTGGGTGGAGCGGGGGTCCTGTGCTGGACCTGGGGTTACAAAAACAAGAAGACCTGTTCTTTGCCCTGAACAGTTTACCGTTTTGTAGGAAGCTCCAGTCCAGCCCTCCCACCCTAGCTGAGAATGCATTTGGATCTCCTCTTAGAAACTGCCCTCAGAAGCCCAGAGAAAAGAGATGTAATTTATCTCCATGTTGACCCCTCGGATTCCCTTTTCCTTCACCAGGTAAGCCAGGAACAGGCAGTGTGAGAGTGACAGAAGGGAAGCTGTCAAAGAGAACATGACTCCCTACAAATGCAAGGATGTGGTGGCATTAAAAATGCCAGGAATAACTCATTAATGAAATTCACAGTGGTCATCTGGAACATAAGAGTCCTGGGAATTTGGGTAGGGAATTAGTTCTCAGACCTGGTATCAATGACGTGTTCAACAAGAACTGAATTGGGGAAAATGCATTATTTCTTGCTTGTCTGCATGTATACTTACTCCTATAGATGTACTTTTTATAGGCTTTTTATAACAGTAAGGAGCCCTGGTGGCAAAATGGTTAAGCACTTGGCTGCTAACAGAAAGGTTAGTAGTTTGAACCCACCAGCTGCTCCACAGGAGAAAGATGTGCCAGTCTGCTTCCATAAAGCTTACAGCCTTGGAAACCCAACAGGGGCAGTTCTGTTCGACTCCACGACACACAATAACAACAAACAACATTGTGATGGTAGCACATCAAACAATGTGTTTCACTGTATTAAAATACAGGGCTGCTTTTCTAAGTCATTGCTGTAAGACTCAGGTTGGCCTTGAAAATCAATTTCCATAAGATGGCATCCTAAAGTTGGAATTAACTGGGTTACACTTTAAACGGTATGATCATTTTAAAGCCACTTCATAGATTTAATCCCAATTCCACATAAAATCTTACAGTAGCTAAGTATTACCTGTCTGGGAACAGTAGAAGTTAAGAGCCCAGACAGTGCAGGATATGAACTCCTGCTCGCCATTAGGCACCTGTATGGACTTGGATATGCTGCTTAAGTTCAATAAGCTTCAGTTTCTGTCTCTGTAAAATGGGGATAACAGACCCTGCCTCACAGGGCGATTGTAAGGATTGAATGAGATGATAACTCAAGGGACCAGGAGAGTGCACCAGGAAGTGCTAGCTGTTATTGTTATAACTGGGCTTTCCACGTGCTGTGGAAGCTTTTGGTCCTTGTATTTTTTCTTACCATGATAGCTGGCCGTTGTGTGGCTTTCTGTGCTGAGGAAGCAGAAAGTGAATTAAAATGGAACCCCCTACCAAGTGACACATTGAGAGAAGAATGGTCACTTGCATGATGTATTAAGAACATTTTTTTAATGGAAAATTTCAAACATACAAAAATGAAAGACAGATATGATGAACCCCCATATCCCATCATTCAGCTTCAACAATTAGCAAAAATCATGGCCGACCTATAACCCCATCCTCCACCCCAGATTACTCTGAAGCACAGCCCAGGCATCTTCTCAGTCCAGCCATAAAATATTTCCTTGATTTGCTTGATTTGCATGATGTATATTTGAGACATTGGGTCGTGCTCCCTCCTGGAGCCCGCATCTGCTGTCACTGTTATGGGACTGTGTGTGTGTGTGTGTGTGTGTGTGTGTGTGTGTGTGTTTGTGTGTGTGTGTGTATGTGTGGAGAGAGAGAGAGCACGCGAGCACCAACCTGAAGAAAAGCACCACCTTCTAAAGCTTCACCATTCAAGTGAGGAGACCCTGCTGTGTCCCAAAGAGACGGACTGGAGGGAGCACTAAATTGGGAGTCTGGAGAACTGATTTTGAATAAGGCCCCCACCCTATACCAGTTGTATGAGTTTGGTAAGTGACTTTTGAATTTCTCTGAGCACATTTATAAAAATTTGGCCAGTACTGAGTGAGGTAATCCATGTGACAGCCTAAGCAGCTGAATATTGTTTGGATCCTAAGCAGACTTGAACCCAGCCTCCCCTCCCGGAGCAGTAGAGTTTCTGTATGGCACTAAGGTGACAGATTGACCAGAGGCTATCCGGGGAGTGTTGCTGCCACTCTTTCATTCTGAAAATGTGGGCAGTGCTCTCAGATGTGGTCATGTGGAGCACCCCGTGCTTCTGAATCTCCCTCCTACCCCCTCTCTCCCTTCGGCCTTCCCTCTGCCTTGTGGATGAGGGAAAGGAGGCTGGGAGAAGGGCAGGGCCCTGCCAGCCGTGCCCTGAGTAACCAGCCCTCTGAGCTCTCTTTGCCTCTATGAGAGGGGCGGGCTCCCTTTCCTACCTCTGCCTTTGGTGACCCTTGGTCCCTTCTAACTTGCTGTTACACTCAAGTAGGAATTTTTGACTCAGCTGAAAGAGGAGAGTTGATCTGATTTAGTAATTAAATTAAAACCCTCTCTTTAATCCACTGGGCCATTATTTGAGGGCCAGGGCTGTGGGCTTGTGGTCTCCAGCTATCAGTATCCATGCCACCCTGGGCCTCAGGGACTCAGCTCTCAGCTCTCCCAGGCCCCTTCCAGCTCTGATATCATCAAATGGCAAAGAGGAAAGGTATACAGAAGAGTAAGGGCTTCTTCACACAAATAATAAATGAAATCCTTTTTTTTTTTTTTTTTAAAAAAAGAGTATTCAAACAAGATAAAAATTAACCTCCTCACCTTATACCATTCCTCTCTCATGCTACTTCTCTCCATAGAAGTGACTACTGTTTACAATCTGATGTGGGCCCTTCCAGACCCTTTTGTATGCACCTATGTATGTATATGTGGATATATATGCAAAAATATAAAAAAAAAAATCAGTTAATGGGTTACATTATCCCTACCACTTCATGTGATTGGAGGTCTTTCCAGGTCAGTTTGCACTTATTCTTTTTTCATGTCTGCACCGCGTTCTATAATGTGGATGTATTTATTTAACCAATCTTCTGCTCATGGATATTTATCTGTTTCTATAAAAATATATTTCTAAGCATATTTAGACTTTGATCATACAGAAGGTTGACTGTAATGTCAGTGGTTTAAACCAAGCCAGCCCATAAAGCCCTGGAAGGGCTGGTGAGAGAGTGGGTTCAAGGACACTGAGGACCACGCCCTGGAAGGCTGGATTGAAGGGCTCCCAGGAAGCTACTAGGAGGGTGACTATTTGGATGAAGGGGCGTTTTGGAGATAGCTTGCTGATTGGGTACCCCAGACCATATGTGCAAGAAGCTGACTTTCTCTTCCACTTTCCAAGATCCTTGGGACTTCCAAGGTAGTTTCCATTCTTAGGTCAGGAGTTAGGAGCGGAGGTGGGGATGTAGGGGAAGCTGGCACTAAAGTGGTAGACCAAAAAACCCATTGCCGTCGTGTTGATTCTGACTCATAGCGACCCTATAGGACAGCATAGAACTGCCCCATAGGGTTTCTAAGGAGTGGCTGGTGGATTCGAACTGCCAACCTTTTGGTTAGCAGCTGAGTTCTTAACCGTTGCTCCTTAACAACCAGGGCTCCTAAGTGGTAGAGGGAGGGAAAAGAAATAAAGAAGGAAACAAGAGATGAGAAGATGTGGGATCTCGGGATCCGAGGAAGGAATGCAGCGGTTCTCTTCTGCTTAGTCTGGTTGTTCACGTTCATCTGGAACCTTGTGTTTCCCAGGGTCCAATAATCTCAAAAAAGACAATGATAAAATGAAGCACCTTCAAGAATGGGCTACCTGGATGATAGAGCTTAAGGACACCATGTTGTACATGGTGATAAGAGGTTTAGAATACCATATTGGAGGAGGGGAATAAGTGTGAAAGCTGGGGATTTCTGGCCTGCAGGAAAGAAAATATAAGGGGCACCTGAAGTCTGGCATATGGAAGAAGGATTAGGGTCACACTGAGTGCCTCTGGAGAAGAGAAACAATATAGAGAGGGGGGATAGTTGCAGAAGGCAGATGAGGAAGAACCTCCTTCACAAAACTGCCCGACCATGGAAGAAGCTATGTTATGAGGCAGGAAACCCTTTGTCATGGAGGTCTTCAAAACGAAGGTGGAATTAAACTTGTTTGCCATCAGAGGACTGTTGCATTGTGAAGGGATTGACCTAAATACCCCCTAAGACTCCTTCCAACACTGAGAGTCGGTGACTGTGGGCCAAGAAGCAGAGGATGCAAAATGCAACAAGTTACAGACAATGTAACTGGAGCAGTTCTCACCTGCCCTGAAACGTGGAGTAAGCCTTCAAAGTAGGCTTAAACATTGTTTCTCCTGGATCTTGGCAACTCTCTCCCTGTTCTGTTTTTGGCTTCAGCTCTGCTTGACCTTATATTCATAAATTTTTTCCCCTGGAGTAACTATATCACACACGCTTTAGATGACCAGAAAACTGGCGAGTGGAAAAGAACTGCGTGTCCCAGGAGGATGATTATAACTTTTTTTTTAATTAACAGTCCTGCCCTCCTAAAGCTGAATCTATCTCCTTGGTGGTGGAGTATTTCCTGGCACAGTGCTGAGACGTCATTCGGCTTTATTTTGGGAAGGCTCCACCCGTTGCAATCTCTCGCAGGTCCTCTGGCTTGGAATTGAGAGCACCACCATGCTTAATGTCGTCCCTTTCTTTTCTGAGGGCCAGGAGGAGCCTCTTGGACTTAAGTCTCAGCTGAGTCTTGGTGGGGGAGACGTGGCAAAGTTGACCATCTCCTGGCCTTTTGCTGCATGCCTGGCACTGATTAGGCACTCTGTGTGTTCTCTTATCGGTCCTCACAGCAACACTTGGTGTCTCGGTACCATTAGCTCCATTTTGTAGATGAGAAAACTAAGCTTCAGAGGGGAATAGATAAACTCACCGAAAGTTCCACCGCTGATAAGTGGTGAGGCTGGGAGTGGGTGTAGTTCTGTTGGCCTCTTTCCTCACATGAGCAGCTTTTTCCACTGCTAATAATTCCCAATCCTTTGGGTCTGGGAAATGCTTAGTCCTTGTGTTTCACTGGGGGCTTAGCTGAATGCTTTTTCCTTACAGAGGCCAGTGGAAGCTTTCTACTTACTCTTCCCCTTAGAACACGTGGGAGAACTCAGGGGACAGTCATGTGTGACTAGCATGGCTTTTGGGCTCAGCGTGCCTCTTCCCTTTTTTTTTTTTTGGTAAGGGTGTATATCAAGCCGGGATTGCTTTCTTTTCTTGACCTTTAAAACTGTGACATCCGCCTGTACTCGTTGTCTGGTTATGACTGGGAATAAGCACACCAGTGATGAGTGTGGCCACAGATTGGGCACCGGGGCTTGGCTACCTTAAATACCTTTAAGCTTGTGGCTGGAACTCAATATCGGCATTGTTGAGAGCTTATGTTGCAGCCGTGCTTCTGGGCCCTTAAACAATTTCTTCTCTTGCAGTACTCAACATTAGTTTGTTTATCAAATATTTATTGAGTGAGTGCCTCTTATGTGCTAGGCATCGGGAATATACATAGACAAATAACACACAGTGCAGGGCTCACACACACTTCCTCTGTAACCTGCAGGACCTGAGGGCTTTGTGGCAGACAGACTTCCGCCATCACCCCTTCCTCTTTCTCAGCACTGCTTTGTTCATGCCTTTAGCAAACGTTGAGCGCCTGCTGCAAACTGCACACAATGATCATTTTTAGAGCATCGACCCACGTAAGCCCCACAGTTCCTTTTCTCAAAGAGCTTAGTTGGAGGTGGACGTGCAGCTATTAATTACAATGTGTTGTTGTTACTAGTTGTCGCGGAGTTGATGCCGAGGCATGGCGACCCTGTGCATGCAGAGTGGAACTGGGCTCCAGAGGGTTTTCGGAAGCAGGTAGCCAAGCCTGTCTTCTGAGACACCTCTGGGTGGGTTGGAGCCGCCAATGTTTAGGCTAATTGTCAAGTACTTAACCATTTGTGCCACTCAGGGACTCCTAATTACAATGTAGAGTGGTACATGTTGTGATTTAGGTGTACACAGAGGATGGGAAGAAGGTACAGTGAGTCAGGGAAATCTTTCTGGAGGAGGTGATGCCTTAACTGGGTTTTAGAGGGTAAAGCAGCTGTTAGCCTCTGGGAAAGGGACGTAAGAGGGAGAAGGGGCTGCAGGAGCAAAGGTGCAGGGATGAGGAATGCTTGTTGCATGTACAAGAACGACTAGGAGTTTGGTCTTCCTGGAGAAGAATGTGTGAAGCAGGAAGTGGTCGGAGAGGAGGCTTGGAACCATTATATGCCTTATCTCATAGGATTGTCATAACCTCTCTGGGAGGCATGTACGCTCATTATCTTCATTGAATAGGTGGGGAAACAATGGCTGAGGGAGGTTCAAAGTCAGACAGAAAGTGAGCTGAAGTGCTTGGGCTTGAGTGTGGGCCGGCTTGCCGCTGGAGGCTGTGCTCTCAGCCTCCCCTCAGCGCCTGCAGGGGCAGGTTGTGAAGGTCTGGCTGTGGTGCTTGCACCCTCTCCAGTCTGTCAAGGGCAACACCGCTTGCTGACTCCTCTTCCTGGCACTTGCCTTGGTCTTTTCCAGCTTGAGTTGGATTGGGACTGGTGGGTCTGCCGAAGGCCCCTTCTGAGCCTTGGTTCTGGCCTCCCCCTCCGTTTCATTTACCTAATCAGTCAGTCCAGAAATCTTCAAAGTAAACCTGTGAGGTGCCCAACCACGTGTGACAAGGGAGAAAGAGAAGAGTCATCGCCTTTCTCAGAAGTTTCGGGTTCATTTGTGAGTCTGTCGGGTCAGCTCACAGAAGCCCTTTGGGGACTGGAAAGGGAGAGATTAGTGTGGGCCGGAGGGTCTGGAGCAAAGGAGCCTTGAATTGTCCCTTTAAGGATGAGCCAGCTTTGGGAAGGTGGAGGGCATGACATATGAGTGAAATTACACCTTTTACCTATTTTCTCCACCTGCTGAGATAATTTCTGGGTTGGAGTTGGCCCTTGGGGAGGGGAGGCAGTATGGGGTTTCATTCATTCATTTATGCATTCATTCATGCATTCATTCATTCAGCATAAACCATATTGAGAACTAATGAATCAAGAGCTCAAAGATGAGATGATGAAGCTACAGAATGAGATGAAAAGAGTAATTACGGAGCTAAAGGAAAAATCGAGCACACGAGCAATGTCACTCCCAAAATTAATAAAGGAACAGAATAGAATTAATGGAAAACTAAATTCCTAGCAGAGAGGAAAGCTGGAGGAAAATCAGAGTATACGCTGAGAAAAAAAAGGTAAAGAAATTAAATCAGAGAGAAAATCAGAGATCTATAGGTCATACAAAGCTCAACCCTCATTTTCACCAATTACCTGGTGAACATGCTCTTGTTCCAGTTCCATCAACCAACTCAGTTACAGGGACACATCTGGCTGTAAAGGTGGCTGGGAAGAAGTCTCCACCAGTGGCTATGTACCCTCTTAATGTTTGGCTTTGGGGAAGGCCCCCTATTACCAAAAGGAAGATGAGGAAAATGGATGCTGGGAGCGAATTGCAGTCTCTGCCACGGGGGAAAAGCCCCGTTGGCTTCAGACTTGATCCGCAACAGGAGAAAGACTTGAGAACATTGAGAAGAAACGCTTGCAGAGTTCTGAGGGAAGGACGGTGCGACTGAAGACTTGTACACTCAGTTAAATTCCTCTGCAAGTATAAAGCAGACAGACATCCTCATACATGCAGGAACTCAGGGAATAGAGCACATATGAGCCCTTCTTGGGAAAGCTTGTTGAAAAAACCAAACAAAACCCATTGCCGTCGAGACGATTCTGACTCATAGCCACCCTATAGGACAGAGTAGAACTGCCCCCTAGGGTTTCCAAGGAGCACCTGGTGGATTCGCATTGGTAACCGTTTGGTTAGCAGCTGCAGCACTTAACCACTATGTCACTAGGGTTTCCGGATGATGAAAAAGAGGTTAATCAAAAAACACAATTAGGAAGGTGTGGTTAAAGGTATTTGGCGAGTCCTTAATTCATTCAAGGAGTTTCAGGGTGGTGTAATTGGTTAACTGGCTCAGCTGCTAACTGAAAGGTTGGAGACTTCAGTCCTCTCAGAGGTGCCTTGGAAGAAAGACCTGGTGATCAACGTCCAAAAAATCAGCCATTGAAAACCCTGTGGAGCACAGTTTTCCTGTGACATACATGAGGTCCCCATGAGTCAGAGCTGACTTGATGGCAACTAGTTTAATCCATTCAAATAGAGAAGCAAAGCTAAACAAGGGTGGATGGCAGGCTAAGGAATAGAATGGGACAAAGTAAAAATAATGTAATGGAAATGCGGAGGTCGGGGAGAAGTCAGAGGATGTGTCATTGTTAACTTGCCCTCTTTCATAATACCTAAAATGATGGTGCAGTGGTTAAGCGTTTGGTTGCTAAACAAAAGGTCGGCAGTTCGAATCCACCGCTGCTCCTTGGAAACCCTACAGGGCAGTTCTACTGTGTCCTAAAGGGTTGCTGTTGTTGTTGTTATTAGGTGCCACTGAGTCGATTCCAACTCACAGTGACCCCATGCACAACAGAGGGAAACACTGCCCGCTCCGACGCCGTCCTCACAATCGCTTTTATGCTTGAGCCCGTTGTTGCAGTCACTGTGTCAATCCATCTCATTGAGGACCTTCCTGTTTTTTGCTGTCCCCCTGTGGGTTGGAACTGGCTCAACGGCTATGGGTTTGGTTTTGGTTTTAAATATGGTGTTAAAATGACGGCGCCAAACTTTCAGTTAATTTTCCCCCCCATAAACTTGGAGGTACCTTTAAGGAAATACCTGTTTTGGTGGAGAGATTTTATTAGAAGTTCAGCTTGTCCTTTAGTTTTCTTCTGTAGAATTAAAATTAAATGAAATAAAACATTTAAAAAAGTAGCTATTTTATAAAGTAATTTCCATCTATCCTTTCATGCATCCTTCCTTCCATGTTCCACATTTCTGTCCATTTGTAAATACAGAGACACGTGAGGACTGATAGTCGTCTTTTTTTTTCTGGATGGCGGGATCTTGGGTGATTTTTTTTTTTTTTAGCTCTTTATGTAATTTGAGTATTATTTGATATTCTAAATAATGAGCTGATCTCATCTGTTTAAAAACACTAAGGTTTTCTAAAAGGCATCATTAAATACTAGTGCTTCGGGAATGGAGAGTGGGGTGGGACATCCAAAGAAATGAACTGGACATCCTCTTTACATCAGGGAGTTACTGAGTCATTTATGTAAACACCTAATTCTGGGCCGAACAAAACTCATTGTAAATTGAGATGAATAGTCAGGTGTGGGGGCCCAGAGAAGGAAGTAACCGCTTCACCCTGGAGGGGCGGGGAAGGTGAGAGAGTTTGCGCTGGGTCTCGGGTCCCCAGGGAGAGACTGGCAGACAGGGCGTTGCCGGCAGAGGGGGCGGCCTGAGCGGAAGCTGGTGGTGGTTCGTCAGCGGGGTCGAGCCCAGGTGACAGAGTAGAACCGCCCCAAAGAATTTCCTGGGCTGTAATGTTTAGGGGAGCAGATTGCCAGGTCTTTTCTTCTGCAGAGCCCCTGGTGGGGTCCAATGGCCCTCCTTTCAATTAGCAGCAGAAGTGCTTAACCATTGCGCCACCAGCGCTCCTTTGAGCAAAAGTATAGAGGAGTGAAAGTGTGTGGATGGCACATCTGGGTAATCCTGAGTGCTTGGTCGGGGTCAGAGAGCAAGGGATGAATGCAAGACTAGCTACGATTTTGTGCCCACATCATTGCAGGTACTTCACGCAGACTGTGTCGAGTCTGCCCGTCGGCCCTGTGACGTGGCCGCTGTGATCCCTGTTGTGCAGATGAGGAGACTGCAGTGAAGACAGGGAGGGTATCTGCCCCAGTGGCCACACAGTGGTGAAACTGAGTAGAACCCCTGAGCCATCTGCCGCGCGAAGCCCGTGCTTTTTCTGCTGTGCTGTGATCTGTAGCGCACGGAAGGCCTGAACTCACCACTTTCGTGGAACAAGACGAGGGTGAAAATGAACACAAACACTTCAGTTGTAGTCCGGACTCTGTCCTTCCGCAGCGGCGTGGCCCGAGGCTATTAATCACCCTCATTTCCTCATCCACAAAACCAAACCAGAAAACCTGTCACCACTGAGTCGGTTCTAGCTCTCAGTGACACTGTCCTGCTCATAGGACAGAGCAGAGCTGCCCCACGGGGCTTCCAAGAAACGGCTGGTGGATTTGAACTGCTGACCTTTCGGTTAGCAGCCTATCACTTAACCACTGCACCACCAGGGCTCTGGCTCATCCATAAAAGGGGGTAATAATTGTGTCCCTGTCTGCCCCCAGTTTTGAAATTCAGATTAGATAAACCTGTGGCCGCTGAGTCGCTTCTGACTCATAGCCACCCTATAGGACAGAGTAGAACTGCCCCATGGAATTTCCAAGGAACGGCTGGTAGATTCAAACTGTCAACCTTTTGGCTAGCAGCCGAGCTCTTAACCACTGTGCCTCCAGGGCTCCGCCTCAGGCGAGATAATAGATGTGAAACTGATCCGGAAGTCTAAAAGAGCCACACAGAAGGGTTTCTTTTTCTTTTTTTAAATAGATTTTTTTATTGTGCTTTAGATGAAGGTTTACAGAACTAGCTTCTCCTGAAACAGTTAGTACACATATTGTTTTATGACATTGGTTAACAACCCCAAGACATGTCAACACTCCCGCTTCTCGACCTTGGGTTCCCTATTACCAGCTTTCCTGTCCCCTCCTGCCTTCTAGTCCTTGTCCCCGGGCTGTTGTGCCCCATTAGTCTCGTTTTGTTTTATGGGGCGGTCTAATCTTTGGCTGAAGGGTGAAACAACAGGAGTGACTTCATTACTGAGCTGAAAGGGTGTCCAGGGGCCATACTCTTGGGTTCTCCAGTCTCTGTCAGGCCAGTAAGTCAGGTCTTTTTTTGTGAGTTAGAATTTTGTTCTACATTTTTCTCCAGCTCTGTCTGGGATCCTCTGTTGTGATCCCTGTCAGAGCAGTCAGTGGTGGTGGTAGCCGGGCACCATCTAGTTGTACTGGACTCAGTCTGGTGGAGGCTATGGTACTTGGGGTCCATTAGTCCTTTGGATTGATCTTTTCCTTGTATCTTGTTTTATTTATTCTCCCTTGCTCCTGAAGGGGTGAGACCACTGGAGTATCTTAGATGGCTGCTCACAGGCTTTTAAGACCCTAGATGCTACTTACCAAAGTAGAATGTAGAACATTTTCTTTATAAACTATGTTATGCCAATTGGGGACCATTTTCCCCACAGCCCTCTGCCCAGCAATTCGGTCCCTGTGGGAGTCTGGATGTGTCTATGGAGCTTCCATGACCTTTCCTTGTACAAGCTGTTCTGGCTTCCCCAGTATTGTGTACTGTCTTGCCCATATAAGTGTTTCTTGTTGCTGACACACCCCTTGCCCTTCTGAGAGCTCACAGACGTCTGGTAGAGCACCCACAAGTGTCTGTAAGAACTCCCACAGTCAGGCATGGTCCATGCAGGACGGAAACAAACAACTTGGTCAACACACCAGAAGCTGAGCTCTCCCAGCCTCAGATAACAGCCGGGGGCTGTGGTGTGTGGTGGGCAGGAGCAGAGAGGGAGGGAGGTGGTTGGTCCCATTCTGCTGCTACCTGGGTGAGGGAATGCTCCTGCCTGCCTTCCTGGGGCTAAGGAATTCTGTGCCAGGGAGTTGAGTCAACAGCTTGATAAGTTATACAAGGGCAGGGAGGGTGCTCCAGACATGTCCGGCTGCAGGGAGGAAGAGCAGAGTTGCCAGGCCAGCGTGCCTCGCCACGTCTGCTAGAAGCCGGTGGTCTGGAAAAGGGACAGGAGGGTTGGAGCCGTCAGGGGACTTGGTGGCAGCTTTATTCCCGAGGAGTACTGATGAGGACAAAGCAGGGCCCTGGCCTCAGAGAAACAGAACACATCAGGGTGGGCTTGCAGCCAGACCTCAGCACCTGAGCTAGTGTGGCCTGAGGCACCTTACACTTGTTCCAGAAAGGGTCAGGATTGTTTCAGGATCTGGGATGGGGCTTGGTGTGCAACTGGGAGTACAGAAGCCTTATTTGTGTGTGTGTGTGTGTGTGTGTGTGTGTGTATGTTTATAGGTGTGGTGGTTACAGAGACCCAAGCTCCTCCTAGCTGCTAAAGATGGTGTTCTTTTCTCCCTTACCCCACTGGTCTCTATACCAAGATTCCAGAATTTCTGCTCAGCCCCAGCTCCAGCCAGCCTCAACTCACATGAGCTCTCTCATATTCATGGTGCACAAAGGAAGGAGAAGACCTTCTATGTCTTGCCCTGAACTTACTCTGTTATGTGAAGTTAGCTGTGTTACACCAGGACCTCCTGCTCAGCAGGGACCATGACGGGGTCCCCTCCACAGCCCTGGCCCCAGCACAGTGCCCAGCCCTTAGCAGGCCTCGTGACGCGAGCTCAGCCCGCACCATGCTCGTGGTAGATGCATTCAACCACCAGTGCACATGAGCGGGTGGTCGCTAGGTGCAGCCAAGATGTGAGAGCAGACAGTGGGAGCTGCAGGAGCCCATGGTAAGGAACACCCCAGGGCTCTGGTGGACCTTCCAGCCCCACTGGACAGCCTTTTTCCACCTGCCAGTCCCAGCTGTGGGAGTGAGAGCCAAGCAGCAAGATGAAGCGAGAACATTCTCTGGGCTGGTCCGTGCACCCGAGTCGTGAGTGAGGAGTCAGGTATGGAAACGTGCTCTTCATTGTCTTATTCTGCTGGGAACCAGGGTCATAGACGTCTGTCCCAGGTGAGAAAGGGAGGAAGGCATCTCGGAGCTCTGACAGAGGCAGTTAGGCTGAGTCATCATTCATCTCACAGAAGATGGAGGGATTGCCTTTGTCAATTGTATGGGGCTGGGAGGGTGCTGGCCCAGAGCCTGAGCTGGGGGTGGTTAATGACAGTGCTAGGAATAAATCCCCAAAGATACCTCCTGCCAGAGGCCTCCTGGCGGTTCCTTCTCTGCTACACACAATGAACAACTCATTGCAGGCAGTCAATTTGGAGGAGGGGAAAGAACAGGTAGGAAGCAGAAGGACCAGAGGCGGCTCCCAGGGAAACGCTTCTGCACTTGAAGAGTGCTGCCCTTGTCTCATCCAGGTGTGTCCCAGTGGGAGGGCTACCTGCAGGGCCGTCCTCCTCAGAAAGCCTTTATCATACTGAAAAGGTCACAGGCTTTGCAGCCAGACAGACTTGGGTTTGACTCCTCAGCTGTGTGAATTTGGGAACTTAACTTCAGTTTCCTCATCTGTAGACTCTAATAATAGTTCTTACCACAAAGCATTGGTGTGAGCACTTTATGTAGTCCTTAACTGACTACTTCTTGTTTGTAAAGCCTCATAGTCGAGGATGGATCTGATCCATTGGCCTCTGGGTTATGAGCCCAGCTGGCTTCCACTGCACCACTTTGCTTGTAGCTTCTTCTCACTTGATCCACCAAATCCACCTGGGTCCAAGACAGATCTGTCTCTTCTAATTATTGCAATAGCTTCATAATTGGGCATCCTACTTATATTCTCAGCCACAAAGCAGCAACTAGAGTGACCATTTGAAAAAATGTCGTGTCATATAATTTTTCTGCTCAAAAGGCTTCCCATTTCACTCAGAGCCATAGTCCTTTGAAGGGTTGGAAGACTGTGCAGATCTGGCCCTCAGCTCCTCCCAGACTTCATCTCCTACTCTTCCCATCTCTTCATTCAGCTTCATATCACTGATTTCCTTGTTCCTTGAACACACCAAACACATTTTTGCCTTAGAGCCTTTGCACTTGGTGTCCCCTCTACCTGGAACACCTTTGTTTCATATATTTCCATTGTTCAGTTTCTCTCGTCCTTCACCTTTCTGTTTGAATGTCACTTTATTAGAGAGGCTGTTCTGAGCACTTTATAGAAAATAATAATCTTGTGCCTGCCTCCTTGTCTTAGGCTGAGTTCTCTAGAGAAGCAAAACCAGTGAAGTGTGTGTGTGTGTATATGTGTGTGTGTATATATATAAAGAGGGAGAGAGATTTATCTTAAAGAAATGGCACACGTGGTTGTAGAGGCTGGCAAGTCCCAAGTCCATGGGTCAGGCACCAAGCTGGAGGCTTCTCCTGACTCATGTAGCTGCAGGGGCTGGAGAAGCCAAGACTGGGAGGTCAGACGGCAGGCCAATGGCTCACAAGCTGTGGAGGCTGACAACCGACAAATCCCAAGATCAGCAGGTAAGATGGCAGGCCACTGGCTCACAGGCTGCGGGGGCTGACAAATCCCAGCATCGGCAAGTAAGCTGCTAGCTCAAGTCTCAAGAACCAGGGGTCAGCTGATGAGGAGCAGGATCCAGAGTAAGCAAAAGTCAGCGAGATTTGCTAGAAAGTCCATATATATTGGATGCAGGCCACAGCCCCAAGGAAACTCCCTTTCAACTGATTGGCTGCTTATAGCAGATCTCATCATAGAAGTGAGTACATCATTACATAACTGCCAAACTACTGAGAATCATGACCCGGCCAAGTTGACACGACCTTAACCATTGCCCTCCTCCCCTCACCCTGCCTGGCTCTCCCTTTCCCCTCTATCTTGCTTTGTTGTTCTTCCATAGCATGGATGCCATCTGCCTTATTTATTTACTCTGTGTCTTTTTCACTAAGAAGTTAGTTCCATGAGGGCAAGCCTTCATATCTTTAGTTTACAACCGTTTCCTTAGAATCCAGAGCAACGTCTCAGGAATAATAGACACAGTACATACGAGATGACTGAATTTAACTAAATCTTCACAATAACATTTACAAATTAGTTAGAATCATCCACAATTTATAGATGAGGGAGTGTTAGGCTCAAAGAGATTAAATAACTTGCTCAGAGGAACGCAGCTTGCTAGTGTAGAGCTGAGACTCAAACCTTCCAAGTGACTCTGCCATTGTACTGCCTCCCGGTTGAGCCAGGTCTTCCCCCAGCACCCACACCTCAACCTGCCTCATTTTCTCCACATCTGCCTTCAAACAAGCAGCCCCACAGAGTAATAAAATCTCCGTGAAAAATACCCTAGATGTGACGGGCTGTGTAAGGCTCTACATAGGAAAAGTATACACAATCCCTTACCTGCAATTTCCAAATCCAAAAAATCTGTGAAAACCAGGTTTTATTCTTAACCCATTTGGTGGCAAAACCCAACCTGAACTGATATGAGGCTATTTATAAGTCTTTATTTAACCAGCTTATTGTAAATGTTTGTTTTGCTGCAGGAATAATAATCCATATAATTACGGAGAGCTGCCCAACCCTGCAGCTACAGGTGTTATGTAACATTTACTTTTAGGCAACATGGGACTTTCCTAAAATTTTACTTTATTAAAGTAAAATATTACTTTCCTAAAATATTCTAAATTCTGACACTTATCAGACCACAGGGGTTTCTGATAAGAGATTGCAAACATCTCTGTTAATGCTTTCCTAAAATGTCTGGCATTTGAAATTTTGCCTGTAAAATGTTTCTCTTTTTCCCCTGGTAACTAACATCTTTTAAAAGGTCTTTCCAAGAACATACTCAATTTTAAGACCCGATTAAAATCAGGCACAGCAGGCCATGCTGAGGAGTGCATGCGTGAGATTCCATTCTGAAGCAGAGGAAACGAGTAAAGCTGGCAGAGTGAACAGAGATCCCCCCCCAACCCCCTAACCCTCTTTCTCTACTTTGTTTCTGCAGTGCTGGTGAGCTAGGGCCCCCCTTTCCCTAGTCCTGAGATCTGCGGAGTCTCTCAGCATAAACTTAACAGGCTGAGAAAAACGGCCTATAGATACTGATATTTGGGGTTCTGCAAATAAAACGGACAGATTATTCTCTGGGCAGACCCGCCAGTCCAGCAGCCCCTACCCATGCACATAGAGCTTCCGGTCAGCTTTTTAGTATCCCACTTTTAAATTTACGAAGACAGCCAAGGATCACCGGATATTTGAGAAAATTCTGAAGCATGAAAGACAGGAACCAAAAGAAACAGAAACAACAACAAGAAGCAAGAACTAGAGACAATACCAGCAGCAGAAGAAACTCCACGAAAACTGTAATTACTAGTCTCAGAAAGACAAGAGAAGCTATTGCACTAATAAAATAAGAACAGTGTGCAACAAAAGGAATATTCAGAGAATAAGAAAGAACTTTTGGGAATGAAAAGTATGATAACAGAAATAAAAAATCAGTAGAGTGGAATGTAAAGTTGAAGAAATCTTGCAGAAAGTCAATCAAATAAAGAAACAAAAAAGGCAATGAAATGAAAAACAAGGATAAGATTAGAGGATCAATCTAAGATGTTTCGCATCTAAATCATAAGACATACAGAAAAAAGAAAACAAACAGAGACCATGGAGGGGAAGAATTCTAAAAGACATAACATAAGAAAAGTTCCCAGAACTGAAGGACAAGGGCTTCTGAATTGAAAGGCCCACTTGAGTGACTCGGGCTATGAATGGAGAAAAAAAAGACACACACCAAAGAATTTCATTGTACAATAACCAAAAGAGAAGCTTCCAGATAGGGGAAAGACAAACAACCAAAGAAACTGGTTACATACAAGAACAGAAATCTGATTGACACCAGATACATCTCTACAGCAAAACTGGAAGCTAGAAAACAATGGAGGCGTACCTGTGAAAGTCTGAGAAGAAATGATTTCCAACTGAGAATTTATACCAAACCAATTATTAATCGAATGTGAGGATGAGATAACGGCATGTTGGATATGGGCAGTCTCAACCATTTTACTGTCCACACAGCCTTCCTCGGGAAACTGCTATGGATATACTCCTCTAACACTAGGGAGCAAACTAAGAAATAAGGAGAAGTGGGATTTCCCTTTAAGCCCAGACAGCAACCTGTTCTTCAGCTTGGAGTAGAAGGAAAGAAGGTTCCAGAAGGAGATCTCCAAGAAATTTTAAAAAAGGAGAATTGATTGATTATGTGATGGTATTTGACTATGATGAGTTTTATAGTTTTGTTGGAAAGTTGAGAGCTGCATTAGTGATACTCCACCGCTGTCGAGTCAATTCTGACTCATAGCAAGCCCGTAGGACAAAGTCGAGCTGCCCCGTAGGGTTTCGAAGGCTGTAATCTTTACGGAAGCAGACTGCCACATCTTTCTTTGCCACCAGTGCTCCTTGAGTTAGTGATAGGTACATAGAAAATTAAGCAAATGAACAAAAGAGGCAATACTTGGCTCCAGAAATGACAATAAAGGAATGTTCAGCTGTGAACAATAATTTATCTTGTCGTAACAGTGCAATTTCAAATGTTGACATATAAAGGGTGTTATATTGGGAGAATGTGGGAAGAAGACGTGGTGTGCGGGATGGTGGTAAAAGAGAGCTAAACACCCAAAAAACAAAATGAGACTAATGGGGCACAACAGTCCAGGGACAAGGACTAGAAGGCAGGAGGGGACAGGAAAGCTGGTAGTAGGGAACCCAAGGTTGAGAAGGGACAGTGTTGTCATGTCCTGGGGTTGTTAACCATTGTCATAAAACAGTATGTGTACTGTTTAATGAGAAACTATTTGTTCTGTAAACCTTCTTCTAAAGTACAATAAAAAAAATAAAAGAGCTAAATACTCATGTTTTGTAGTAGGAAATCAATGAATAATATCCAACAGTGAAAAAAAGAAGTCATAAAAGCCTGCTATTTTGATACACTAACTCTAGGAAGAAATAGATAAAACAATTAAGAGTCATTGCATTTGGGGAGCAGGGCTTGCTATGTTTCATCATAAACCTCGCAAGTACAATTGTACTTTAGAAATTATGTACGTACATTGTTTTGATTTTTAAAAAGGGCTTAGTGTCTCTCCACGTATCCCGATTGGCACCTAAAATGGACGCAATCAACACTGAGTAATTGTTTGCTGTACAGAACCTGTTAACAACACAATCAAATAAGTGAGTAGGGGCACCTTCTTTGGGCATTTTACATACGATAGTAGCGGAGGAGCTTCTGATGAGCTTTCCTTTTCTGGTTCTCTGAAAATAAATTCTTATACTATTTCTCCTGTTGTTAGAACCTGCATACTCACTGCTCAATCCATGTTAATTGCAGCCCTTTCCTGAGATCGCTTGGCCCAGCTTTAGCCTCACACTGGAGGGCAGAAAGGTATCCGGGAGGCAGGCGAGTGTGGAGAATTCTGGCTCAGCCCTTCACCAGCTTTGTGCCGGGGCTGCTTACTTAAGCTCTGTTTCCTCATCTGAAAACACTCCTGGCCTCATTTGTTGTTGTGTCTTATGCCGTAGAGTCTATTCCAACTCATGGCGACCCGTTAGTTACAGAGTAAAACCGCTCAATAGGTTTTCTTGGTGGTAATCTTTATGGAAGCGGGTTGGCCGGCCTTTTCTTCCTAGGTGCCGCTGGGTGGGTTCGAACCACCAACCTTTAGGTCACCAGCGGAGCACAAACCGTTTGAGCCACCCAGAGACCTCCTTGCGTCATAGTATTCTGTGAAGAATAAAGGAATAATTTAGTACATAAAGTGCCTGGCACATAATAGTTGCTAAAAAAATTTAAATCAACAAACTAAAGGAACAGTTGTGGTTAAAACTTGGCCTAGGACATGAGCCCCATAATGTTGGGTCTGGGCCCCCAGGAGAACCATCAAGAAGACCGAGAGTTCTGGAGAAGAGGGTGGAGGAATCTAGGAAGTGTCCTAATTTTAGAAGTTCTTATTGCATGTTGGTCTCGGTATGTTCTAACCTGACCACAGTGCTTAGCAAGTTTGTAGAGATCCTGGAATGTTTTATGTGCAAGATCGATAATAAGCTCTTAGCTAATTTAGCTTCCATATCCAAACACAATTGGAGCAATTGTTCACATCCCAGATAACGTAGACTAATGCGCCAGGGTTAACTGGGTTAGCTTTTACCATAAAGCTCCTGAGTGTATTGTGGCCATTGCTGACTGAAGCCAGGGACCAGTGGCCAGAACCTGTGACAGGCTAAACTGTTCTGACTCAAAACAGAGCCCTTTAGAAATAGTCCTGGCTTGCGGGACTGCACTGAGAAATTCTTAGGGTCTATGTTCTTGGCTCAGTTGATGAGCTTCTTTGGGTTCTTTGCCTGTTGGTGGGCTCCCTCAGTCCTGGCTCAAGATCTGTGGTCAGTGCCTCACTCGTACATCTGCAGGCAACGTTTGCTGGGGGCAGGAGCAAGTTATGAGGCTGAGGCAGCCTCCACCGAGTGACCTCCTTCCTTGGAATCATCTGTGTCTACTGGCTGCTTCTCGGTCTGCCTGAGGGAGGAGAAGACACGGTAGGCTGAGGAGCCGCCAGGGGCTGTAAGGAGGAGTGTGGGCAGGGAGAGGTAGAGAACAGGCTATGACTAGAGGACAGAGTGAAACCTTGGCTGGCTGGGCCTTGCGGGAGAAAAGTGGGCAACATCCAAATGTAGATGTCAAGGCCAGTGACCTTTGTGGAATAAGGAGGCCAGTCAGGGAGCAGGGACCACACAGATTACAGTGGGGTTGTGAATTAAATGGGGGCTGTATTAAAATTGCCAGCAAGCACCTGAAAATAAAGGTGGCTCGGGGATGAGTCCCTAGTGGCACAAATGGCTAAGTGCTTGACTACCAGCTGAAAGGTTGGTGGTTCAAACCCACCCAGAGCCCTGACGACAGGCCTGGTGATCTGCTTCCAAAAGGTCACAGCCTTGAAAATCCTATGGAGCAGTTTACTCTGCACACGCAGGGGCGCCGTGAGTCAGAATCGATTTGATGGCAACTAACAGCAATGGGATGAGAGGAGCTGAACGTGTAATGCCGTATAGGGTGAGAGAAGGGGTTTGTATGAGTCACTAAATAAAAACCCCCAAAAACAAAACCCTGTTGCCTTCAAGTCAATTCTGACTCATAGCGACCCTATAGGACAGAGTAGAACTGCCCCTTAGGGTTTCCAAGAAACGGCTGGTGTATTTGAACTGCCAACATTTTGGTCAGCAGCCAAGCTCTTAACTACCACGCCCCCAGGGCTCCTGTAAGTCACTAAATAGAAAAGCCTTTTGGATGTCTCTGCAGTTTGTACCACTTTGTTATGCTTTCTTATGTTTCTGCAAAGTCCAGCTGCACATTAACAGTCTACACTGTCCCATCCAGTAGCCTCCTCTGTCATAAACCCCGTCAGGGTTTTTTTAAGGAAGGAAGTTAAAAAAAAAAAACTTCTGAGTAGCCACTTTGGATGCCCAAAGCCCCTGCCCCAATGCCATGCAAGGGATCGTAGGCAGCCTCCGTGTGACCTGCTCAGAGCCCTGCTAGACTTCGGGGAGCCGGAGCCACCTGGGACCCCAGGGCTGATTTCAACCAACCTCTTTATCGGCAAGATGAAGAGACCGAGGCCTGTTTTTACCCTTTTCTTACCTCCTTCTAACGAGCCAAGTCATTTCCTACTCCAGCCCACGGTGCCAGGCCTCTTGGCTCCGGCCCCCTAATTTGCATATATTTGCACGTGTTGAACCAAGCCGGGTACTCCTACTATCCTAATTTCCCCACCCAGGGTTGCTGGAGCCTCAGGGCCTGGGAGAGATTGTCCTAAGTGGGGCAGTTTGTTTGCAAGGAACAGAGACCCACCCAAGCTAACTCAACCCAAAAAGAGGTTTATTGAAGAGATTTAGGGAATGTGCAGAGGCGTGAAAGGTGGAGCGCACAGATGTGCCTCCGCTGCTAGAAAGTCACCAGACACCTGTTCTCACTGCTGTGTGGTTTCCCGCCTGCCTCTCGGGCCTCTGCCTGTTCTCTTTGTAGACCAGCTTCCTCTCCTTCCTCGGGGTCCTGCAGCCCCATGACTTGATCTTGTGCTTGGCGTTAGCTTCTCTCGGTGCTGCCGCCACCCGACCTTTAGGCTCTGCCTTAAAGCTGGCTCTAGTCCTTTTTTTATAGTTACATTTTGGAAAGAGAATCCGATTGGTCGAGCCCCTTATTTATGGATGAGTTGCTCTTGAGTCAAAGTTGCACCCCTTATCCATCACGGTCGGTCCGGGTGTATGAGTGGGTGTGGTAGGGTCAGGGAAGGCAAGCTGAATGACTTGCCTTGCCTATTTCGGTAATACTGGAGGTCTACGAGCCATTTCAAAAGGATTTAAAAAGCACTGATAAAAACCCAGACCCCTGGGTGGCACAAAGGCAGTCTGCTTCCATAAAGATTGCAACCAAGAAAACCTTATGGGGCGATTCTACTCTGTCACATGGGGTCACTATGAGTTAACGACTCGGTGGCAGTAGCAAAAGCAACAACAACTAACGTAAAGGTTGGAGGTTCAAATCCACCCAGCAGCACTGCAGGAGAAAGGCCTGGCAATCTGCTTCCATAAAGATCACAGCCAAGAAAACCCTATGGGGCAGTTGTGCTCTAACACAGAGGTCACCATGAGTCAGAATCAACTTGATGGCAATGGGCTGGGTTTTTAGTTTAACGAAAATCTACATTTCTTCGTTAAGTCTGCACATTGCTGTGGCTGGCGTGCAGGCTGCAAGGGGTTCGTGAACAAGGGGCTGGTCAGCTAGGTAGGGGCGTGAGACTTGGGTCCCCAGGGTCCTGGCCTGGGTTACAGAGTCACAGAAATCCATTAAGTCTGTGATGGCAGGTGATGATGGAAGGTGAATGATCAGTTCTCACAGATGGTTTAAACGGGAGTAATAGGAAGGGCAGGGCAGGCTGGCTAGAGAGAGATGGAGCGTAAGGCCTTTCTTCCTGTAAAGGAGGCAGGTGGCTTAGCAGCCTAGCTGTACCCCCCTCTCCCCCAGAGCACTTTTCTCCTGTTCCCTCGGGAAGGCTCCCTCTTGGCAGGCCACCAGCTGGCCACCCCTGAGCTGGGTTTGCCTGTAGAGATCTTTCCCTGTGGCCCGCTCTCCCCATAGCGACCCCGACTCCTGGTGTCTTGTTGGCATTAGTTACAAAAAAAGAAAAAAAAACCAAACCCGCTGCCGTCGAGTCCATTCCGACTCATAGTGACCCTATAGGACAGAGTAGAACTGCCCCATAGAGTTTCCAAGGAGCGGCTGGTGGATTCGAACTGCTGACCTTTTGGTTAGCAGCCGTAGCTCTTAACCACTGTGCAAGTGCCCAAGTGCTGCAGGCAGTTTCCTATCTCACCCGCCACCTTTGTTGTTTGCTCTGTTCTGCCCTGAGCCGCTGTGAGGCCTTGACATTTCCGCCCCCAAGTGCTCCCTTCAGCTTCACTTTCATTTGGTGGTGGTTCTTTCAACATCCGCCTTCTCTCCAAGGCCTCTTTGGTTTCTCTTTGTACCTTGGGGTCTCTTTATCCTGGATACTGTCCTTGTGTATTTTCTATTCATTTGCTATCCTTCAGTTTCTCACTTTTTCTCCCCTTACCGGTTCTTCCTCAGGCACTCCCTCCCCAAGCCTTGATTTAAAAAAAAAACCCAAACCAGTTGCCATTGAGTCCATTCTGACTTACAGCGACCCCACATGTGTCAGAGTACAGTTGTGCTCCATAGGGTTTCCAATGGCAGATGTTTTGGAAGCAGATCGCCAAGCCCGTCTTCTGAGCAGGGCCGGATTACCCCATAAGCAAGGTACGCACGAGCAATGGCACCTTCCCACCAATCTGCAGTGACAATTTCACCTGTCCTCCCACCAAGGCAAAGATGTGGTGAAACCTGTGTGAAATTGCTCATCACAGATTAACAAGTAAATACAATTAAACCCGTGCCTGCGCTGCTCAATGCAAGCAGGTGCATACCATACTTACTGGCTAATGCGCCCCTGCTTCCAAGGTGCATCTGGCTGGGCTCACGCCTCCGTCCTTTCGGTGAGCAGCCAAGCTCCCTAACTGTCTGACCATCCGGGGACTCCAAGTCCCGATTAGGGAAGCTCTTTTTAACATCATGGATCTTAACTCAGACATGGGCCGAGCTGAGTGTGATCATGAAAAGCGCAAAATCAGATTCCTTGAACTCCAAATGCATTTCCATGCGAAATGATACACATAGTGCATTGCTGGGGGAAAGAGGGCCTGAGGGGAATGGGCACATCGCTGGGAGGAGTTTCTATGGTATAGTAGACCTAGAGGCGGCATGCCGAGACTGTTCCAAAGCCTGTGAATTTGGGGTACTATTTGACCCAGGAATTAAACTTCTCAGACTGAGTCTTAAGGAAATAATCATATAAGTTAGAAGCACTGTTTATAATTAGCCAAAAAAATGGAAAAGACTTAAATGTCCAGCAGTTGGGGGCTGGGTACCGTTTATAGTATAGCCATGCAAGGGCATATTATGTAGGCCATTAAAACGATGCTGCAAGATATCAATGACAAGGGAAAATGGGCCTGATGTAAACATACGCTTCCGACTCGTAGTAACCTTATAGGACAGAGTACAACTGCCCCATGGGGCTTCCTAGGCTGTAATCTTTACAGGAGCAGATCACCAGGTCCTTCTCCCATGGAACTGCTGGTGGGTTCGAACCACCAACCTTTCAGTCAGCAGCTGGGCACTTAACTATTGCGCCACCAGGGCTAGACTAGATGGCACATGACAACAATCTTTGCAGAAGTAAGACTGCCACTTCTTTCTCTCACAGACTGATGGTGGGTTCAAACTGCTGACCTTTCAGTGAGCAGCCTAGCGCTTACCCATCGCACCACCAGGGCTCCTTCTGTAAACACTATACTATAGGCCGGAGGGGAAATGCGAACAAGTTTGATGTATTGGTTGATTGAAATCAGTTAGCTGCAAGCCAATCACTGATCGAAACACAAGACTTGGGGCTGGGAACTGGCATTTTCTTACTCTTGCTTTTCTTACCAGTAATCGCAAATAGTAGGGATTCAGTGACTGTGGTAGAGTGTGCTTTGCTTAGTCCGCAGCTCACTCTGAACTTGCTCACCACTGGAAGGACTGGGTCTGTGTGGACAGATGGCTGGATTGGGCTCTGGGAAGGGGGCCGACCCCTTCAGGTGAAGGTTCTAGTTGTAACAGGGTCTCCGCCGTGGCTGGAGTGGCTGGCGCTCAGAGTAGGAAGAGGAAGTGCGCTGCTCGTAGTGGGTGATTAACAAATGTGCCTGGGTGCTCAGTCTCTGCTTTGTCTCCATCCCACCACCCCCCGCCCCCCTGCAGGCAGGCAGGGTTAGGCCAGTTGTACAGACTGCAGTGAGCACCGCAGAGAGAAGCTGTGAATGACATGGAGCCCAGCTGAAATGAACAGGCCCCTGGAGCCTGTTGCAAGCCCTGGTGTCAGGTCTCCCTCCGTCCCAGCGCTGAGGTAAGACCCCTTGAATCCCAGCTTGGGGACAGGGAGGGCAGAATGCCTCCTTTGTGGGACAGTGGAAACTCCCTCCTCTAGTCTTGAAGGCTCTGTGCAATCAAGGGAACAGTGTTCAGGGAAGAAAGGGCAGTTGTTTTGGGTTCATTCTAACCATCTTTTTGGACCTCAGCCAATTGGGTGGCAAGGTCAGTTGGCCAAATGAGGCTTTAAAAAAAATTTTTTTTTTTTTTTGATGAAAATATACAGAGCAAAGCATACACCCATTCCATTATTTTTACACGTACCATTCACTGACAATGGTTACATGGCATTGCGTCATCATTCTCCCTATCTCTACCCGTATTGTTTCACCACTATTAACTTAGGCTCTCTGCCCCTTAGAGTTCTCATCTGTGCTTTGGAGTTACTCTTGTCCATTTGATCTCATATTAGACAATTCTTTAAAAGAGCACAGTGCTCAAGGCAAACATTATTAAATGAGGTTCATGGGATAGTTTTGGTTCAAAGCTTGAAAGTTGTTTCTAGGCAACAGATTCAGGGGTTCCTCTGGTCTCAATGTATCCGGTAAGTCTGATTTCCAATAAGAATTTGAAATTCTGTTCCACATTTTTCCTCCTTTTGATCAAGATCCATCTATTGAGTCCTTGATCAAAATATTCAGTAATGGTAGTTAGGCACCATCCATTTCTTCTGGTCTTCTAGTCCTATCCCATGTACGGCCAAAAGAATGAACAAGTCTGTCTTGGAAGAAATACAGCCAGAGTGCTCCTTGAAAGCAAGGATGGCTAGACTTCATCTCATGTACATTGGACACATTATGAGGAGGGAGCAGTCCCTGGAGAAGGACATCATGCTTGGTAAAGTAGAGGTTTCAGCAAAAAAGAGGAAGACCCTCAATGAGATGGATTGACACAGTGGCTGCAACAGTGGGCTCAAGCACAACAACGATCGTTGAGGATGGCTCAGGACTGGGCAGAGTTTTGTTACATAGAGGCACAGTGAGTTGGAACTGGCTCTATGGCACCTAACAACAACAATATGGCAAAGGAGGGAGAAGTTCATGGAGGCAGTTAGACCTGTAGTCCATTTCCTTCTCTGATTCCTATGTTTCTTTTTTTCCCCAAAGAGGCTTTTGATCTTTTAGAGCAGGTCTTTCGGAATCTTGTTAGGGAGTTGTATTTTCTCAGTTGCTGGTGAAATTTGAACTCCAGAGGGAATGAATTTAGCCTCCAGGTTAAGATTGCACCAGATTTAGGTGAATGCTTGACTTAGGTGCACCTGCTTTATCCTGCAAGAGAAATTGAGCTCTTAGGAAACACACACACACACTCCCCAACACGTGGGAGACAGAGTGACAGAAATTATGCAGGAAGGTCATTGCAGAACATTCCACCAAGCTCACTAAAAGAATTATTTTAATTACCTAGATATTTTCTGATTACAAAAGTAATATGTACTCACAGGACATTTGGGAAAATATTGCATGCGGGAGGAAATAAAACATGTCTGAAATCCTGCCCCTGTTAGCAATCTTTCAGGTAGTTTTCTGTTAAGGTTACTTTTTAAGCTTCCACAAGATGTTGATTCCCCTGCATGGAGGTAGAGAGATGAGGCCAAAAGAAAACCCAATTAGGGAGTCAGGAGAACTCGACCCTAGTGTGGAGACTCTCTAGAGCCAATTTTTATACATTCAGGAATTTTGTGAACTGGTTGTTAAAAATTGTTAAAAAACTGTTGGCAGCTTGAAACCAGCCATGGTGAGAATATTTACACCACAGTAATTGGCAAATGCTGTATATGAGGGCTTTTTTGTTTTGGAGAGCTGGTTTACCACATGGGGTCCAGTGCTTGTTCTACCATCCACAGGCTGTGAGGTACTGGACAGGTCACTTAGGTAGCTCGCCATTTCCTCACCTGTGAACAGTAGGTGCTCAACAAACATTAGTTGAATGACTTAAAAGGGTGAAATTTCTGGCCTTACTATTTCCTAAGACAGTTGGGAGAGTTCCGTAAGACAGTGAAAATGAAAATGCTTTGCCTTGCACACTGTGAGCTCCTTGTCATGCAGCGAGGAAGCTTCCTGGATTCAGTTAAACCTTTGATTTATTGGAGGGGAGACATTGGTTGGCATTTCCCCCTTTGGCTCTTTCTTGCTCCTTGAGGAGTCTGAGTTACTCACACCCTTTCATAAAGGCAGATGAAAACCCTCCATTTACTGCCTGACATCTGGGGCACATTTCCTTCCTGGAAAAGTCAAGAAGTTCTGAAAAGTGTGAAAAGGAAGCCCCAGTGCTGCTAGATGTGAGAGCCAGGACCAAAACCAGAGCTTTTGACTCATCATCTCTAATGGGAGGGAGCACTTCCTGCCAAATGGGAAATTAAACAAAAGCCTCTTTCTTCAAGGCCCTGCTATTGCAGCAGATTAAAGCTAATAAATTAGCATAATGGGGTCCCAGGCTCTGCCCTTCTCTCTCCACTTTCTGAATCTCTTTTTTCCCTCTCCACACCCCATTCCTGCGTCCTAGAGGAGGGGGCTGGAAGAGGAGGGCAGGGCTTCCAGCAGGTTACTTCCTGTTCGTACTCCTGATGAGAATGTGCATTTCTAACAAGTTCCCAGCCTACGCTAATGCTGCTGGTTAGGGACCAATTCTCAGAACCGCTAGTAAAGCCCGAAAACCTGTTGCTGTTGAGTCGATTCTGACTTATAGCGACCCTATAGGACAGAGTAGAACTGCCCTATATGGTTTCCAAGGAGCAGCTGGTGGATTCAAACTGCTGATCTTTTGGTTAGCAGCCGAGCTCTTAACCACTGTGCCACCAGGGCTCCACCAGGAGAGCGCTGGTTCTCAAATTTATTATACATGAGAATCACCTGGGTATCTTGTTAAACTGTAGATTCTGATTCAGTCTATTTGGGATGGAAATCCACATTCTCAGCAGGTGTCCTAACCTGAATGAATTCAAAGCCCTGGAGGTGTGGTGTCAGTTAAGCACCCGTTTCTCTCTAAAACCATAGGCGCACAAGATTATAAAGGTGGAAAGGACCATAGGGACTTCTATTTTAAGAAGCCAGGTCACAGGGCTGATGATTATCAGCGCTTGAGGAGAAGGTATGTAACCTGGGGGGCTGGGGTGGGGCTGGGACACTGCTCATGAAGCACACCTGATCTGTGAGTCCTTGCATTTAGCTGGCCACGAGACATAGACGATGGCCTTCCCAGCCCGTCCCCTGTATCTGCTGCCAGAGCTCAGTGCACTTCGTGAGGTGCACCTCTTGGAATTAAGCTCCCTTCCTCACCAGGGCCTTGGTTTTCCAGGTCAGTGAACCACCAAGTATACTAAGAAGATCTTATTCTGAGAACCTTGAGGTATTTTTATGAGGAAGGGAGGGACGTTTATTGATCTTGATTGTTCCAGGCACTGTGTTTTGTGCTCTGTCTACATTATCTCATATTAATCTGCAACAACCCACAAAGTTTGTATTTCTATCCCCATGGTGCAGATGGGGAAACAGAATCTCAGATAGAGACCGAAATTTGCTCAAGACTTCACAGCTCACTGGCCATGGAGATTTGAACTAAGCCTATCTGACCTCCACAGCTTCCCAAAGCTCTCATGAATGCAAGTACTCACCCACGTGGGAGTTCCCAATCCTGTCCTAACAAGCTGAGTCCTCCCTCGGGAACGTGGTTCCTCTCTGAAGCCGCACAAACATCTGCAACACAAAGTGCTGGGATCTTTACAAAATGCTGCCCTGTTTCTTTCAAATCTCAAGGGCTCTTCCTTTTAGAGAAAATAGCCTCAGGGCTGGGAGGATCCATAGAACCTGTTAGTGTGGTCACCCCTCATTCAACAAAGGGATCATTTGACACCCCAGGAGGTGAGGTGCAGTGCTGGTCAGTCCCCGGGTTGCCCAGCCGGGTCAGCCTCAGGACTCTTGGAGCTCTTCCAGGAGAGCACAGTGAGATGGGTAGTTTCGGATAAGAGATTATTCCTCTGGTAAGAGGGCTTTATTCAGTTCCACATACAGTTACTGAAAACCTACAGCGTGCCCAGACTGCTTGGGCAAGAGATTCTGGCCCAGCCTTGGGCATGCAAGTCTGACAAAGGACAGGTAGGGGCTTCTCTACAAGGCTGCAATGTTCTCTTTTTCATGCGTCCTCTAACTGGTTATCTCTAGCTGTTCCTTCAAGAATTGTAAAGGGAGAAATTATGTCTCAAATTGCTCTGTGTGTTCAAAACAGAGTTTTAGGGGCTCAACCTGCTAACTAGGGAACAAAGTAGCTAGTGGGTGAGGCACGGTCTTTGAAAGATCCTTGTAGAGAGCTGGGGCCACTGGGAGGTGATGGAGTGGCAGAGGGAGCAGTTTGGGTGGGTACTGCTAAGTGGGTGTCTGCCTGGGGGGCTGAATGTTCAATTTCTTAGATAATCAAGAATCCTTTTTATCTGTTGGACCTGATCTATTTCAGAGGAGAAAAAGCTCAGTTTAGCAGGTGTAAAAATGGCCTGAGGGCAGCATTGGACCTCCCTGTCTAATTCTACAAGGGGAAGGAGAGAGAATTGTTATCAGCATCAGCCGGAAGCTGGTTCCTGTGAGGCAGAGGTCAGACATGCCTCCACTCTCTGCCATCTTTACTAATTCTTGACACCAGCCATCCATCCTTCCCACAGCACTCTGCTTCTCTGCTAGGTTCGAGAATTCATGGCAGTGGCCACACAGAACTCACAGACAATACTCACGATTATGGAGTTTATTAGAGAAGTAATAAGTTAGAATTCAGGATCGGAATGACTCAGGATACAGTTCTTCGGTTAGGACAGCTTCTTGGCTGTGCCCACAGGCAGGTCTCTCCATGGCCCTCTGCCCCTCTGGCCGCTTGAGCCAGCCCAGCCTCTGCCCTGCTCGGGCAAGTGTTACAAAGCTTTAACTCCACTGATAAATGCTCAGAGGTACCCCACTCCACCAGTAAGCCTCCTGCCCGAAGGCGCTCAACTTTCTCGCTCTGTCGGCCAGGATGCCTACTGTGCCGTCTCCTGCTGGTCCAGTTCTTCTGCCTCTGCTGCCGCCATTTCTTGCTGCTGCTTCTCACTGTCTCTTATTGTCTCCTGTGTTATGACTCTTTCTCCTGGGTCTGGGAGATTCTCAGCACAGGGATCCCAGGTCCAAAGGACATGCTCCACTCCTGGCTCTTCTTTCTTGGTGATAGTGAGGCCCTTTCTTTCCACCTCTGGGATGGCTTATTTTAAGCCTAATGGGATGACAAAACTGACCAATCCCCTTGTTAGAGTTCCATATACCTTATTTGCATGGTCCCACCCCCATAAGGGTGCCATGTACCTTATTTGCATTATTAGCAAGCTGTCCAATCCCCTTGGTGGGCCACAAGCACCTTATTCACATAGTCTCATTCCATCATTTGGTGGGAGTCACAAGACCATGGCTAGAAAGGCCATAGAAAAGTGATACATTGCACTGCAGCAGGGCACTCAGAAAATGTGAATTAGGCCTGGATGGGTTTCTTGAAAGACTTGGTTAATCTGAGGGAAGGAAGGGCCTTATTTACAGCAGAAGTAGAACTGGAGTCTGTGCTTCTCATTGGTCCTCCCCACCAAACCACTCTGTCTTCAGAGGAAGAATGTTCTCAGGAGCAGGCAGAGCCCACTTCCTGCCTTGGCCTGTCTGGTCTAGGACCCGTTTGGGCTGGTTCTGGCTGATGGAGGAGTCTGTGGCAATGGCAGCTCAGGAGGGAGAGGGTGCCAATCCAGTGATGCCAGAGAGCCCCTGCAGTCCCAGCCCTTCACTCTCCATCTTTTGGATCCTTCCTAAAGGTCTTGCTCAGACCAGGGAAATATCACCTGTGGCTTCATGCTGGGAACTTGCCATTGAGGTAATGCATCACAATGCAGACACAGTGCCCCAGCTTTGGAGACATTTGACCTGGGTATGAGTTTTGGCTTGTTCATAGCTGCATAGCTACCTGGGCTTTCTGATCCAGTTTCCTCATCTGTAAAATACACTGAATGATATCTATATTGTGTGAAGATGAATAATTGTTTATGTAAAGTTCTCCCTACATAGTTGATGGCTTTTTTTTTTAATTTAGGTATAAATGACATACAGTAGACTGCACATATTTAAACTGTACTATCTGAGTTTTGACATGTTGTCATTAGGTGTCGTTGAGTTGGTTCTAACTCATAGAGACCCCGTGTACAACAGAACGAAACACTGCCTGGTCCTGCATCATCCACACAATTGTTATTATGTTTCAGCCCATTGTTGCATCCACTGTACCAGTCCATCTCATTGAGGGTCTTCCTCCTTTTCGCTGACCCTCTATTTTACCAAGCATGATGTCCTTCTCCAGGTACTGGTCCCTCCTGATAACATGTCCAAAGTATGTGAGACAAGTCTTGCCATTCTCGCTTCTAAGGAGTATTCTGGCTGTACCTCTTCCAAGACAGATTTATTTGTTCTTCTGGCAGCCCATCGCGTATTCAATATTTTTTTTTGGCCAACACCGTAATTCAAAGGTGTCAATTCTTCAGTCTTCCTTATTCATTGTCCAGCTTTCACATGCATATGAGGCAATTGAAAATACCATGGTTTGGCTCAGGCACACCTTAGTCCTCAAGTGACATTTTTACTTTTTAATACTTTAAAGAGGTCTTTTGCAGCAGATTTGCCCAATGCAATGTTTGCTTTCTTGACTGCTACTTCCACGGGCATTGATTATGGATCTAAGTAAAATGAAATCCTTGCCGACTTCATTATTTTCTCCATTTATCATGATGTTGCTTATTGGTCCAGTTGTGAGAATTTTTGTTTTCTTTATATTGAGGTGAAATACATATTGAAAGCTATAGTCTTTGATCTTTATCAGTAAGTGCTTCAAGTCCTCTTTACTTTCAGCAAGCAAGGTTGTGTCATCTGCGTATCGCAGGTTGTTAATGAGTCTTCCTCCAATCCTGATGCCGCGTTCTTCTTCATATAATCCAGCTTCTCTGATTTGCTCAGCATGCAGATTGAGTAAATATGGTGAAAGGATGTAACCCTGAAGCACACCTTTCCTAATTTTAAACCATGCAATATCCCCTTGTTCTGTTAGAATGATTGCCTCTTGGTCTATAAAGGTTCCTCATGAGCAAAGTGTTCTGGAATTCCCATTCTTCACAATGTTATCCATAATTTGTTATGATTCGCACAGTCAAATACCTTCACATAGTCAATAAAACACAGGTAAACATCTTTCTAGTATTCTCTGCTTTCAGCTAAGATCCATCTGACATCAGAAATGCCATCCCTCATTCCACATCCTCTTCTGAATCCAGCTTGAATTTCTGGCAGTTCCCTGTTGACATACTGGTGCAACAGCTTTTGAATGATCTTCAACAAAATTTTACTTATGTGTAATATTAATGATATTCTTCCATAATTCATGCATTCTATTGGATCACCTTTCTTTGGAATGGGCGCAAATATGGATCTCTTCCAGTCAGTTGGCCAGTAATTGTCTTCCAAATTTCTTGACATGGACGAGTGAGTACCTCCAGTGCTGCCTCTGTTCGTTGAAACATTGCAGTTGGTATTCTGTCTGTTCCTGGAGCCTTGTTTTTTGCCAGTGCCTTCAGTGCAGGTTGGACTTCTTCTTTCACTTCCATCGGTCCTTGATCATGTGCTGCCTCCCGAAATGGTTGAACGTTGTTGACCAAAGCTTTTTGGTACAGTGACTCTGTATTCCTTCCACCTTCTTTTGATGCTTCCTGCGTCGTTCAATATTTCCCCCATAGAATCCTTTAATATTGTAACCCAAGGCCTGAGCTTTTTCCTTCCGTTCTTTAGTTTGAGAAATGCTGAGCATGTTCTTCCCATTTGATTTTAATACTTTCTTTTGTCTTCTCGAGCTGTCTTTTGAAACTGTCTTTGACATATGTTGACATATATATACACACTCATGAAACTGTACCCACAATTAAGTTAATGAACATAAATCATCATCCCCAAAAGTTTCTTCCTGTGCTTTTGGAATCCCTCCCTCCTGCCCCTTTCCATCTCCTGTCCTCTATCTCCAGGCTTTAATCTGCTTTCTGTCACTAGATTAGTTTGCATTTTTTAGAACTTTATATAAATGGGATCATACCGCATGCACTCTTCTTTCGTTCAGCCTAATTACTTTGATACTCATCCTTGTGCTTATCAGTAGTTTATTGGATTGCTAAGTAGTATTCCCTTGTATGGGTATACCACAATTTGTTTATTTATTCACCAGTTAAGAGCCATTTGGGTTGTTTCTAGTTTTTGAGTGTTAAAATAAAGCCACTATAAGCATTTGTGAACCAGTCTTTGTAGGGACATATGCTTTCATTTCTCTTAGATAAATACCTAATCATAGAACGGCTGGATCTTACGGAAGGTGTGTGTTTTAACTTTTTAAGAAGTTGCCAAGCTGTTTTCTAGAGTGGTTACAACATTTTACGTTGTCACCAACTGGATATTAGAGTTGTTGAAAACCTAAACACACAGAGAAACACCAAAAATTAGTGTAACAGGGGATGTTTTTTGTGAATAGTTGCAATTTGATTTGGGCAGCGTCAAAACCAAAAGTATTCAGAAAGGCGCTCTGAAGAGGGGATGGTGAAAGTGGTTATATACAGGTTGTTGTTAATTTATAAGAAGATAGCATTAAAGCACAAGGAGAGTTTCAGTGTTGGTTGGTTATGTAGTCACTAAGGACAGACCAAATATCCTAAAACAGCCTCTAGCCAGAAGCTGGGGTTCCTGCTTCTCAAAGCTGGCAGCACATAGACAATTTTCCAAAAGAACCCAATGCCTAAGGCAAGACACTCTCTGCTAAGCTGCTTACTATGCTAGTATCTGACTTGAAGGTGACTTTAGGGAACAAGTTCCTTTGAGGCTCAAGATTCAAAAGGACATCTAAGGGTGAATGGCCTGGGTGGTTTACTTGAATGCCATGAACGCAGAAATCTAGATTCCAGAAGAACTAAAATGGCTTTGTCAATTTCTAGGTGCTCCAAATCTTTGCCAACACTTAGAATGGTCAGTCTTTTTTAATTTTAGCCATTATAGTGGGTGTGACTTTACTTGCATTTCCCTAAAGTTTAATGATGTTGAGCATTTTTTTCCTGTGCTTATTTGCCGTTTGCATATCTTCTTTGGCAAAATGTCCGATCACTTCTTTAACCTATTATTTTTTTCATTGGGTTGTTTTTCTTATGATTGAGTTGTAATTGAGTTTTTTTTATGTATTCTAGATACAAGTCCTTCGTTGGGTATATGCTTTGCAAATATTTTTTCTGTCTGTAGCTTGCTCATGGCAGGAGACAGAAACAAGTAAACTAATAATTATAATTCAGTTGGTAAGTACTGTGCACAGGAAGTACAGAGGAAGAGCAGCAATCTGAGAATGGTAAATCAAGGAAGTTTCCTGGAGGAGAAGGCACGTGAATTGAGTCTTAAAGGAAATTAAAAGTCAGCTGGGTGAGGAAAGGCAGTCTATGTAACAGCTTGCATGTGCAAAGGCATAGAAATAGGAAGTGATGTGGTAGGCAAAATTGCAAGTAATTTGACCTGGTCAAAGCACTTGATTTTGGAGCAGAAGTATGTGAACTGAAATCCCAGCTCCTCTACTTACTGGTTGTGGGACACTCTCTCTCTCTTTTTAAGTTTTTATTTGCAAAAACTATAGATTCAGAGGAAGTTGCAAAGCTGGTACAGAGAAGCCCCGTGTATCCTTGTATCCAGTGTCTCCCAATGGTTACGTCTTACATAATTATAGTACAATACCAAGACCAGGAAGTTGACATTGGTACAATGTGTGCATATAGCTCTTTGCAGTTTTACCATGTGTAGTTTCCTGTAACCTTCACCACAATCAAGATACAGAACTATTCCATCACCATGAAGATCTCCTTTGTGCTACTCCTTTATAGTCACACCCTCTCCCTCCATTTTTCATCTCCATAATTGTGTCGTTTTGAGACTCTTATATAAATAGAATCATAGAATTTTTTTTCACTCAGCATAAAAGTCTTGAGGCCCATCCAATGTATCAATAGTTTGTATGTATCAATAGCTTGTTCTTTTTTATTGCCAAGTAGTATTCCATGGTAGGAATGTTCCAGGGTTTAACTACTTACATACTGAAGGATACGTTGGTTTCCAGATTGGGGCCATTACAAAGAAAGCTGCTATGAACAATCATATACAGGCTTTTGTGTGGCCATAAAGTTTTGTTTCTCTGGGAGAAATGCCCAGGAGTGAAATTGCTGGGTCATATGGTAAGTTGTATTTTTAGTTTTTTAAGGACCTGCCAAACTATTTTCCAGAGTGGCTGTACCATTTGACATTCCTGCCAGCAGTGCATCAGAGACTGTGTCTCCACATTTTCACCAGCATTTAACTATCATTTATTTTAGCTTTTCTAATAGGTGTGTAGTGATATCTCATCGTGGTCTTCACTTGCATTTCCCTAGTAGCTAGGTATGTGACCCTCAGCCTTTCTGCTCCTCAGGTCTAGCTGTCTTGAGTCTACACCTCAGCCTGTACTCTTTAGTGTGGGAAGCAAGAGGACCTAGTGCTGATAGTCTTCCTTCCCCCTTTTCTGCAGCTGCCCTGGAAGGAGGACTTCTTTGTGCTTCAGCTCGGTCAGCCAGTTACAGGCGGTCCTTCTTCATTGTCCTGGGTGGACCCAGGGAAGTGACATTTTACACAGCAGTGTATTTTTCCAATGAGAATTTTTTTTTTCCCTACTAGTAAGCAAACAACCTGCAAATGTTAAATTTTTTTTCCTGGGCTGTGGAGTAAGTTCTCTCCGCCCTGTCCTTCCTGATGCCAATGTGCCATCATCTGTCCTCGCTGGCAGCCAAGATGAAGAAACCTCTGGAGTTGGCCCAGGATGACTGTTTTCTCAGTACTTGGAGGCTTGACAGTGCCAACGGCTGCTGCTGTGTCCACAGGTCCTCCTCACACTCAGCATCTTCTACTCTTTCCACTTATAGGTGGAGATGCAGCGTCAGTGCACTGGCAAGAATAATAGCAGCTAGCAATCACGTAGTAAACCCGTCGCTGACTCATGGCCACCCCTGTGTTACAGAGTAGAACTGCTCTATAGGGTTTTCTTGGCTGTAATCTTTATGGAAGCAGATCACCAGGCCTTATTTCTGCGGCGCCGCAGGGTGGGTTCAAATCACCACCCTTTAGGTTAGGTAGTCGAGTGCAAACGGTTTGCGCCACCCAGGGACCTAACAATTATGTGGTACTTACGACATACCAGGCACTAAGTGCTTTATATGTATCAGTTCAGTTAATCCCTGCAACAGCCCTAAGAGGCAGCTACTGTTAATAGCCCCATTTTATAGATGGGAAAACTAGTTATAAAGAGGTCTCCTAGCTAGTAACTGACTAAGTTGGGATTTGAACCCAGAGATCTGAGACCCAAGTTTGTCCCCGTATTCATTACGCTGTGCTAGCTGTGTGCCAGGGTGGATAGAATCCTCTGGTTCTCACACACCTTGGTGTGGGAACTCCAGGGGCCTTGGGTTCTCCCCTCAGGAGTGTGTGGGAAGATGAGGGTTTGCCTTGTGAGCTCTCTGGGCCTTGAGCACTTTGGATTAATGAGATGGGACATGGAGCAGGTGGGAAGTGAATGCTTTCCCCTGGGAATGGGGAGTTCCTTGAAGGCCTACGCTGGGCATGGCTGGCCAGGTGGGAGTGGTGCTCAGGCTCTGAACACTTCCCATCCTTCTGGGCCGTCTTGTTTAGACACAGTTCTGTGCTCTGTGCTCTGAGCCTTGCTGTGCACTTGGGGTGGCTCGTGCACACCGCGCGCTCGGGCTGGCTCAGGCACACTGTGGGAAGTGGCTGGAGGATGATGATGATGTGAGGACCCTGACCTTGGGGATAGCACACTACCTAGCTGGTCCCCAGACTCTCAACCCCTTCACTGTGCAGTAATAATGTTGACCTTGCACTGTAGGGACTCCCATCCTACCCCCACTCCCCACCCACGCCCCCCATCACGGGTGGCTGAGAAAGACCAGGGCCTTTCCAGCCTGATAAGATATAGGTTCCAGTTGCAGGCCCTCAGCTTTCTTATCTGTAAGGTTCAGTGATAGAACTCTCACCTTCAGACCCGGGTTTGATTCCCTCATGTGCAGCCACCACCCGTCTGTCAGTGGAGGCCTGTGTGTTGCTATGATGTGGAACAGGTTTCAGCGGAACTTCCAGACTAAGAGGAACTAGGAAGAAAGGCCTGGCAGTCTACTTCTGAAAATCAGCTACTGGAAACCCTGTGGATCACAGCGATCAGATCCATAATCGATCCTGGGGATGGCGCAGGATCAGACAGCATTTCCTCCCATTGTGCGTAGGGCCACCATGAGTTGGGGTTGACTCCACAGCAGCTAACAGTGACGAGCTGAGGGATAAGACCTAGTTTATAGGTGGCTGTGTGGTCTAAGCAGGATGGTTTGGTAAAGTGCCCCGGGGAGGGTTGATTCCCTGTCCTCGCTCTTTGCTGCTCCTCCTCTCCAGGGGGCCCTTTACAGTCATGGACACCAGCTACAGGGCAGTGCTGCATTGAAAGAAGACAGGGTGTGTGTGCCTTGCCTCAGTTCAGTCCGTGAAGGGACCCATCCACTCATCCAGCGTTCAATCAACAGTTTCAATGATCATTTTTTAAATCTAGCGCCTACTACACGCTAGCTTCTGTGCTAGGCGCTGTGAGAAGAGCCTGGGCCTTGTCCTTGTGGAGTATAGGGTCTAATGTGAGAGAAAAATATTAAACAATAACACAGTCAAGTGTAAAATCATGCATCATGGAGTTGTCACGAAGGAGGGTCCGTGGTGCTGTGATTAAATTGCAGTCGGCGAGGCCAGAGGCTGCTTCGCCTGATTCTGACCTGACTCTGATTTCTAGTCCCCATCCACTGAGAAGGCCAGTGTGGAACTAGGATCCCTTCACCCAGTGCTGTGTCTTGCCTGCAGGCTGACCCGCTGCCTGGCCGCCTGGTACTCTCCCATCCCAGAGCATTGACAGGTGCTGCCGTTCCCCAGGGGCCTGAGGCAGCGCTCAGTGCCTATACCTTACAGGGTTGAGTCGTCTTTTTTGTTGTTTGCTTGTGAGTGTACTCATGACTCAGCTAATTTATTACTCAGCTGAATGTGGTGAGATACTGTGATGGTTTTGGTCACTGTCTTAGTTATCTAGTGCTGCTATCACAGAAATACCACAAATGGATGGCGTTAGCAAACAGACATTTATTTTCTCACAGTCCAGGAGGCTAGAAGTCTGAATTCAGGGCGCCAGCTCCAGGCTCTCTCTGTCGGCTCTGATGGAAGGTCCTTGTCATCAATCTTCTCCTGGTCTAGGAGCTTCTCAGTGCAGGAACCCTTGGTCCAAAGGACATGTTCCATTCATGGCTCTTCTTGCTTGGTAAGGAGGTCCCCCTCCTCTCTGCTCGCTTCTCTTTTTTCTATCTTGAAAGAGATTGACTCAAGATACAACCAAATCCTGTAGATTGAGTCCTGCTTCGTTAACACAACTACCTCATTAACATTATAGAGGTTAGGATTTACAACCCATAGGATAACGGTATCAGATCACAAAATGGTGGCCAACCACACAGCACTGGGAATCATGGCCCAGCCAAGTTGACACACATTTTTGGGGAGACATAATTCAAGCCGTAAGTTACCATACAATTTTTTTCAGTCAACAACTTCATTGAGGTACAATTGATATTCCTTAAAATTAACCTGGTCTAAGAGTACAATTCAATGATTATTTAGTAAATTTACTGAGCTGTGCGACCCCCACCACAATCCAGTTTGAGAACATTTCCATCACCTTTGAGTCATCTTTACATGTAAAAGGCAAGAGAATTATTTTTATGGAATTAGTTCTGCATTCCTAGCAGGAAGATGTCATTAATTGATTAATTCAATTAGTATTTGCCTGGAGCCTGCTGGAGCCCGCAGCTGGGCTAGGTGCAAAAGGGAATCAGGAGATAAACAAGTCAGATGGCTGGCTTCCCTGTGAGCTGACCCACTTCCTGCTGGAGATAAGTTGCTTAGTGTAACTTGCTTGCATATGCTGAGTTTTGTGGCAGCTGCCCGGGAGATGTTTGTTTTCTGTCCTGTGGCTCTTAATTGAGGGCAAGGGCTTTGCTTTCACAATACCTGGTATTGCACTGAATTATTGGCAGGGCAGAAAGAGGAACGTGTACTGTCCAACATCAGTGAACAGCTCTAGGCTTTAGCAGGTCTGGATGCAGGATCTTGGAAGGGAGGAGAGCAGATGTGCTGTTTACAGTGCAAAGAATTGACAGCTGGAGGTGGGGGGAGACGTGAGGGAAGAAACGCACATGAGCAGTCGGGGCAGTGGGCTAAGGCAAATTCAGGAGCTGAAGGAATCCGCGGGTGGTGTAAATGGTTATGCACTCGGCACCTCAGAAGAAAGGCCTGGTGATCTGATTCTGAAAGGTCACAGCCATGAAAACTCTAGGGAGCACAGTTCTACTCCGCACACATGGGGTCACCATGAGTCAGAATCGACTCGATGGCAACTGGTTTGGTTTTAGTCTATGACAAATTGGGTAGCCTATAGCTTATAGGTACTTCATGTATGTTGGGGATGCTGCTTGGAGGCTGGGGGACGAGGTGGGAGTAGCCTCGCATGCTCGAATGAGGGATTTGGACTTGATGGAATAAACATGAAGGAAGCTATTAAGTTTCTGAGCAGAGATTGGTATATTCAGAGCTGCCCTTCAGGAGCTTTATCTCACGTGAGGAGAGTGATGGGAAGCAGTGAAGCTCAGGAGGGTATTGTGAAGACCCTAATAATAGGAGGCCCCCGGGTGGTACAAACAGTTAATGCACTCAGCTGCTAACCGAAAGGTTGGAGGTTCAAGTCCACCAAGATACATCTTGGAAGAAAGGCCTGGAGATCCACTTCCAAAAAATCAGCCATTGAAAACCCTATGGAGCACAGTTCTACTCTGACACACGTGGGGTTGCCATGAGTCAGAGTCCCCTCAACAACAGCTGATAATAAATAACAGGTGATGTGAGGCTGACTTGGTCAGGGGCTGTGGGGCAAGGAAAGAAGAAGTGGATGGGAGAGAGAATTTTGCCAGGTGAGGGGAGAAAATCTCCCTGTCCCCAGCCTCTCCTCCCAGGTTCCAGACCTACCCTGTCCATCCTTCTGTTGCACCTCAACCAATCCCTGAAACACAGCTTGTCCAAAGCCAAACTCATTTGCTTCCCTGCGTCGTTTTCCCCCTTGCCTGGCAGAACTTATTCCCCGCTTCACTCTTTGCTTGTTCGACTCTTGTCTGGGAGGAACGAGCAGAGGCAGGGAGAACAGTGCTCCTCTGAATGCGTAGAAGGCAGTGGTGAGACATTTGCAGAGAGGGTGTCGCTGAGATGAATAAGGACTGGCACTGAAGAAGGGCTGGGGAACTCAGGGCTGGGACTAGGATGAGGCAAGCAAGGAGCCTAGGATGCAAAATTTAAGGAGGCACTCACTCGCAGCTGTCAACCCTGTACTTGCACAGCCCTGAGAATGAGCGCCTCCTTAAATTTTGGGCCTCCTTTGCTTCACCCTCTTCCTGGCCCTGGGAGGAACTGGTCATCCAGAGGACATGGGTGACCTTGGAGAGCACAGCAGCTTGCAAAGGGATAAGAATTGAGTGTGGATTTCTTTCTTCAGAGGAAGCCTCCCAGTGGAAGCTGCCTGAAGCTGGGTGGAGGCCCACTTGTCTCCCTTCTCCCCACCCCAAGACAGCCCTTCAGGGTCTCCGTGGACTCTGGGGTTCCCTGGAGCACATTTGAAGACCATGATCAAATCCAACCCATGTCTTACCGTGGAGAATTCTGAGACCCGGAGAAGTACATGACTGTCCCGGTGTGACCTTCTAGGTCTTCTATGCTTTTCTTTAACTCCTTGTCTTCAATTGTCTTTATATTCTCTCCATTCCCCTACCCAGTCTCTCCCCCGCCCCCACTATAAGAATAGCAAACAGAGTTGCCTGTGGAAGTCTGATTTACATTTGAAGATCAAGGTCTAATTCTGAGAGATCTGTTTACTTAGCAAGCTCTGTTTTAGGGGTCTTTACATTATTTTATTCTCATTAGAACCTTTCAAAGTTTGTGTCGTCCCATTTTCCGGATGGGGAAGCTGAGGCTCAGAGAGACCAAATGGCTTGCTTAAATTTGCATAGCTACTGAGTGGTGCCGCTGGGATCTTTCCCTCCACACCAAGTATTTCTTCATATTTCCTGACTGCTCCACAGGGTTTTCAATGTGCCAGGCACTGTTTTTAGGTGTGAGGACTCAGTATGAACAAAAGAGAAAAAATCCTGCCAAGACCTACCTCATTTGTCCCTGTACTGAGGGGAGGTCAGCCTGTTTGCTCTTCTGTCTGAGGTGGCTCTGGGCTGCCCACACGCGGTGGCTGTTCTGTGTTTTGGCTGTTGCTGAGATGAAATCCCTGGTTTAATTCTCTCCTTCGCCAACATGTCACATGGACTCCTTTCTCTCTGCACCTCAGTCTCTGAACTGTTCCACCAAAACTGCCCACAGGCAAGCAGATGGGTTATTCTGTGAGGAACTGGGCCGTCCTTCCCTCCCCCACAGTTCCCCTCAAGTTTCTTCTTTTGTCCCCTGAAGTTTCCTTCACCACCGTCCCTCAGCTGAACTCTGATTCAGCTCCATGATTTAGCCCTGATAAGGGCAAGCTATTTTGGCCTCCACTGCCCCAAACCCCACTGAGAATTTGGACCCTGTGTTTTCGCTTGTCATTTTAGACTGTTTGCCAGAGTTTGCGGAAAAAGGCTTGTATTATTAATGCCCTTGCTGGGAACTGCTGTGCCCTGCCAGGTTGTCACGTGAGACCTCTGGAAAGCTCCGAGCTACAAGGTCCACAGCTCTGCCGGGCCACTGGGTCAGGCTGGAAATGGGATCCCACAGAAACCCCAAACAGCCAAGGAGACCAGAAAAGCAACTTGGAATTCTCAGTAGCCCCGCAGGTCTTGGGACAGCTGATTCCACCTCGCACCTCGAGAGGTCTGCTATTTCTGAAGGTCTTCTGAAAGGACAGCCCCCTCCCCTATGAGATAAAATTGAGGATATTAATAATTAGTTGAATAATATTTAGAGACCCATCATTCCTTACAGAGGTCACTGCTCACCCCTTGAAATAAAATTTTTATGATGATAAAAAATCTAGATAACGAAACATTTGCCTGTTTGTTTACACATGCCCCGTTCGGTGACATGGGTGACATTGATCATGCGTGTCGTCACCACTGTCCTTGTCCGTTACTCCACCGCTGTTAGCAGGAACTCAGTGTCCCCTAAGCAGGGACTCTCCCTTTCCCCCCCCTCCCGCCCCCGCTAACCACTAGTAGTCGGTTATTGTGAAGCCTAGTTCTGAGGATTGAGGTGGGGCTTGTTACCTCTGTTTTCTGGATGAGGAAGAGGCCTCAGGTTAAATGAACTTTCCAAGGTAGTGAAGGGCAGAAGTAGGATGCCAGAGAAAACCCATGCTTTCCCAGGGCGTCCTGAGCCTCCAGACACAGCGGTGTTGTTCTCCAGTTCATCTTCCTGTGATCGCTTATCACTGCATTTGGTTCCAGCTCGTCTGTCTCTCATTGCAGTCTCTCGCCTTCTGGAGCCTGGGATGCCCTGGGGACTTGACCAGAGTTCAGTATCAGATGGACGGGGGGCTAGTGAGAAGTCCTTGGGTGGTGCAAGTGGTCGAGCAGTTCAAACCCACCCAGAGGCTCCTCGGAAGACAGGCCTGGTGATCTGCTTCCGAAAGATCACAGCCTTGAAAACCCTGTGGAGTAGTTCTACTCTGCACACGTGAGTTGGAATTGACTTGACGGGCAACTAACAACAAGGGGGCTAGTGAGGTAGATGGTGGGGCCGCAGGCCTGGCCAGGGATGAGGAAAGATTCTCTCCAGCACCTTCTCCTCCGTCAACTAAATGTCCCCTTTCCACCTCTTCATGCCCCATCCAAGCTCCTTTTTAGTCCCAGGAGCTCAACTCTGCGTTTAGAGAAAGCAGTCTAACGATGCCACTTACTTGCTGAGAAAGTCTCCATCAGCCCTTGTTTCTTGCAGGATAGACTGGGACTAAAGCACTTTGGGTCTGGAGTGGACAATCCTGTTGAGCTTCATTTCCCATCACCGCAGCCCGCATGCCCTTACTCCGCCTCCCAGCTGCTCACCACACCCTCAGTGCAGCCGCATCGCTTTCATGACTGAGTCTTTGCGTTGCTTTCCTTCCCTTGGGCAAACCTTTCTCTGCCTGGTAAACTCCTACTCAACCTTCAAAACCCAGGACAAACATCACCATTTCTGACTTCTTATGGTAGGGTTGGCACCTTCCTGGGCCATAGTTCTTCATGCTGTACTTGGCTTTGCACCCATCAATTTATGGGTCTTCCTCTCCTCTAGGCCTCAGGAGCAGGGACTAGATCCTGTTTATTTCTATGTCACCTATATTTGGGGCGGAGCCCTGGTGGCACGGTGGTTAAGCGTTCGGCTGCTAACCAAAAGGTTGGCAGTTCGAATCCACCAGCCGCTCCGCAGAAACCCTATGGAACAGTTCTATTCTGTCCTGTAGGGTCACTATGAGTCGGGATCGAGTTGATGGCAATGGGTTTGGTTTGTATTGGGGGCATATTTGTGTCAACAAAGGACCACTGGTGGTGCAGTGGTTAAAGCGATCGGCTGCTAACTAAAAGGTTGGCAGTTTGAACCCACTAGCTGCTCCTTGGGAGAAAGATGTGGCGGTCTGCTTCCGTAAAGATTTATAGCCTTGGACAGCCTGTGGGGCAGTTCTACTCTGTCCTGTAGGGTCGCTGTGAGTCGGAGTCGCCTCGCTGGCAGGGGTTTGGTTTGGGTTGTGTCAACAAATGGATGAAACTCACAGTACTAAAGTGTGAACCACAGATGGCCCTACTTTAATTGAAAGAGTAGGTTGGGGAGAATTCAGACGAAGACAATTATTGGTTGGTTGATAGGTGAAGCAGTCACAGTGCTGAGAGCATTATTGCAAATTAGCCTCACAGCAGAGGGGCAGGGGTGGGTGAAGTAACAGGTGTGAGCCTCACAGTTGGAGGGTAACTGCTGTGCTCCCCAAGCCTGCCTCCTAAGCGGGGAGCTACTTAGGGCGGGGCTGAGTGCCTACCTGGGGAAAGAGTGGGGGCTCTGGATGGTTCCGTGTGGAAGGGAACAGGGCTGGGTGGGGGCAGGAGAGGACCAGAGGCAGGAGGAAGTCCAAAGCAAACTTCCCTTCTCACCATGGTGCCTCGTGGCAGCGCCTGAGGGTGTAACACAAGCTAGATCCAAGGATGAGTTTGGAGCCAGCACCTGGATATGTAGGTCATTCTGTGCCACTGGGCCTCCTGCTGCTGGGGCTTCTGAGCAGTAGCTGGGTATAGGCACGGGAGCTTTGGGGTTGGTCAAGTCTGGGTTTAAACCCTGGCTCAGGCACTTTAGTTGTTAGCTGTGTAGCACTGAGCAAAAAAATAATAGGGAAGTTATTTCTATTAACCACTTACTAGTTGTGCCAAGTGGTTTTATGATCATGATCTCATTTATTTCTCTTAAATGATACTGTTATCTCATTTCTGTTAGTAGATACTGTTATCATTCTAAAACCTCAGATACATAATGGAGGTTCAGAAAGGTTAAGTAAGTTACCCGAGGTCCTATAGCCAGCAAACGGAGAAATCAAGTAGTAGACCCAGGTATACCTCACCTTAACCTCTGTGTCACTGGCCCTGAATTTGCCTGATCTAAGAATCACCTGCAGCTCTTACTAAAAATCAATTCCCAGATTCTTTCTCTGATTCTGATTCAGCCTGGCTGGGGGTGGGGCCTGGGGAACAGTGGATGTAACAGGCACCCCAGCTAATATTAGGATTGGGCAAGTTCAGGAAACACTGTGTTGTAATTTCCTGCTAAAGTGTGACTCTGTGGTTGGTCCTCAATAAATGTTAACTGTTAGCCTTTCAGTCAATTCATATCATGATACTATCTTATCCTGAAAGGATTTAAAACTCATTAGTCCTAGGTTGACGCAATGGGCTCAAGCGTAATGACTGTGGGGATGGTGCAGGACCAAGCCGTGTTTTGTGCTGTTGCGCACAGGGTTGCTATGAGTCGGAACGGACTTGATGGCACTCACCAACAGTCCTGGAACTAGATCTTAAAGGTAGAAATCAAGAAGGAACTCCATTCTGGACCAGTGAATCTATACTCTAAAACTCTAAACTCAGAACTGTCTGCAAATGGAACGAGCTGCCTTGAAAGGCCACTGTCGCTCGTGGTCAAGCAGGTGGTAACACCGTGTGTTGGGGGTGATGGTCGGGCTGTCATTCCTCGAGGACCTAGGCTCAGCATCTGCTCCCTACATCCACACTGTGCCGGGCATTCTTGCACCGAGGAGGTGGAGTGGAACAGTTATGCAAGGGAAGGGAGAGTCTGGACTCTGGCAGGGAAATGAGGAAGGAGGGATGGCACTGTCTCTGGAATAACTGCTCCAGCAGTCTCCTGCAAAGCGTCCAAACCTCAGTCATGCACTTCATTTTCCTCGGGGACGGATAGTTGGCAGATATCTTCCTGTCTCTGACTGGCATCTTGGGTATTTTTGTCTTTGTTTTTAAGTTCTCAAGACCCTTCTTCTAGACGTAAAAATTACTGAATGCAGGTATATAGGTGGTAATCTGAGTCTTCCCATCTCTGTTGTCCCAGTGGAACCTGGAGAAAGGCTGAACCCCTAACCTGGTTCATTGGCCTTCTGTTTCCAACCTCAGTCTGGATGACAAAACTCAGCAAAAGCTTTCTTAGAGACTAAGAGCAATCTATAAGACACTGCTTCAAGTCTGAAGGAAACCTACTTTCCATTTCGGCCATTGTTAGCTGGCATCGAGTTGGCCCCTGACTCATGGTCACCTCACGCACAATAGAATAAAATGCTGCGCAGTCCCGCGCCATCCCCACGATCGATTGAAGATCAGACTGTTGTGATCCATAGGGTTTCACTGGCTAATTTTCAGAAGTATATCTCCAGGCCTTCCTTCCTAGCCCATCTTAGTCTGAAGCTCTGCTGAAACCTGTTCAGCATCATAGCAACATGCTAATTTCCACTGACAGGTGGCAGCTCTGCATGAGGTGCATTGGCTGGGAATTGAACCCAAGCCTCCTCCCTGGAAGGTGAGAATTCTACCAATGAACCACCAAAGTGCCCATTTCCGTATCTAAGATCCATGATTACTGGCAAGTTAGGATCCATAATAATAGCTTCCATTTTTGAACACTGATTGTGTTTGGAGTTTTACATAAATTTACATATTTTTTCTCATTTAATCCTCCCATCAACCCTATGTGATAGGTAACTCTGTTGTACAGAAGTATAGATGAAGAAACTGAGGCTCAGAGAATTCAAGTAAGTTGCCCCAGGTGAGCCAGTAAACAATGGAGTTGGTCTTCAAACCAGGGCTTTGAACTAGTTCTTCCCTGTTCAGTCATGGCTGAGGAAGTGAAGCCAGAGCAGCACTGAATTTTTAAAATTTGGGAGAACTGGAAGGAACAATAGTCAGAACGGGAAAAATTATAGGTCAATGCCCTTCTAGAAATGTAATCTCCCTCTTGGAAAAGAAGGGCAGCACATATGTTGCATAGTAACCAAATCTCTTGCTCGTGGGATTTTGAGCAGAGTCAGAAACAGCGGCACCCTGCTCAAAGACGGTGACTGACTGGGCCACTTTGACTGTGTGTCACTCTCCACAGTCCTGCCAGTAATCCAGTCTCACACATTAGGCTCCTGAAGGGGCTCACTATGCTACTTCTGAGTCTCCCATTCCAGGGTTTCAACCCGTAATTTTTCCTGTTTCGGTTATTGTTCCAGATCACCCAAATTGTAAAAATTTGGGTCTGTTCTGGTTAGGAATTTTTTACCCTGACTGGTGATAGAGAACAAAGCTATGTATAGATTGCGTGAGCTGCTCAAGAACCTTAAATGAACCTTTACTCAGTGCTGATAACTCTCAAATTTATGTCTCCAGCCTGTACCTTTCTCCTGACCTCTACACTTGCATATCAGGCTCTGTTTTAACAGTCTACTAGGCATCTCAAACGCAGGGTATCCAAAGCTGAGCTCCTGCATATCAGGCTCTGTTTGACAGTCTACCAGTCATCTCAAACTCAGGAAGTCTAAAACTGAGCTCCTGCATATCAGTTTCTGTTTAACAGTCTACCAGGCATCTCAAACTCAGGAAGTCTAACGCTGAGCTCCTGCATATCAGCCTCTGTTTGACAGTCTACCGGGCATCTCAAACTTAGAAAGTCTAAAGCTGAGCTCCTGCATATCAGCCTCTGACAGTCTACTGGGCATCTCAAATGCAGGGTGTCCAAAGCTGAGCTCCTGATCTTCTCTCCCAGATCTGCTTTTCTCTTCCCTCTTTTCAGTTGAAAGCAGGACCATTCTTCTGGTTTCTTAGGTCCCAAACCTTAGAGTCATTCTTGGCTCCTCTCTTTCTCTCACATTCACGTCCAATCCATCAGGCTTTATTTTCAAAATATCTCTAAAATATATCCACTTCTCACCAACTCCACTGCAACCACCACCTGGTCCCAGCACTTTCCTCCTGATGGGTCGCCCTGCTTCCACCCTTGGTCCCTATTCCTGTTCTCCACCCGGCAGCCAGAGTGATCCTGCCAGCATTTTCAGATCATGCTGCTCTCTGCTCTCCTCACCATAACCTATGAGATTCTACCCATTATCTCCCCCACCCCTTGTCTCTCTCCTCTCTGATCCCCTCTCCTTTTTCCCTCTCCCTTGCTCCTTTCCTTCCCACCAATACAAGCCTATGCACTCCTGTCTTGGGATGTTGGACTGCTCTTATCCCTGCCTCAAATGCTCATCCCTAGATATCTCAGGGTTCAGTCCCTTACCACCTTCAATTCTTTGCTCAAATGTGAGTGTGAGTGGTTGAGTGGGGTTGGGGAAATGATACAACGAGCTAATAACATCCAGACTGGTTTATGAAACATGCTGCAAACTGTCTGGTTTATACCAAAGAGTTGCTACTTGGCCCAAGCACCTATATGATGTCTGGCCCATAGTACCTGACCCAAAACACCATGGCTTGGGTCAGGTAAACCTTAGTCCTTAAAGTGACATCTTTGCTTTTTAACACTTTAAAGAGGTCTTCTGTAGCCGATTTGCCCAGTGCAATGCATTCTTTGATTTCTTGACTGCTACTTTCATGGGCATTGATTGTGGTGGATCCAAGTGAAATGAAATCCTTGACAACTTCAGTGTTTTCTCCATTTATCATGATGTTGCTTATCGGTCCAGTTGTGAGGATTTTTGTTTTCTTCCACAATAAATATTTGTTGAATGCCATATTAAATACTGTCGGATTCAGTGATAGGTAGGTGTATCAACAACAAGTGACAAAGAATATCTGATGTATGGACGTGTCTGCTGTTATCCACTGACTGTTGGCTGCTGGAGCCCTGGTGGTGTCGTGGTTGAGAGCTATGCTGCTAACCAAAGGTCGGCAGTTCGAATCCACCAGCTGCTCCTTGGAAACCCTATGAGGCAGTGCTACTCTGTCCCATAGTGTCGTTAGGAGTCAGAATCGACTTGACGACCATCGGTTTTTTTTTGGCTGTTGGCTTCTTTCTTCCCTCAGTAACACGGTCCTTAGCCCTTTGAGCAGTCATATGTGGTTATATTTTGGTTTCTTCTTCATTGCACAGTGATTATGCTTTTAAGGGATAAATTTTCAGGCAGTAACTTGGGTGAGAATTAGACATATTTCCCAGGAGTTTTGCATGGATGTAAGGGACTTTGATGAAGGACAGATTGGCAAAGCTGGGAAAACAAGACGTACTAGAGACTTGGCCAAGGGCAGCAGGAAGTCACTGGACTCGCAGCCAGAGTCTGGGTGTTGAGCCAGCTCCGTCTCATCCACAAGTCGAGCCACCTCCATGGGAGTTGGATTTAAATGATCTAAGTTCTTTTCTCTGGACTTTATAAAAAGAATGTTATCAAGAAAGGAAGGAAAAAAAGGAACTGTGACTTGCAAAACATATCAAGAACCAAAGTTTTTCTTTTTTCCTCTTTTTTAAGTGACGTGCAAAGATGGCAGGCTTAGTTCCCTGATGGCTGCAAAAGCCATAATGGACGTCCTGGGAGAAAGCAGAACCATTTAATTCCTGTTTTACATCTGTTGTTGTTTCTTGCCGACCCTCTACCAAGCATGATGTCCTTCTCCAGGGACTGGTCCCTCCTGATAACATGTCCATCCTCATTTCTAAGGAGCATTCTGGCTGTGCATTCTTCTGGCAGTCCATGGTATATTCAATATTCTTCACCAACACTATAATTCAATTGCATCAATTCTTCTTCAGTCTTCCTTATTCGTTGTCCAGCTTTCACATGCATATGAGGTGATTGAAAATACCATGGCTTGGGTCAGGCACACCTTAGTCCTCAAGGTGACACCTTTGCTTTTAACGCTTTAAAGAGGTCTTTTGCAGCAGATTTGCCCAGTGCACTACATCTTTTGATTTCTTGACTGCTGCTTCCATGGATGTTGATAGTGGATCCAAGTAAAATGAAATCCTTGGCAACTTCAATATTTTCTCTGTTTATCATGATGTTGCTTACTGGTCCAGTTGTGAGCATTTTTGTTTTCTTTATGTTGAGATATAATCTATACTGAAGGCTGTGGCCTTTCATCTACATCAATAAGTGTTTCAAGTCCTCTTTGATTTTAGCAACCAAGGTTGTGGCATCTGCATATCTTGGAATTATTAATTATCATTAAATAAATAATCCCTGCTACTTCTCCTCACCCTGGGACATGAGATGAGATACAAGATTGAAAGTCAGTACCTGCTAATACATTTTATGCCCTTGAGACGTCCAGTCTGGACTCACATTGGAAAGCACGGTAGCTTTTCTCTGTTCATAATGTCTTACTTTATCTTTCCTAATTGGCAGTCACATCAAGCCTCTTGGACCTTAATTTTAGCTGCTGTCTGTGGTGTCTGCACAATGAAATTTGTTTATGCACCAAAGCCTATTAAGTCAGAGCATCCCAAGCATCCCCTCAATGCCCAAACATTTTTGTTGACTGAGAAACGTACAGAACTTCTGCTTATTTTATGTTGATTGTCATGATAATTATACTTTGAACTCTTACTCCTACTTGCCATCAAGTCGACCATGACTCATGGCAACCCCATGTGTGTCGGAGTAGAACTGTGCTCCATAGGGTTTTCAATGGCTGATCTTTTGGAAGTAGATACCCAGGCCTTTCCTCTGGAGGTGCCCCTGGGTGGACTTGAACCCCTAATCTTCCAGTTAGCAGCCAAGTACATTAACTGTTTGTACCATCCAGGGACTCTATAACTTTAGCTAAAGGATACGAATTTGTGTCCCTCAGGAGGATAATGACTTTCCTCAACTGTAACCCTTGATTTAGGTGAATATATAGAAGGTTTGCTGATTCCATTTATGTATTATGTAAAGCCCGTGAGAGTAGCAAATACTGTGTATGTTAAGGTCAAGGTTCACTGTAAGGTAATAGGCTAGAAGAAGGACTGAGTGTAGAAAGACAGAGTGCACCAGGATAAATATAAAGACCTACCTGAAACCCTGGTGGTGTAGTGGTTAAGTGCTACGGCTGCTAACCAAGAGGTCAGCAGTTCGACTCCACCAGGCGCTCCTTGGAAACTCTGTGGGGCAGTTCTACTCTGTCCTATGGGGTCACTATGAGTGAGAATCAACTCGATGGCAGCGGGTTTTTTTTTGGTGGGCTCCAAAATCCAATGGCACAAGTAAGGCAACAGGAGGTGTTGCTAAAGACTAGGGCTGGTAAGAAAGGCTATTGAGTTTGCGTTCAGTGGCTGCTCAACTAAAATAAAAGTCATGAGCATGAGGCTACTAAAAACTAAAAAACCCAAACCTGCTGCCGTTGAGTCACTTCCAACTCATAGTGACCCTAATAGGACAGAGTAGAACTGCCCCATAGGGTTTCTGAGGAGCACCTGGTGGATTTGAACTGCCAACCTTTTGGTTAGCAGCTGTAGCTCTTAACCACTATGCAACCAGAGTTTCCAAAAACTAATCAGAAACTCTTAATATTTGCATCGTAGGAATGTAGTTATTCTCCTGTTCCTCTCTGGTTGGGCCACACCTGGAAGCCATACTTAGTTCTTCTAAGAATGATGTGGACAAATGGAAGTAGGGTGAAAGGAGAGTGAACAGAAAGGTCAGGGGTTCCAGAAACCATGTTACCTAAGGAATGGTTTAAAGACTGGGAATGTTTAGCTTGAAGAAGAGAAGATTTAAGGAGGTGTAATAATCTTCTGATACCTAAATGATTGTTCTATGGGAAAAAGAGCAGAATTGTTTGTTTTATTGACAATGAAAAAGGAAGACAGAAGAACTGATGTATTCAAATTGTGATGCTGTTGAAGAATATTGAATATCCTATGGTCTGCCAAAAGAATGAACAAATTTGTCTTAGAGAAAGTACAGCCAGAATGCTCCTTAGAAGTGACGATGGTGAGACTTTATGTCACTTACTTTGAACACGTCGTGAAGAGGGACTGGTCCCCAGAGAAGGATATAGTGCTTGGTGAAGTAGAGGGTCAGCAAAAAAGAGGGAGACCCTCAATGAGATGGATTGAAAGAGTGGTTGCAACAATGGGCTCAAACATACCAACGATTGTGAGGATGGTGCAGGACCAGGCAAAGCATCATTCTGTTATACATAAAGTCCCTATGAATCAGAGCCAACTCAATGGCACCTAACCACAACAGAGTAGAATTAGAACCAGCTGGGGGGAGGAGTTCAGTCCAATGTAATTAAAGACTTTTTCATAATTCTTGTTTGACTGTGAGTGGGATGGGCTGCTTTGGAAGAAGAGATTATCATCATTACAGGTGTGGGAGTAGTTTGCTGGCCATTTTAAATTTTTTTTCAGGCCATATTTTGTTATTGTTGAGCAGAGAATTCAATTATCAGATAGAGGGGTGGCCCGAGCAGCCACTAAGCTTCTTTCTAACTGCGATGCTGTGATTCTAGACCTTGGAGAGCGCTTAGGCCCCACTCACCATGTATAAGAGCACCTGGGCAACGCTGTTAGTGTCTGATGGGAGGGAGCAGTGCAAAAGGCTTGAGTTTGCACTTAGCCTAACACTTAAATCTTCCTGTGTTTGACTTGACTTAAGCAGAGAGAACATACCAATTCTGAGAGTAGTAAAAACTTAGAATCCCAAACTGCCCACCAAGTAGCTTTTACTATTTGATAAATAGCAGCATAACTACAAGGCGTTGCGTTTGAGTGTATTCTGTCAAGGGATCTCAAGGACCCTCAGAACCCTAGATGGCCTTCCGGCACTATTTCAGCCATCCAAATCCTACACATCTTTAAGGTCCACTCATGACCCTATTTCTTCCCAGGAAACCTTCCTTATCCACCTTTATCTGTAGGGCCGGTCTTTTTCCTCTGTGCATTATAGGGAAAGAGCATGAGCTTTGGTGCTAGATGAGTTGGGTTTGAATCCTGGCTCTGTGCTAGCTGCATGGCTTTGGGCAAATGGCTCAGCAGTTCCTGCAAAGATACTAATCGTTAATGGGGGTGACTTGTATCTACCTGGCAAGGTTGTTACGATAATTCGAGATAAATTACCAGTAAAGCACCTGACACATGGTATTGATATTTAAGATTATTATTGATAAGCATCAGAGCCCTGGTGGTGCAGTGGTTAAGAGCTATGGTGAGCTACAGTTGCTAACCAGAGTTTGAATCCACCATCTGCTCCTTGGAAACTCTATGGGGCAGTTCTACTCTGTCCCATAGGGTTGCTATGAGTCAGAATCGACTCAATGGCAATGGGTTTTTTTGTTTGTTTACTGATAAGCTTCAGTTGGCAACTCTATTCAAAGTGGTATGACAGATTTCGTAACGGAGGCTGGAGACTGTTGAGGGAGGATGAGGTTTACCAGCATCACTGTCTCCAGTCCCCCTCTCTTTAGCCGCTGAAGTCCTTCCTCACAGCTTGAACTTTTTTGATTTCCTCTGAAAAGTTTTGGTATATAATATAAACTAGATCCTGGCTTTCTCAGGAACCAGCTGCCTCAGATTTTTGTTACAGTGAGTTCTCGGTCGCTGCCTATCATGGTTGCCTTCCTCCTCACCTCCCCAGCCCCTGCTTCCAGGCCATTTGTAAATAACTGGGCAGGGCTTCAAAGTATTGGCATGACTCATTTGGCCAGGCTCCCACGTTCCCATCCTCTTTGACTCATGTGGTCCATACCTTCCCATTGAAACTTCTAGTGTGTACTGTGGGAGAGACAGATAGCACCTGGCCTTTTTACCTCTCCTGGACTCTCTGTCACCTGGCTTTTCAGTCAGGCCAGGTATTGATTTCCTCTTGGGTGGAGTGTGATTCTCCTCGAGCTACTTCATTCAAGGAGTCATTCGTTTAGGGCCTGCAAGGGTCATTTTTGTAGGCTCCCAGTCTGGCTCTAGCAGTGTGTTAGTGCTGCAGCTTCAGAGGGAACTAGGATTGTTCCTGTTCTCCGGAAGGTCACACTCTAGTTGGAGCAAACAGATATATAAACTGTGGCTGGGGTGCTGTCGTGGGGTCTGCACAGGGTGTTGTGGAAGCACAGAGGAGGGGCTCCTAATTCACTCTGGTGGTCGGGGAGATTTTGGCTACTTACAGTAAATCATCTTATATTTACCATGATCTTTATGTCATGATGTGGTTCTTCCCAGGCAGTAAGTCAAATGACACCTACGGCTCCTCTCTTGATGGCCTGATATAGACCTTTCCATTTTCCCATCCTAGGGATTATCTTCTCTAGCCTCCCCAGGCCTCCCCAGTGAAGGTGTGTGTTCTTGGGGCCTGGGTTTCTTGAATGCATGGGCCACTTGCCTGATAGCCTCATCCCATACTGGGTGGGGATGTGAGCAGCCCTTGTGCCTTCTGTAATGACCCATATTAATCTTGATTCCTTTGCTCCCATAAATCCACTGGGGGAGGGACAGTGCTTTGAGCTTGTGGGCAGAAGTGAGTTCCACTGGGTCACAGAGCTTGGCTCTGTTCCCTTTCCCATAAGAGAAGCGAGAGTGGTTCTCATTCTCCAGCCACCTTCTAAAACAGAGGGTGACTGCCCATCGTTTTTTGGGATACCAGTGGGTCTAACCCTTTGAGAAGCCTCATGGATACCATTGTACCATCTTCGTCATCTCTAGCTGCCCTCCCGTGTGGCCAAATTGATTTTGACGATGGGAATCCAGTTCCTCAAACTGTTTCCTTCAGACCCCACTGTGGTACCTGAGAACAGTTTTAGTATCCAACCATAAATATCTTTTTAAAATTGTGAACACAATACAAGACCATGGTCTGAAAAATCAGCAACAAATGTTTGAAGCCTACTTGTTTTGGGAAAATGAAGGCCAAATAGATGTGGTCTTTGCTCTTAAGGTGCTCATAGTCTGCTATGTGTCTGGGTCTGATGGTTCCCACTGCTGGTCAGCACCTGTGAGGTGACCCTTTGCTAACTCCCTCCCACACTACTCATCCCTTAGAATCCTTCCTGGGATGACAGAGGATGGCCATTTTCCTACCATATCTCACCCCAACCCCCATGACACCTGGAGATACCTGTGGGCTGGGACTCTGACTTGAGTGTCTGGCTTCCCCGCAGCACCCAGCCTGGGGAGGGAGCTCCTTTTGCGGGAACTTGATAAATACCTGCAAGAGGAGTTGAAATAGCAAGCTTAAAAAGGAATCTATTCCAAGGTCAGATTCCTTACCAGGGTCCTTGTGGGGACCCCGTGGACATTGCTTAGCTGGCCCTGAGACAGAGCATGTCCTTTGTTGGTCAATCTGACTCACTTATTAAGTTGCCAGATCAACTCAATGAACTTCAGATTTAAAGAAAACATTTGTCTTACAGGGACTTTTACTTTATTATTATTATTATTATTTTTTATTTTGTCATGGGGTCACCTTCTTTCATTTCAAACAAAATAGTCATTTCCTCTTCTGCTCTCTTAAATGTGTCAGGAGGGATGAAGGGAAGACCTAAAGGTGACCAGAGAAGCTGGAAGTGAAGACAAACAGTGCCGCAGACTTTCAGAAATCATCCTGTGGGACCACAGAGTGGTTTTTTCCCCCCCTACTGCTTTTCAGCTTGACAACACTACAAGGATTTTTTGTGTGTGTTTTTAATTATTATTTTGAAAATAAAGGGGTCTAGTTTAATAACTAGGAGCCCTGGTCGTTCAGTGGTTAAGTGCTCAGCTGCTAACTGAAAGTTCGAACCCACCAGCTGCTCCATGGGAGAAAGGGGCAGTCTGCTTCCATAAAGATTACAGCCTTGGAAACCCTATGGGGCAGTTCTACTCTGTCCTATAGGGTTGCTATGAGTCAAAATCAACTTGCCAGCAATGAGGAGTTTGATAACTGCCATAATGGCCTCATTTATACCTAGAAAAGAAAGGCTAGGCTTGGGGAATTAAATTTGAATCTTGACTCTGTCCCTTTCTAGTTGTTCGGCCTTTGGAAAATCACTTAACAAGTCTGAACTTTAGTTTCCTCTCCTGTAAAACATCAGCCCACAGTTACTCAGAAGATTTAAGATAAACTGAAAAGCACTTAGCACTGGGTAGGGACTAAAGTATGTGATGCTTATAATAATGATGATGATAGTGATAATAATTGAATACTAGGCTTTCTACCGTCTGCTTTGCTGCGTACAGGTAGACATGGCTGTGTGTCCTTATCAAAGAATGTCTTTGTGGCCAGAACCACTTTGCATTTTCTTTATGTTCTGTATATTTCTGTGTGTTCACTTGGAATTATCTTCTCCCTCAAATGTCAAGGCTAATACTAGAAGCCCAGAAACAACACGTGAACACGCAGCACCTACACACCTACTCGGCACGTTTTTTAAAAGGGGGAGCTTGAGAGGGAAAGAGAATTTCAACAGTGGCTGCAGCCCTAATGACGAAGTGCTTAAGAGCTTGGCAGCTAACTGAGAGGTTGGCGGTTTGAATGCACTAGCTGCTCCTTGGAAACTATGGGGCAGTTCTACTCTGTCCTGTGGGGCTGCTATGAGTCGGAATCCACTCGGACACAACAGGTTTTTTTTTTTTTTTCTCAGGTTCTGATAGCCCCCGATGAACGTATTCACGCCCCGCACAAGTGCAGGAGGGGCGATGTGAATGAGGTCTTCTCTCCGTCTCTGGAGGGTGAGCATCCGGTTGTACTGGGTGTGGTCCTAGTGCAACATAGTCCTAAACTGAAGATAACTAACTTCTGGTACTCAAGAAATAGTGATCCCTTCCATGGGCTGGAAGATAACCTGGCTGTGTTGGATTTACTGAGAGAACTTTTGTATGAGTGTTCACGGTTTATAAACAGACCATGCGTTCTGTACATTATGGGTGACTGAAGGTGGGCTAACTTTTCGTATGTTTAACTTTCATTGATTGCACATGTGTTACCGCAATAACACGGATTGGAGTCGCCTGCCACAATCGCCAATTCTGACACGGGGTGAGGTGAGCAGCAAGAGGTTTATTATATATTGATATATAGGAGATGGAGGGGAATAGACTCCTCCAAAAAACCCGTCTCTCCCACTGGGGATCGGCTGAAGGCTTTTTTTAGGGACAGGATTATGGGTCTTAGAAGTTTGTGTTAGTTCGCCCTTGAGGTGGTCATGTCTCAGATGAGTTAATCTTCTACTGGTATTCTTGGAGGTTATTTGGCGACATTCTTGGGGATTATCTGGCAATATCCTGGTTTTTCTTGTCACCAGATGGGTGCTTTGTTTGGTTTTTCATCCCTAGATCATTGTTACTTGTTTTCCACCCTCCAAGGAGGAACACTGGTTAATCTTAAGCCTTTTGTAGAGACTGGAACCCGAGGGACAGACAAGATTGTGAGACAACGTGGCGGGTAGCAACTGGGAGGAAATAACGGTGAGCCGGGCCTGTGCAGCCTCTACCACGTGGATGTCCATACAAACCAGTATCTTATTTTAACTGACTTCTAATTTAGTTGGGATTTTCCCCCCATTTTATCTGTACATATTTCATTATATATGTTTAAAAGATAAGGACTCTTTAAAAATAAAACAACTATAGCATACTATTATCATACTTAAGTAATTAACAATTCCTTAATAGCTTTAAATGTGGAATCAATACTCAAATTTCCCCAACTTCATACGTATATGTGTGTATATACCCTCACACATATTTATGTGTGTGTATGAGTGTGTATAGGAGTTCTTGGGGGGCACAAACAATTAAGTGCTCAATTACTAGCTGAAAGGTTGGCGGTTCAAACCCACCCAGAGAGATCTTGGAAGACAGGCCTGACAATCTGCTTCTGAAAGATCACAGACTTGAAAATCCCATGGAGCACAGTTCTACTCTGACACACATGGCATTGCCATGAGTCGCAATCGACTGGATGGCAACTAACAACAACAACGTGAGTGTGTGTGTGTGTGTGTGTGTGTGTGTGTGTATGGGCCCCTGGTGGCGCAAAGGTTAAGAGCTTGACTGCTAACCTTAGCAGTTTGAACCCGCCCAGTGGGTCCTTGGGAGAAAGTCCTGATGATCTGCTGTTGTAAACATTAGAGCCTAGAAAACACTATGGGGCAGTTCTACTCTGTCCCATGGGGTTGCTATGAGTCAGAATTGACTACACCCAGTAACAACAACAACAACACCCCCCCCCCACAGACACTCATACACACATATATATGTATACACATACATATACATATGCACACACATATATAATTTTTCAATAATTTGTTTATTCAAATCAGAATCCAAATAAGGTCTTTACATTGTATTAGGTTGATACGATTTTTTTATTTTATTTTTTAAAAATTTTTTTTAATATTTTATTGTACTTCAGGTGAAGGCTTACAGAACAGATAGTTTCTCATGTAACAGTAACACACATGCTGTTTTATGACATTGGTTAACAACCCCAC
>NW_004444028.1:4052666-4084789 GCF_000243295.1 Trichechus manatus latirostris | reverse complement strand
CTTCTGCCTTCTGGGCCTTGTCACTGGACTCCTGCACACTGGACTCCTGTACCTCGTTACTCTCATGGTTTGGTTGATACGATTTTTAAGACTCTGAAAGTGTTTGTTATCAGTAGTGTCCCCAAGGCAGGGTATTTGACTGTAAGATATTTTCAACTTGGGCAGGGGTTTCAGAGCTAACCCTCGGGCTAGAAGTGGCTCCAGGGTGTCTATGCGTAGGGGTACACACAGACTGCAGGAGCCCCCTCTGGGCATGGGCTCATCTACTCCTGTTGCTCACACCTACTTCCTGATCTTTTGTCTTTTCATTCTTAAAAGAAAATATGATGTCTTCAGTTTCTTCACCTCTTTAAACATTTGGTTGCCAATCTGAAGGAGACTTGTTCAGCTGTAGGAACCTCAGCTAGAGGTCTTCATTCAAGAAGCTTGGTGTATTTGCTTTTCCTGAGCAGGGCAGATAGAGCATTGTGTTTCTGATAAAGCAAGAATTTGCAATTTAGCTTCACTAGAAATAATCTGGATCTGATTTTGAAATTAAGAAGAAACATGACGTGTAAAACCCCATCCTGCCCACTCATGTGACACTGTTGCTTTTGTGCGTTTCTTGCTTCTTGTCTTCGCGAGGAGGTAGCGTGTAGGTGGTAAGGAGGTATTTCCTGTCTAAAAATAGGAACGGGATATTTTGAGACAGGGGCTGCTGCTTCTCTTTGCGCACGTAGCTGAGGTTTATGCACTTGCCACAGGTGGTACTTAAGCTCGTAAGAGCTTACTGTACACATCTGAGTGGAGTGAGCTGGAGAACCTGAAGTCGCACAGGCAGGAAGTGGTGGGTGCTTCATCTTCAGGGAGGGCCTCTCAACCACAGGCCTCTCGCAATGATTCTTACGGTAGCTGCTCCATCTGTTAACCACAAATTGCCGATTTGAGCTGCCTGCAGCAAAAGCCAGTACTGAGACAGGGGTGAGGTGAGCAAGGGGATTCTATTGTATATAGATATACAGGAGACAGAGGGGAATGAGCTTCTCCAAAAAACCCGTCTCCCTGACTGGAGACTGGCTGAAGCTTTTATATGGACAGGATTATAGTTTCTCTTCCGGTGGTCGCGTTCTGCACGTCCCAGATGCGTTAACTTCTTACTAGCAACCCTTGAAGTTTATCTGGCACTGTTAGTCCATGACTGTCACGTCGCGGATGAGTGAATCCTAGTCCTTGAGGGTTATCAATTTGTTCTGCCACCCTCCAAGGAGAAACTTTAGTCAATCTTACTGGAATAGGAGGAGGGAGAAAGAAGAAGTTAAAAAAAAGAAAATATCATGAGGAAAAGTGGGGGCTAGTAATGGTGGGAAGCAATGGTGGTAATTGAGCTTATCTGTTCCACATCGTATATCATATGCGATGCTTGCTTTGGATTAAATGCTATAACACTGCATGCTCATTCATACCCTCACACCCTCCTCTCTTGCAAATGCATGTTAAGAATCCTACTGATGATCTTATCCATATCCCCGTCCCTCTCCTCCCTTTACTTCCCCCAAGTATGTCGTGCCTCCTCTTGGTCTCTGCTGCAGGTATCCACTTCCTCCACTACAAGCACTTTCCAAATTGCATTATCAGCTGTTTTCAAGACCATTTCCACCGCTGCACTTCCAGTTCCTTAAGCTTAATGACCGGGGGGCAGAGGACACTTGGTGTTGGTGGTTGCTTGAAGGGATCTGTCTGCAGCACTGGCTTTGGCTGTGTTGTGGGAGCATGCGAGAAGGAGGAGGTGTGTTCTCGGGGAAACGTTACTAGGGACATGAGACACAGGGAAAGTGGTTAAATACCAGTACAAAATGGAAGGCACAGGATGTCGGAGGAGGTAGGCAGGACCATCCAGCCTCCTCACTGAGAACGCTGCTTCTTAGTCCTGACCTGTTCAGGTGTATCAAGCGCTTTCACATGCATTCCTCTATGTGATAAACCGGGAGTCCTAACCCCCCCTTTTGTAAATGACAAAACCATGACTCAGAGAAGGGAGATGACATGCTAAGGGTCACCTGGTCAGTAATGGTAGATCCAGGACTAGAGCCCGGTCTTCTGATTCTAAACCTATCTCCTCTCTGCTCTTCTTCTTCTGCCTCAGGTTGACAGCATAGGCTTGGAAAGGAGAAGGGACCCTTTCCAGAACCACAGGTGTGATTAAGGGCTTTGAACAATGCTGACACCTCACAGAGGAAGCAACCATGTGGCCAGGGAGGGAGGAAGAAAGAACTGGCATCGAGCAGCTGTTGTGTTCTAAGCCAGTACTATCCAAGGGAAATAGAAAGCAAGCCACAAATACGGGTCACATAAGCAATTTTAGATTTTCTAGTAGCTACATTTAAAAAACAATAAGAAACATAATATTAATTTTAACTAATTAAAAATATTTAGCCCAATAGAGCCAAAATATTATTTTAACATATGATCCATGTAAGAATTATTATGAGATCTTTTACATTCTTTTTCATGTGAACTCCTTGATCTCCCCATATGTGTATTTCGCAGTTATAGTCTGACTAGCCAACATTTCAAGGGCTTGACAGCTACATGTGGCTAGTGGCTACTGCATTGGACAGCCCAGCTCTAAGTGTTTTACATGTAGAGTTTCATCTAGTTCAACAACCACGTGTAGCATTTCTTACAGTATTACCTACTAGCTGAGAAAATGAAACCCGGAGAGATCTGGTAACGCCCTTGGTCAGGAAGCTAGAAAGCGACAGAGCTGGATTCTAACCCAGGTCTATTGCCTCCACTTCCCACTGTGGTAGGCTGCCAACCCCAAGGAGGAAGCAGTGCTTGATTTGGGCTCCGGGAGAATTGAATAGGTGGAAATGAGCAGCGGCCTTGATGATACATTACCCCTGAGCATTTGAGCTGCTGCTGCTGCTGTTGATACCGTTGTGTGTGGTGGGGAATGGAGCCTGGGGGGCAAAGAAGAGGTATCCAATTTCCAAACCTTTGTTAAACTTGCTCCTGAGGTAGCTGACAGACTGTGGGGGAGTAAAAGGAAGCATTGTCTTCAAATACATATGCCAACCTTAAGGGAGTTCTCTCTGTAGGCAGCCAGCCTCTCTCAAGGCACATGGGACCAATAACAATACTTGCTGCTTAGAATTTACATGAATATTCCAGGTTATAACACATATAGAGGGATCAGCCATGGCCAGGCAGAGGTGAGGGGCTGAATAAATGCGTTTCCCCTCCCCTGTGCTAAGGCAGGAAATCCTATCGAATAGGACGTGATCTATGCCTTCCAAAGGAAAACTATTCTTTTTTTTTTAATTAATTATTTTGGTGAAATAACATGACAAAGCATACACCACTTCAACAATTTCTACATGCACAATTCAGTGACATTGGTGACATTCTTCAAGTTGTCCCACCTTTCTAGACAACCTTTCCCAAACTATTTCACTACCATTAACACAAACTCATTGCCCCCCTAAGCTTCTCATCTATCCTTTCGAGTTGCTGTTGTCCATTTGATCTCATATAAATAATTCTTTAAAAGAGTATACTGCTTAATGCAAACGTTCTTTTCTAATTAGGCTAAACTACTACGTGGTTCAAAGGTGACTTCAGGGGATAGTTTAGTTTCAAGTTTTAAAGATTTCCTCAGGGTAATAGTTTTAGGGAGCCTTCCTGCCTTAATGGATCCAGAAAATCTGGATAAGGGAAGACTATTCTCATGGAGAAAAAAATGGATTAGGAGGGCCATGTGCTTGCTCTGTGGGGAAGCAAACCTGGTTCTAAGTTTGTCTTTGTTTTATGCACAACCATTAAACAAACTCATTGTCATTGGTTCTCTTCTGACAGTTCAACTGTCCCATAGGGTTTTCAAGGCTGTAAATCTTTACAGAAGCAGACTGCCACATCTTTCTCCCACTGAGCGGCTGGTGTGAACCGCTGACCTTTGAGTTAACAGCTGAACTCTCAAACAGTGGGCCACTAGGGCCCCTTTCACAACCATTACAACAGCAATAAAAGATAATTTTTTAAAAACTGGCATCTTAGACCAGACTTAATGGTTTGATTGAGACTGGAGGGACCCTGGAAGACATGACCCCTGGACTCTCTGAGGCCAATTCTTCAGACAAAGATTGGACTAGACTATGGGACATAAAATGATACTTGTGAAGAGTATGTTTCTTAGCTCAAGTAGATAAACAAGACTAAATGGGCAGCTCCTGTCCAGAGGCGAGATGAAAAGGCAGAGAGGGTCAGGAGCTGGTTAAATGGACACAGGAAATCCGGAGTGGAAAGGAAGAGTGTGCTGTCACAGTATAGGGAGAGCAACTAGGGTCACATGACAATGTATGTAAACATTTTTGTATGAGAGACTAACTTGAATTGTAAACTTTCACTTAAAGCACAACAATTAAAAACAAACAAACAAAAAACTGGCATCTTGACTGTTCACTTTACAATACTGACCTTGCAATCATTGACAATTTTAGTACTGAGGGGAAAAAACTTATTTTATTTCTCCTCTTAGCATAAACCTTTCTTCCATTTTTCAGTGTATAGTGCATGTAATATTGTAATGGCCTCATTACATTAATTCTATATCATAATTTGCTTGTTCCTATGTCTAGATATTTAGATTGTTTCAAAATTTCTTAACATTATGTTTGATGCTACATCATGCAACCTCATGTTTATGTTTCTTGTCTATTTTTGAACTATTTCTTTATAATAAATACTCCAGCGTTTGAATTTCTGGACCAGAAAGCAATAAAAATTTTTAAATGCGTCAGTTGTTCTCCTGAGGTATTGCTTCCATTTTCTTGAGATACTGCTTCTGGTTTCCCAGCCATGAGTGGTATGTGAGTGTACCAGATTTGCCACAGAATCACCAGCAGCAGGTGTGAAAATTTATTCAGAGGTTTGCTAGATTTAGTGGGGCAAAGATGTGCTAAGTGTTTGTGTACTTCCATGCATGCCTTTTAGGACACCATGGATGTAACTGACCAGTGACAGAGGCGCCTCAGACAAGAAGGGGGCCCTGCTTGGAGGAAGGGTGGTGAAAACATTTTTCTCTGACAACTGGTAGTGGAGGCAAAACCCACATACCCACAACCTCCACGTCTTGTCCCTAAGCAGCTTCTCTTTTTCCATGTCTCACCGATGCCCTTTTGTGCCATCTACCCTTGCCCAGAATTTGGAGTGAGGAAAGTTTCTGTGGTATGCCAGTGTCCACTTTGCAGTCTTCCTGTTCTCTGGGTAAAATCTGGGCTCCAAGCATATCAGCAGAAAGGATGAATGTATCTTCCTTCATGCCTCATGCCCTGTGGGTTAGAGAAGGACCAAGGATCCACTCAGTTTTCCTTGGATGGCAGTAACCGGTAGAGTGATGTGCTAAGCAGGTGTGGGACTAATCTTGGCATGAACTGGACTTTGCTATTCAAATACTGGCTTTGGGGCCATCTACCTTGTCACTACTTGTCTGCTAAGCCCAATCTACTCTAATAATAGTACTCTTTACTGAGCACCTTTTCTATACTGGACAATGTACTAGAAGCTAGATTCACATATATTGCCTCATATAATCATACTTTCAGGATCAATGTGAGTACCCCCTATGTCTTCTAAGAAGTGTGGCCAGATACTGAAATCAGCAGCATTATACAGTGATGGGAGGAGAATTTGAGAGGGAGCCAAGAAATATGGGTTCCACTTTGGCTCTGGGCTTCACTCTGGCTTTCTCTGTGCCATTAGAGCTCCATTTTCTCATCTGTGAAATGGGATGGGAAGAGTTAGATCAGATGCTAAGCTCCCTTCTGTTTCACACCCTCAATGTGTCTAATCTAACATGCTTTCTCCCTTGCCTGAGTTACTTTGGATTGCAGGTCAGAATCATATAGTTTATTAGTGCTGTGTGTTCTGAGTGAGTCCTGTCTCCTAGTGACCTAGTGGTACTCTGATCTCCCTGTGACACAGACCTTAACTTGTTCTCTTAAATACTGCCTAACCCTGGGCCTACCATGTGGGTGAGATAGGAAGCTGTTGCCCTTGTGTGTGAGGTCTTGAAATATCTTGGGGTACATGTATTTATTCATGGGTAATTGTTTCCAATCACCTTGAGGACTAAGGCATGCCTGACCCAAGCCGTGGTATTTTCAGTTGCCTCATATACATGCGAAAGCTGGGCAATGAATAAGGAAGACCGAGGAAGAATTGATGCATTTAAGTTGTGGTGTCCGTGGAGAATATTGAATATACTATGGACTGCTAGAAGAACAACCAAATCTCTTGGAAGAAGTACAGCGAGAGTGCTGCTGGTCAGAAACAAGGATGGCAAGACTTCGTCTTGCTACTTTGTACATGTTATAAGGAGGGACCAGTCCCTGGAGAAGGACATCATGTTTAGTAAAATAGAGGGTCAGCAAAAAAGAGGAAGACCCTCAACATGGTGGATTAACACAGTGGCTGCAACAATGGGCTCAATCATAACAATTGTGAGGATGGTGCAGGACCGGGCAACATTTCATTCTGTTGTACATAGGGTCACTGAGAGTTGGAACTGACTCAAGGGCACCTAACAACAACAACAACAACAACAACAGTTGTTTCCAGGCTTGGATTTTCTGTCTTTATCACACTAAAAACTGAAATTAGTCCTCAGAGCTACTTTCAAATAATTTGCATGTTAAATGCAATGAAATCTAATTTATCCATTTTTAAATTTTATTGTTAGTGCATTTTGTGTCCTGTCTAAGAAATCTTTGCCTAACCCAAGTTCATGAAGATATTCTCTATTTCCTTCTAGAAGCTTTAGAGTTTGAGCTTTTACATAAAGTTGTAGGATCCACCTCAAATTAATTCTATAGATAAAGCAAGGCAGGAGTCAAGTTTCATTTTTTCCTCCATATAGATATCCAGATACTCAAGAACCATTTATTCAGAAGACTTTCTTTTCCACATGAGTTGTAAAAAATTAAGTGTCGGTATATGTGTGGGCCTAATTCAGGATTCGATTCGGTTTCATTGATCTATTTGTCTATCTTACACCAGTAACACATTGTCTTAATCGTTGTTGTTATTAGGTGCCATTGAGTTGGTTTCAGCTCATAGTGACACTCTGTATAATAGAAGGAAACACTGCCCGATCCTGCACCATCCCTAAAATGGTTGCCATTGTTGCGGCCACTGTGTCAGTCCGTCTTGTTGAGGGTCTCCTTCTTTTTCACTGCCCGTCTACCTTACCAAGCATGACGTCCTTCTCCAGGGATTAGTCCCTCCTGATAACATGCCCAAAGGACGTGTGACAAAGTCTCACCATCCTTGCTTCTAAGGAGCACTCTGGCTGTACTTCTTCCAAGACAGACTTGTTCTTTCTCCTGGAAGTCCAGTATTCTTATTTGTCACCAACGCCACATATTCAATATTCTTTGCCAACTCCACAATTCAAATGAATCAATTCTTCTTTGGTCTTCCTTATTCACTGTCTAGCTTTCTGTCAGTTTGTTGTACTGTGGTAGCTTGCATGATGCTGTGATGCTGGAAGCTATGCTGCTGGTATTTCAAATATCAGCAAGGTCACCCACGGTGGACAGGTTTCAGCAGAGCTGCCAAACTAAGACCGACTAGGAAGAAGGACCTGGTGATCTACTTCTAAAAAAACTGGCTAGTGGAAACCTTATGATTAGCAGCAGAACACTGTCTTAATTACTATTGTTTTATAATAAGTCTGATAATATAAGTCCTTTAACTTTGTTCTTCTCCTTTAAGACTGTCTTTGCTATTCTAGGTCCTTTGTGTTTCCTTATAAATTTTAGATTAATTTCTACAAGACAGTCTACTGGAATTTGATTGACAATGCATTGAGACTATAGATCAATTTGGAAAAAATAGTTATCTTAACAAAATCGAACCTTCCAGTCTATGAACATGGTATATATATCCCTATTTATTTAGGTCATCTTTAATTTCTCTCAGTAATGTTTTGTAGTTTTCAGTAAAATGTCTTGCCTGTCTTTAATTAAATTTGCTACTTGGCATTTGATGTTTTACTATTGTAAATGGCATATAAAAATATGCTTTCCAATTATTTGTGAACTTGTACTTTCAAACAATTATAATATGGAATTTTTAGGAGAAGTATAATTTCCCATCCTTTGGATAGCAGTCAAGTTTAGGAAGTACCATTGTGGATGGACATAACCATAAAGCCATTACTAGAATTTTCTTTATGTCTGTATAATACCTTATCATTGCCAAAGCATTTTCTTCCTTTGGTCCTCACAAGGGCTCTCAGAAAGAAACGGGAGCAATTATTTTCCCAACTTTCATATAAGGAAATTGTGTCTCAGGGATGTTATCTAAAAGTCCTATGACTAACAAGTGGCAGAGCTGGCCTCAGAACCCAGGACTTAGTCCTAAAAGAGAGGCGCTATTCCTGATACCAATAGCAATGTATGGCTATTACCGAGAAAACACCTCAAAGAGGCCCAACTTTATGGAGAGGACATACCTGAAAGGGGCTTACCTTGTGGAGAGAACACACTTCAAAGGGGCCCAGCTTTATGGAAAATCACCTGCCTGTGGCCTTGGTGGGCAGGGTGAGGAAGAAGTGACGAAAGCTGAGGGAGAAAAGTGGACTAGATATACAGACACAAGACATGAGACCTCAGAGTAGGGAAGGGAAAACAGGATCACTGTTAGTCCGTATAGCACTTCTGTGTGTACAGTTGTCCCCCCTTATTCTCGGGGGACATGTTCCAAGACACCCCCCCACCCCGTGGATATCTAAAACTGTGGATAGTACCGAACCATATATACTATGTTTTGACCTATACATACATACCTATGATAAAGTTTAATTTCTAAATTAGGCACAGTAGGAGGTTACCAACAGTAACTAATAATAAAATACAACAATTATACCAATATACTGTAATCAAAGTTATGTGATTGTGGGCCCCAGGTGAGAGGGAGCGAGAAGGGGTGAGATTTCATCATGCTACTCATTGAACATTTTTGGACTGCAGTTGACCGTGGGTAACTGAAACCCCGGAAGCAAAACCGAGGATAAGGGAGGACTACTGTATTAGGAAAATGTGCCCTTTCTGCTGGTGCTGAATGCTTTTATGCAGTTAACAACTTGCACAATTATATGTGACATCCCAGAGGGAAAACCACAATTACAGAGAACTTATTATTCAGCAATTAATTAAGAGATGAGGGACCTCAATTAGTATTTTTGTTTCTTTGTTTTTGAGAAATTACCAAAAGTACTTTCAAGATGATTCAAAGCTTAAAGGGAAGAGACCATCTTTCTTTTCTTCCCCTTTTATATCCTTTCTATTTTCCATCCTTTCCCTCTCCTCCTCCTCTTGCCCCTTTACTCAGCACTCGGAATGTAGAGGTAAATTAGGTGGCCTATCTTCCTGGGAGGTTGTATGTCTTTCAAACATTTTGATCGCTGCCAATCATAAGTAATATATTTTATAGTATTGTGGTTACATTTTTAAGTCTTTACTTAAAAAATCAATGTACTGAAATATTTATAAATCAAATGATATGGTATTCAGGATTTATTTCAAAGTAATCGGGGAGGAAGGGGTTACAGGAGTGAGTAACAGTATAGACAAAACGAGATTGACCATGAGTTGATAATTGCTGAATCTGGGTTATGGGCACATGAGAGTTCATTAACTGTCATCTATCTATCCATCTATTTCCATCTTTCTAATTATCTATTTGAAACAAAAGTTTCATGAAACTCCACGTACTCTATTATATGTAATAAATTCTGATATTTAAAAATCTAGGTTTATTTTCTAATTTATTTTTTAAAAGCTGGTCATGATGATTTAGATTAATTTGAGACCTGCTAATGTGAAAAAATATGTATATTTTGAGAAACATTGATGTAGTAAGGAAGGGAGGGACTCATAAATAAGTTATTACAGACCAAGAGAAAGTACCACTACGGTGTGTCCAGAGAGCTGTGGGAACATAAGGAAGGGATGGACCAGCAGATCCTGGAGAGTCTGGGAAAGCCCCACAGAAGACTGAGAAATTTACACATAAGAGGAGTAGGGAGAGATATTTGAGCTCAAGGAATAGAATGATGAGGACGTGGAAAGTGGAAAGGTCAGATGAGTGAAGGTTAGTTCAGAATAGCTGGAATGTGAGAGCCGTGGGGAAGTGGCAGAAGATAAGGTTATAGATGTTAGCAGCCACAAAAGTCACAAAACGTTTTATGGGACAACCTAAGGAATTTGGATTTTATTTTGTGTGTACCAGGGAGCAATCGAAGAGTAAACCAAGAAATGACCTGATTCCATTTGCCTTTTAGAAAAGTCTCTTTGCCAGCTGTGTGCAGGTAGACCAGGCTATCCTATGCAGTCATGATTTAGAAGCAGAAAACCCTGACCCCAAAGGAGAACCAGTCCTGGAACCTGGATCTCCTATCCACTCACGCATTTATCCTCCCACTCTGCCACATGGCTTCTCAGAAGATCCACTCAGACACACAAATTGGGCTCTTTCAAGTATTAACCAAAACAAAAATTACCGTCACTTTCCAGGCATAGGAAGAGTGGCGATAGAGCCAGAAAGTGTGAGGAACTCCCTGTTTGCTCTTTTCCCTCTTCCTTCCATAAAGTTCATTCATCTGCAGAGTAAAGTTATGGGACTATGTGAGAGATTCATAATAATAGTTTACACTTACAGCATGGTGTTTCTCTAGGTGCTTTACAGCAAGTAACTTATTTAATCTTTACAACAGTCTTGTGTGGTAGTTATTATTTCTCCATTTCATAGAGGAGAAAACTGAGGTACAAAGAAGTAAGTGGCTTGCTCAAGGTCACATATCCAGCAATTAGTAAAGCTGGGATGTAAGCAGTCTGGCTCCAAAGTCTCTCTTAACCATCATTCTGCTTCTTGATTACATTTGTATTTGATTCATGTTCTTAACCCCAGATGTTTGAACAAAGATAGACATGAAAAGATTTAATTTTAAGCTTGATTCTCAATTTTCCCAAACCTAAACCTTCCCTAATTTTGAGGAAGAAAAAAAAAAATTTCTGCCTGGAAAAAAAGGAATGACTTCTTGGAAGAAAGTAAAATTTTAATAGAGATTTGAGAGATGGATGGATTTTGAGAATTAAAAAAAAATACTAAGATGGGAGGGTGGCAGTACCAGTCAAGATGGAGTAATCCAACTACAACCTTTCTCACCACTATTTATAGCTGAAAACTCTGGACAGAACGCAAAAAGCAACTACCTGAGTACTTTGAAAAGTAAGTCGCAGACAGATTGAGTACTGAAGTAAAAACTTGAATGGCCCGTATTGACCCCTGTCATGCAGAACTGCACGATAGTTTCAGAGGCTAAAACTCTCTAAGGTAACCCTGTATATCCAGCCAGATGAACAAGGAAAAGGGAGCCAGAGAGTATGGGAAATCCCTGAGAGGAGAGCTGGCGATGGTAATTCATTATTTCTGTGCATGAACTGATGTAAGTCTTGGGCATACTACAGTATATGCATGCATCCAACAGACCCAAAGAAGCATATAAAGGATTTGAAAACTTAACAATGATATAAACTACTACTCATGTTCCAGACGAACCCCCTTGGTGGTGTATGTGACAGGTGATCCTAAACTGCACAGTAGAGGCTTTAGAAATGGAACTGGCATTGGAACTGTCACAAACAAAAGGTAAGACAGCTTGCAGTGTGAACTCATGAGGGTTGATAGTATGCAAAACAAACAAACAAACAAACAAGCCAAGAAATCAATATTTTTTAGAGGATTTTAGCAGGATCAAGAGTCTCATGACATAATATTTAAAGTTCTAGGATACAATTTAAAATTACTCAACATAATGGCGTCTGGGGTCTTAAAAGCTTGCTAGTGGCCATCTAAGATGCATCAATTGGTCCCAGCCACCTGGAGTAAAGGAGAATGAAGAACACCAAAGACACAAGGAAAGTATTAGCCCAAGAGACGGAAAGGGCCACATAAACCAGAGACTTCATCAGCCTGAGACCAGAAGAACTAGGTGCCCGGCTACCACCAATGACCGCCCTGACAGGGAACACAACAGAGAGTCCTGGATGGAGCAGGAGAAAGGTGGGGTGCAGAACTCAAATTCTAGAAAGAAGACCAGACTTAATGGTCTGAGACTGGAGGAACCCCGGGAAAGCATGGATGGCCCCTAGATTCCCTATCAGCCCAGAACTAAAACAATATCTGAGGCCAGCTCTTCAGACAGAGATTGGACTGGACTGTGGGACATAAAGTGATACTCATGAGGAGTGTGCCTCTTAGCTCAAGTAGATACAAGAGACTAAACAGGCAGCTTCTGTCAGGAGGTGAGATGGGAAGGCAGAGAGGGTTAGGAGCAGGTTGAATGGACTTGGGGAATCAGGTGGAAAGGAGGAGTGTGCTGTCACAGTATGGGGAGAGCAGTTAGGGTCACATAACAAAGTACGTACAAAGTTTTGTATGGGAAAAATATAAAAATAAATAAATAAATGAAATTACTCAACATAAAAAGAACCTGGAAAATCTAAACTATGCTCAGGAGAGAAAACAATCAACAGATGCTAAGCGTGAGATGACTCAGATGGTGGAATTATCAGCAAACACTTTTAAAGCAGCTGTTCTAACCATTCTCCACTCCTGAAATGAATGGAAAGAGAGAAGTTTTCAGCAGAGAAATAGAAACTGTACAGAATAATCAGTTGGAAATTTTAAAACCGAAAAGACAATATCTAAAATAATAAATTCACTGGATGAGCACAGTGACAGAATGGAGATGACAGAGAAATGACTCATTGAACTTGAAGAGAAATCAATAGAAATTATATAATATGAAGTGTAATAGTTGAGGTTATGTGTCAATTTGGCTAAACCATGATTCTCAGTGGCTTGGCAGATATTATGTAATCATTCTCCATTTTATTATCTGATGGGATCAGCTAATCAGTTGAAAGGGAAGTTTCCTTGGGGGTGTGGCCTCCATCCAATATATATAGATATTCTGGATAAGCTTCCTCTCTCTGGATCCTGCATCCGACTCATCATCCTCTACCTCTGGTTCTTGGGACGTGAGCCAGTAGCCTGCCGTCTGACCTGCCGATTTTTAGTTCATCAGCCCCTGCAACCACATGAGTCAGGAGAAGCCTCCAGCTTGATGTCCGACGCATGGATTTGGGACTTTTCACCCTCCACAACTACATGAGCCCTTTCCTTGAAATAAATCTCTGTCTCTCTTTCTTCCTCTTCCTCTCTCTCTCCCTCCTCTCTCTGTGTATATATACTTATATATGTACACACACACACACACACACATATACACATACACTCACACTCACTCACTTCACTGGTTTTACTCCTGTAGAGAACCCAGCCTAAAACATGAAGAATAAAGGGGAGAAAAAATAGTGCCTCAGGGTACTGAGGGAAAATATCAAAAGTTTAAACGTTTATGTTATTAGAGTCCTAGAGGTGAAAAGAAAGATATTGGTGCAGAAAAAAATATTTGAAGAAATAATGGCTGAAAATGTCCCTAATTTGGAGAAAGACATATGTCTTGGATTGAATTATGTCCCCCCAAAAGTGTGTGTATCAATTTGGCTAGTCCATGATTCCCAGTATTATGTGGTTGTCCTCCATTTTGTGATTGTAATTTTATGTTAAAGAGGATTAGGGTGTGATGCTAACACCCTTACCCAGGTCACATCCCTGATCCAGTGTAAACGGAGTTTCCCTGGGGTGTGGCCTGCACCACCTTTTATCTTACAAGAGATAAAAGGAAAGGGAAGCAAGCAGAGAGTTGGGGACCTCACACCACCAAGAAAGCAGTGCCGGGAGCAGAGCATGTCCTTTGGACCTGAGGTGCCTGCGCTGAGATGCTCCCAGACCAAGGGAAGACTGATGACAAGGACTTTCCTCCAGAGCCAACAGAGAAAACCTTCCCCTGGAGCTGATGCCCTGAATTTGGACTTGTAGCCTACTGGACTGTGAGAGAATAAATTTCCCTTTGTTAAAGCCATCTACTTGTGGTATTTGTGTTATAGCAGCACTAGATAACTAAGGCAGACATACATTTACAAATTGAAGAATCTCATGGGACCCCACATAGGATAGACTCAAAGACCACTACCCAGACACATCATAATCAGACTACTGAAAACCAAAGTGAAAGAAAAAATATTGAAAGCAGCCAAAGACAGATGACACATTATACGTAAAGGAAACTTATTCAAGTTATTGCGGATTTGTTATAAGGAACCATGGAAGCCAAAGATAGAGTGCTAGAAGGAAAGAACTGTCAACTCAGAATTTTATATCCAGCAAAAATATTCTTTAGAAATGAAGGCAAAGTAAAGATATTTTCACATGAAGGAAAACCAAGAGACTTTATTGCCAGAAGTCTTGCTGTAAAAAAAATGCTAAAGAAGTTCTTAAGGCTGAAGGGAAACATACTAGGGGGAAACTTGGAGCTTGAGGGATACAAGAAGTGCAAGACAAGTGAGAAATATCTAATAGAATAGATACTCATTAGTAAAAACACACACAAAAGTTCCAAAAATAAGAAAACAAATATCGTCTCTAATCCCTTGACATGGGTACCTACTGACTGCTGGTAATATTTTGGATATATTTCCTTCCAGTCATTTTTCTCTGTGAATAATCTTTCGTCTTTCCTTTCTTCCCTTCTTACTCCCTTCCTTCCTTCCTTCCTTCCTTTTTTCTTTGAACTAGGCTTATACAGTACACATCCACTGCTGTCAAGTCAGTTCTGACTCATAGCAACCCCATAGGGTTTCCAAGGCTGTAAATCTCTACGGAAGCAGACTGCCACATCTTCCTGTTGCCACTGGTGGTTTTGAACTGCCGACCTTTCGGTTAGCAATCACTTTAACCACTGTTCACCAGGACACCTTAAACAGTATATAGTTTTATAATATTCCTTATAAATTAACATTATATTATGAACAGTTTCCTATTTTGCTTAAAAATCTTAATTCTTTCAAAAACTTTTTAGGATTGATAATGGTATTGTGGTTATATATTTAAAGAGTTCCTTCTGTTTTAAATGCATATTGAAATATTTATCAAATGATTAAATGATATGATGTCTGAGATTTGCTTCAAAATACACAGGAATGGGGAGGGGAAAAGGTATTGAAGATTGGCCATGAATTAACAATTGTTGATGGAAATTTTTATAAATGTAATTTTTAAATGTCTTATCATATCCCACCCTGTGGACATTCTATAACACATGTAACAACTTCTCTATTGTCAGGAATTTAGGTTGTTTAAGGTTATGGGTGGGCTGAGTTGAAACTATAGTCTTTGATAGCTATTCTGATTATTTCCTTCTTGGAAATATAATTACTGGGTCGAAAGAGAATGAAGCTTTTTAACACCTGTGATACACTTTGCCAAACTGCCCTTCAGAAAGGAGGTTCCAAGTTTCTTTCCAATTAGAGGTATATGACAGTGCCCTCGTCAACTCTGTTATGAAATTTTAGCCTTTATCAAGTTGATGGAGGGAGTGTGGTAATTTGTTATTATTTTAATGTACATTTCTTTGATTTCCAATGAGATTGAATCTCTGGACTGTCACCCAATTGGTTCATATCCTTTTAGGGAGGAAGCAGAGGGGAAGAGGAGAATAAAAGGGATTTATTACCCCCTTCTCATCACTACTTTGAAGATGAGAAGCAAGTGCTGGGTTTTAGAGGCAAGCAGCCTTGGGTTCAAATCCTGGCTCTGCCACTTTCTAGCTACTGACTTTGTACAAACTTAACCCCTCTGAGCCTCAGATTTTTCATTGAGGAAACAAGACAGTCATCCTGCCTTCATGAGGTGTGAGATAATAGAGATTTATAGGGAAAAAGCCTGGCGCACAGTGGTCACTCCCAAATAATAGCATGTTAATAATAAACAACAAACAAATGGATAAATAATATTAATAAAATTATACATTAGAAAATGCATTTTATAAAGATATAATTTATAAAATAGCATATAAAATAATATTAAGCAAATAAGAAACAAATAATAATAATAAAAGTCATTGTCCTCGGGAAGCAAGTCTCGGGATGTAAAATGCCCCCCGTTTTCCCCTACAGATGAGGGCCCTACAGGGACCGCTGCTGGCATTTGGATCACGGGCTCTTTCACCTTTCGTTCTTTTTCACAACCTCCTTGCTCTGCAGTCTTTCAAATCACTGCTGGGTGGCAGAGGTGACTACTGTGAGCCAGGAAATCCATCTTGGGGAATTGGGTGATCTTGGAGGAATGAATTCTGATCACCAGTGTGACTTATTTGATGCCGTGGAAATGCACCTTGCAGTGTTTGGCTCAGAGGATGACGCTGAATTTCAGGAGGACTTGTTTGATGGTAGGAGCCCCCGTGGCACAGTGGTTAAGCGCTCTGCTGCTAATCAAAAGGTCGGCAGTTCGAATCCCCCAGCCACTCCTTGGAAACCCTGTGGGGCAGTTCTACTCTGTCCTCTAGGGTTGCTATGAGCTGGAATCGACTCAACGGCAACCGGTTTTTTTGCTTGATAGTATCTCACCTTAGACTCTGGAGCAGAAGCTAGACATGCAGCGTGATCTTTGCAGGGCAGCCTGGCCAAGCTGAGGCCTCTGCCTCAGTTCGTTGCCCCTTCCTTGTCTTCTTCCTGTTCTCAGTCTGTGCCCAGTCCCGGAACCCTTAAATTCTACATGTTCTTGCCACACACATCACCCCTTCTAGAAGGCGAAGAGCTGAAACAGAAAACCGGGTTGCGGCTCTAAATAACCTGTCTACTCTCAGACAAAAAGAGAACTGAAAGTGCTTTTTCTCTATTTGCTGCATTTTTGGTAGTGGTGGTGGGGTGGGGGAAAGGATGAGGGGGTTGTGGGGGAGCAAGCCTGAGCAGCTTTTAGGTTATTTGAACACCAAGTGGAGTAGTCCGTCTGGGCCCTCCCAGGCTCACCGGGGAGGCCAACATGCTCTACAACACTCCCTCAGCCTGGGGGGTGGGTGCAGCTGACAGGGCAGAGAAGGATTTCTCCTGAAAACCGGAGTGGATGTCCAGGCAGCAGTTCTGTCCCCCTGCGCTGGTGTCTCTCTGGGCCCATCTCACTGATTTCCTGGGCACATTCTTCCGGGGCACATTCCAGTTCTAAGAGGTGTAATGATGGCATGGGAGGTTGGGTGACTTTGGCCTATTTCTAAATTGAGGAAACATCCAGAGACAAGAGTAAATGCTCTCTATGGTGAGGATTTGGGTCTGCTGGCTTCTGTCTTGAGCAAGGAGCGCTCTGCCCTGGATAAAAGAGCAGAGCTTCTTGGTCTGCAGAGAGCTCCTGGCGGTGCACGTACGAGCGCCCTGAGAATTTAACGACTTTGTGTTTTCATCTTGCTGATGATACAGAAATGATTCTTCTACCAACCATAATTCATATCCATTCGTAATTGAAAGACACTTTAGTAGGAGAAACTATTCCTGTTTTAAGCGTTTCTCAAACAGGGAACCGTGAGATTTTTCTTTTTTCCTCTTTGAAATGTGAGTGTACTTTATCTACAAGCTTTGTTTGTTCTGGCTTTGTGGAAGTGAAGTGACACCACTCTCTTCAAAATAACAAATGCTTCACCTCCACGGTTTGAAAGCTCCTTCTCATCTATTATTTCCCTTGTGAGGTACAACTTATTAAACCCCTAGAGCCCTAAGGGCACAGTGGTTAAGAGATCGGCTGCTAAACAAAAGGTGAGCAGTTCGAATCCACCAGCTGTTCCTTGAAAACCCTATGGGGCAGTTCTACTCCGTCTTATAGGGTTGCTGTGAGTCAGAACCGACTCAATGACAACGGGGCTTTTGGTTTTGGTGTCATGAGGAAACAGGCTCAGAGAAGGTAAGTGACTTTTCCAAGGATGCACAGTGATTTGGTTGGAGAGTTAGTGGAACTCACATCGCCTGTGCCCTGGCTTCCAACTTTTTCTATTAGTTCCGTTTTCACAGTAGCACCCTCTGTCCCTGACTCCCCCGAAGGTCCCGGATTTCTCTTGTCTTTGCTGTGGAGGAGGGCTTGAAATAGTTAACGCCGAAAGTGACAAATATTGGTTTTGTTGAAATGAGCATCCAGGTCCTGTGTTTAGCCAAAGACGAATATTGACTCATGGCAGTCCTGGGAAATTCATCTCGTACTCTGAGAAATGAAGACCGTCTCTACCCAAGAGCAGCTAAACCAGGTCCCAGCCTTCAGTTCCTCCTCACCTGGCTTTTCTCACCCCATGGCCTTTGTCAAATCCAGTTGAGATCCCAACTCTGCCTCTTAATAAAAAACTCCTTGCCGTCAAGTTGATCCCGACTCACAGCGACCCTACAGGACAGAGTAGAACTGCCCCATAGTGTTTCCAAGGAGCACCTGGTGGATTCAAACTGCTGACCTTTTGGTTGGCAGCCAAGCTCTTAACCACTGAGCCACCAGAGCTCTCTGCCTCTTAACAGTGGGGTGATTTTGGACAAATTGCATAACCCCCCTGAGCCTCAGTTTCCTCACTTGTAAAGTAGGCCCTGCCCTATGGAGCTGTTTTTGAAAGTCAGGCAGGTGCTTGGCACAGTGCCTGGCACGCAGCGGGTGCCTAAAAATCAGTAGCTGTTACTTGTGGGTCATTTATTTTCAGGAAGGAGAGAAGACGGTGCTGTAAGGCCATAGGCTGCATCATGCCTGTCCTACTACCAGCGCCTCTTAACCCAGCGCCTCTTCCCACCCACTCCATTGCCCCGTCCTGCGCGGAAGCTTCCTATCTGCTCTCTGCTACGTACCTGATCAACGCTAGACTCTTCTACTTTATACTCACGGTGCCACACGGTGTGTCTCCCTTTCAGCTCCATCTCCTGCTGCTCAGCTTTGCACACCTGCTTTGACGGACTTGAAGCTCTCACTGTTCCCAGTGCCCGGTTTGTGCCCGCCCCCATGCCCTTTTCCTTCCGCCATACTCCCAAGTCTTTCCCGGTAGAAATCTCACCATCCATGAAGCCTCTTTGATCCCCAGGCTGGATGTGGGCCCTTCTTTCTGGGCTAAGATTCTTGAACACCTTTTTTTTTGCAAGTCACTCATTTGGCAAACGAAGCTGAGCTGCAGACTTTGACCTAGGCCCTGGGAACACAGGTAAAGCGACGGCTCGGGCTCACCATCAAGCGGGAAAGGTAGATAAAGGAAACCATGAGGTTAGGCGCTTGGGACCTTGTCCAGTTTCTCATGGTGTTTCAGACTGTTAGCATCTTGAAGGCAGGATGAGTGCAGTTTCCTCTGGGGCCGCCATTCTGGGCTCACAGGTACCAGCATCGTGTTTGAACCGATTGATCTGAATGGACATGGCAAAACCAAGTAAGCCCACGGTTCTGCCATTGTCCTAGCCAGCAGGAGTGGTGGTGAGGTGGGCAGCCTGGGGACAGTTCTCTGTCTTCTGTAGCCTGCTTTCTTCCCCGTCCGTTCTCCTTAGCCACAGTCTGTGATTGTGTCTGCATTCAGAACTTGGCACTTTCTTTGATGACTTACTGTTGATCCTTTAAAGGAGTCAGCCATGTTGAGTTGTGGGGTAGGAAGCACGCTGACATTAGAGTCAGACATTCCCAAGGAAGTCACGCGACCTCCCCAAACATCAGTTTTCTCATCTGTAAAATGGTTAAAAAAAAAAAAAGCAGACCATTGGCATACTGACATTCATGAGTAATTTCTCTTGAGTTCTTTGAAAACTCTCAAATGTACGTTCTCATCATTGTTTCCATGATCTCATTTATTGTATAGAAGAGCCCTAAGTGAGGTGTTTTTGTTCTTATTTTACAGATGAGGAAACTGTGCAGATGGTACCAGAGCATGTCATTTTCCCCCAGGTATGCAGTCAATTGTAACTGAAAAATTTAAATGATTTCTGTCCCTCATTCGCTCCGTAGATGTGGGATTACTGTTGTCATTAGCTGCCGTTGAGCTGACTCCAACTCATGGCAACGTTACGTAGAACAGAACAAAACGCTGTCTGCCCCTGTGTCATCCTTACAATTGTCAGTGTGTTCGAGTCCTTCATTGTGGCAACTGTGCCAGTTCATCTCACTGACCCATGCCCTTGTTGACCCTCTGCTTCACCAAACATGAAGCCCTACTCTAGCAATCAATCCCTCCGGATGGCGTATCTAAAGCAAGCAAGTCAGACAATGTTCTCTTGTGATCGGTAGGGTTTTCGTTGGTGCTTTCCAGAGGTAGATCTCTAGGCCTTTCTTCCTAGTATGTCTTAGTTTGGAAGCTCTGCTGAAACTTGTCCACCATGGGTTACTAAGTTTATTTGAAATACCAGGGGCATGGCTTCCAGCATCATAGCTACAAGCAAGCCACCACAGTATGACAAACTGTATACCAGGTGGTAGTATAGAGCTATAAACCAAAAACCCCTTGCTGTCAAGTCAATTCTGGCTCATAATGACCCTGTAGGACAGAGTAGAACTGCCCCATAGGGTTTCCAAGGAGCAACTGGTGGATTTGAACTGCCGACCTTTTGGTTAGCAGCCGAGTTCTTAACCCCTATACCACCAGGGCTCCATGGAGCTGTAAGCATTTATAAATCTATTAAAAGAAAAGAGATTGATCATTGAATGTGAAATTCCCTTAACATGGACTAGTAGTTTGATTTCTTTGGGAGCCATAATCGACAAGCAAATAGTAGTTATTTCTATCACTTCCAGATACATGGAGAGCACAGAAGCTCTGTGCTCTGGATCCTGGCTGGGGGTGAGCTCTCTCACATCCTAAGGGACTGCCTCCTGCCAGCTTCCTAGTACACATACTTCGTGGTCACTTCTTAGCAAAATTGAATTGTTTCATATCTAGGACCTTTGGGGTTGTTCTCAAATAGTCAAAATCACAAATATTGACTCTGTAAATGCTAAGGGCCAACTGGCAGGGCTACTGAGAGGCTTAAATGAGATAATACATTGATTTTCCAGCATCCAGGTGTGCTCTGGGCTTGGGACTCAGTACAGCCTGGTTTCTTGATTTGACTGAAGCCTTTGCTTCTCAAGCTAAGGAATGTGTCCCCTGGGGTTAGAGGACTTGGCTGTGGCTGAGAGAGGTGCAGGTCAAAAAAGATGGCAGTTTTAGTACAGGCACAAGAGCACGGTCCTTGGATTCAGACAGTTCTGGGTTCAAGTCTTGGCTCCACCACTTATACCAGAAATCCACTTATGCCAGAATCTGTAGGATTCCGCTTCCTTATGTGTGAAGTGAAAATGATAGCAGCACAGACTTTAGAGGATTAAGGTGAAGAATGAATACACAGGATTTAGCACAGTACACAGCCTGGCACGTAGTAAGTCCTCAGAAAGCAGTCATGATCACTTCCTTCTCCTCCTCTCTCTGCACAGAGTTACACACCCGGTAGGGGTTTTATGTTTGTTGTTAATTATATCCCTTCAAGTCCAAAACCATTTTCTTATTTGCAGATTAGCCACCACCCACCCCGAGCGCGCGCGCGCACACACACACACACACACACACACACACACACACTGCGCAACTCCTAGCAGTGGCACCAATCAGATAGTCTATTTATTGAGCACCGCCTGTTTACCCTGTGCTGTGCCAGTCCTGAAAAGAGAGAGAGCAGGGGGATTGGCATTCTCTACCCTCATAGCGCCTGGTCTCATTGGGAAAACAAGAGTCCCACACACAGCACCTGGAGGAGCACGTGAGAGAGAGTTTGCTCAGGTCAGGCAGGTGAATGCATGGAAGTCCACACAGGTTCCTTAGGGCAGGTAGGGCCGATGCCGCATCTGCCCTTGGATCTCTGAAGTGTAAGGAGGGAGGGAAGAGTGGGAAAGATTTGGGGATGAATTTAACCATTGAGCATTGAGACCTGTAGATCCAACCCCCAAAGAAAAGTGTCCAAACCTCCCATCAGTCAACGTGCTCTATGAAGCACCAAGTAGGTGCAGATGTCAAGTGTTCTTTGTGTGTGTGGTGGGCAGGGAAGTGAATGTGAAGACCCAGCCCCTGCCTTCCAGGAGGCAATAACATGAGCCAAGAGTGGAAAGCGATCCTGAGCCCACCTCTGAGACTGCTTAGAGTGTAGTAGCCCCTTGAGCCCAGGAGACTAAGCTTCAGGCTTGTTGCTGCCTCAGTCACTGGTGACCAAAGATAAGATCTCAGTCTGGGCAGGAGACAGTGATGAAAGGTCTGCCTCCATGCAAGGATTGTTAGCTCTCTCTCTGGTAATACTGACTGTCCCTGGCCCAGTGATCTCTGAAGTGACAAACCTAAATTATTCAAAGGAAGGAGTCCCCTTTGGGCTGGAGACCCAAAAGTTGATGTCAGTTTAACCTGGAATTCCTGGAGAGCTGGATTGAAGCTGTAGCCCTGCTACTTCTTCAGTAACTCTGGGCCATTATCGGGCAGTGAAATCCCTAGGTTGTGGAGGAGCCCGTGGTAAATAGGGACTTAACAATCTTGAGCCCACACTCAAGCATCAACCATGCCTACCCCAGGCTGGACTGCCACGGCTCCTTCTCTCCCAGGAAATGCCTGGCTTCCTGCCCATTCTACCTAAGCCCATCCTCTTGTGAACTTACACATTCTTCAAGGCCTTATTGATGTTTATTCGTCCAGATCAATTAAAGCAGAATCTACTGAAGAGAATATTGGGTCGTTATGAGTCAGAATCGACTGGACAGCATTGGGTTTGGTTTTTTTGTTTTTATATATTTCAAGGGAGACCTTGGGTGGCGCAAATGGTTAATGCACTCAGCTGCTAACCAAAAAGTTGGAGGTTCAAGACCCAGAGGTGTCTTGGAAGAAAGGCCTGGCAATCTACTTCTGAAAAATCAGCCATTGAAAACCCTATGAACACAGTTCTATTTTGATACGCATGGGGTAGCCATGAGTTGGAGTCAATTCAATGGCAGTTGGTTAGCTGGTTATTTATTTAAATACTTCCCAGGTGATTTTAATGCTCAGGCAAGGTAGAGATGCATTGTCGTTTCATCCGCACTGACCTTTTGGCCATGGGACTAAGGTTGGGAGAGCAGGAGAGCTACACACAGTACTTTGTGCCCCTGATGATAGATATGAACAAACTCTTTCTCTTCTGCATTGTCTTTGCCTTTCTCTTTGGTTGCCCATTTGACCTTGGGCTGGTCCTAAGAAAGGATCAGGTCACTAAGAAGAGAGAGGTAAGCGCTTGTCTGTCATAAATAAAAAGAAAAAAAAAAAAAACATTGCCATCGAGTCGATTCCAATTCATAGCAACCCTATAGGACAGAGTAGAACTGCCCCATAGGGCTTCTAACGAGAAGCTGGTGGATTCAAACTGCTGACCTCTTGGTTAGCAGACGTAGCTCTTAACCACTGGGCCAACATTAGCAGACATCCTTGTTCTCACTGAAGACGTAAATTTGTGGCAGGAAGAGAGATACTGGTCATCAGATCCTTGCTATTGGGATTTAAGAAAATTCTTCATCTTCTTTGGTCTTCTGGCAGAAATCTTTCCCTTCTGTTTTGTTGCCATTTGTTCCTTTCCTTTGCTCTTCAGCACACGAGAATTCTGGGCAGCCTAATGACCCTGCCCAGCTATTACAGATCTGCTGTTCTGTCCCCCGGGGAAGCATCTTTCTGACGCAATTGCTGCTCTGCACTCAGCTGCTGAGGGCTGAGATGGGGAGGGAGGCTTGGATCCGTTTGGACAGTCAGTAAAATTCTGGTTTTACATTACCGGTCTCCTGATTTTTAAGTGCTTGCAAGCCAGATTCTTCAGGATAGACTTAGAATGCCTTAATTCTGCTGCTTGGGAGCAGTTGGGGGCAGTTTCTAAGCAAACGCTGGTATCTAGCCAACCAGTAGAACATGTTTTTAGGAGACATGTTGGGCAAGAATTGTGCTGATGGCTGAGATCAGAACATTTTGATTGCATTGGGGTAAAGTTCAGGTTATACAAACCAGAATACCCACCAGATACTTTAAATATTTCAAGAAGTCAGATGGGAGAAGCATATTTACCACAACCAACTGCACATGCCAAAGAAATAATCCAGTTTCTGTACCTGATGCTCAACTTTTGTGAGCTGGTGGTGGTTAGCAATGACAATCTAACGCTGGTCCGAAGCTCTTCCTGACCCCAAGATCTTCATCCGTCAGATCATGCAAATTCTTCTTTTTTTTAAATTTATTTTTTTGTTTTTTATTATTATTTTTTATTGCTGTAGTCTCAATGAAGTTTACATTTCAAGTTAGTCTCCCATATAAAATTTTATACATACATTGTTATGTGACCCTAATTGCTCACCCCATTCTGTGACAGCACACTCCTCCCTTCCACCCCTGATTCCCCATGTCCAATCAACCAACTCCTACCCCTCTCTGCCTTCTCATCTCACCTCTGGACAGAAGCTGCCCCTTTGGTCTCTTGTATCGACTTGAGCTAAGAGGCACACTCCTCACGAGTATCACTTTATGTCCCACAGTCCAGTCCAATCCCAATCTGAAGAGTTGGCCTCGGAAATGGTTTTAGTTCCGGGCTGATAGAAAATCCAGGGCCCTTGCTTTCCAGGGTACCTCCAGTCTCAGTCAGACCATTAAGTCTGTTCTTCTTACTAGAATTTGAGTTCTGCACCCCATCTTTCTGCTGCTTAATCTGGGGCTCTCTGTTGTGTTCCCTGTCAGGTCGGTCGTTGGTGGTAGCTGGGCACCGTCTAGTTCTTCTGGTGTCAGGCTGATGAAGTCTCTGGTTTATGTGGCCCTTTCTCTCTCTTGGGCTAATACTTTCCTTGTGTCTTTGGTGTTCTTCATTCTCCTTTACTCCAGGTGGTTGGGACAAATTGATGCAGCTTAGATGGCCGCTTGCAAGCTTTTAAGACCCCAGATGCCACTCAGCAAAGTAGGATGCAGAACATTTCCTTAATAAGCTTTGTTATGCCAATTGATCTAGATGTCCCCTGAAAGCATGATCCCCAGACCCCTACCCCTGCTACTGTGTCTCTCAAAGTATTTGATTGTATTCAGGAAACTCCTTAGCTTTCGTTTAGTCCAGTTGTGCTGACATTTCCTGTAGTGTGGGCTGTCCATCCCTTTGCCTAAGATGACTCTTATCTACTATCTAGTTAGTAAATAGCCGTCACCCTCCTTCCCCACCCTCGTAACCATCAAAGAATGCTTTCTTCTGTGTTTAAACCTTTTCTTGTGTTCCTATAATAGTGGTCTTATACAGTATTTGTCCTTCTGTGACTGACTAAATTCATTCAGCATAATAAGTTCCAGCTTCCTCCATGTTATATGACGTGATAACTCAAATTCTTAATTAAACTTGGCTGACAAAATCTTTCAAAACCTGGGCATCGTTGCAGGGGAAAATAAATAATACTTGATGATGTACGGAGAATTTAGGAACTGTTGGCTTTGGTTAAATTACAGGAAGCTTCAGTTATTTCACTGTGCTATTGAAATGCTTTAGTGAGGAGAGAGCTCATATGTGGAAGATAAAAATTTAGAGCTGAGAATTCTGATGATTTTTTTTTTTTTTTTTAGACCAGTAGAAATAAATGTTCAGGAAGTCTCTGAGTTAGCTGTATTAGCTAGGGTAATGCTAGCTGCTATAACAAAGAAACTCACTTCTTAACCACATTTGCCCAGAAATGACACACATTATTCCTACTTACATTTCACTGCTATTAACTAGTCAAATGGTCCCACCTAGATGCAGGTTGTGTGTGTGTGTGTGTGTGTGTGTGTGTGTGTGTAGTTGCTGGAAAATGTCCCTGGCTTGGCAACCATTCTATATGGCAAAAGGAGCAAATTTTTGATGGGGCAGCTGGCCTGCTCTGACATGAGAAAACGGGAAGAAGAGTCATCTGCAGATTACGTGGCAGCTCAGATGGCACAAATTAAGAGTTTAGGAGTTTACAGAAAGAAGAGCCCACCATGGCCAGGGGTTTTTGGAGGCCAAGACGTATGGACTACTTCTTGGAGGCATTATGGTTAGCTGAGGTACCTTTGGGGTGGGGGAGCACCGGGTGTCAAGCTCTCTAGTCTAAGGATGGAGAGTCTGAGCCCTAAGGTCCAGATGGGGATGAAGTTGTGCCAACAGAGCTTAGGGAGACTGGAATCAGGGCAGAGTAAAGAGGTGTCATCAGAAGGTCCAAGATGGTGACCAGCAACTATAGTTGACCTGGTAAAGCAGAGAGGCTCTCAGAATCCCTCTGAAGGGTCCTGAGTGGGGAGGCAAATGTTGGATCATGACCAGCTTGGGAGTTAGCATAACCTGGTTCAAACCCCAGCATGACCATTTACAGTGGCACCTTGAGCAAATGACTTAAACTCTTTGAGCCTCAATTTCCTTGTTTATAAAAAAGGATTGTTAATACCCCACCCCACAAGGTGGTGATAAGGATTGAATTAGGTAAAATATATAAAATACTGTGGCCCTGGTGGCACAGTGGTTAAGCGTTTGGCTGCTTATAGTATTTTATATTTAGCATTTTATATAAAACCAAAAATCAAACTCATTGCCATCGAGTCGATTCCGACTCATAGCCACCCTATAGGACAGAGTAGAACTGCTCCATAGGGTTTCCAAGGAGCGGCTGGTGGATTCCAACTGCCGATCTTTTGGTTAGCTGCCAAACACTTAACCACAGCGCCACCAGGGCTCCCTGTAAATGCTCCCTGGACCATGGCAATAGCCTCTGAACAGGTCTTCCTTTTTACTCTTCGGAACCCACCACCACCCACCACAGTTGATTCTCAGTGTAGCAGTCAGAATGATTCCTTTCAGGCATAAGCTAGCCAAGTCTTATTCAGAGCAAAAGCCAAAATTCTTACAAGTCTTAAGGCGCTACTTGATCAGGCTCCTCACGCCTCTCAACCTCATCTCACCCTAGGCTGCTCTTCGTGTACACTGCTCCACAGCCCCCTTCCTGTTCGTTCAGCATGTCAGTCATGCCCCTGCTGAGGGCTTTTGTGTCTGCTGTTCCCTCCACTGGGAACTCTTCCCTCAGAAATCTGCGTGACTTGCTCACCTCCCTCAGATCTTTGCTTTAATGTCATTTTCTCAGGCTTCCTCTGACCATCCAGTTTAGAATCTACCCTCCCCACCTTCCCCCTCCCCATACACACATCCCAGGAGGCTCTATCCTTCTTCTTAACAGTTACCACTGTCCTAAAGCATCACACACATATTTATTTTGTTTTACTCTGTACTTACCCCTTCACTAGAGTACAAGTTCTCAGGGGTTAGGGGTTCGCAGTTGCTTTGGGCACTGCAGCATCTCCAGTCTGGCCACAGTTCGAAACCAAAAACCAAACCCGCTGCCCTCGAGTCGATTCTGACTCATAGCATCCCTGCAGGACACAGTAAAACTGCCTCATAGGGTTTCCAAGGAGTGGCTGGTGGATTTGAACTGCCGACCTTTTGGTTAGCCACCAAACGCTTAACCGCTGCACCACCAGGGCTCCGCAGTAGCCACAGCAGACACTCAATAAGCATCTGTGGAGTGAATGAGTATACCAGGTGGTGTGTGTTACTCTCACAGGCTCCGGGACAGCTGCGTGGTAGAGGAGATCAGGCCTCCGTGTTTATCCTCCCACTGCCAACTCCCTCAGAGAATCAGGACTTAGAAATAAAGATCCTCTTACATATTTAAAAAAAAAAAAAATCAGAAGAACCACTGAACCTGAAACCGCTAAATCTCTACAAGCTCTTGAGATCCATCTCTCAGACTACAGGTAACACTGGGCAAAGAGGAGCATGTTAAACAGCACCATGAGGAAGCTGTCAGCCGGATTCAGAACACGAGACATTCCATGGGTTGAGGAATTTAGTTTCTTTGACAGATATGTGCCATGAAAAAGAAAAAAAACATATCACCCAAATGAGATGTGTGGATCCTGTTTGGATCCTCATTCAAGCAAATTAGTGTCACTGACATTTTTGAGAGAATTGGCAAGAATTTGAAAATGCATTGGGTATTAGTTGATAATACCTAACAAGAGCCCTGGTGGCATAGTTGTTAAGAAAGAGTTCAGCTGCTAACTGAAAGGTTGGCAGTTGGACTCCACCAGCCGCTCCTTTGGAAACCCTATGGGACGGTTCTACTCTGTCCTATAGGATCGCTATGAGTCGGAGTTGACTCGATGGCGATGGTTTTGGTTTTTTGGTTTCTCAGGTGATAAGGACATTGTGGTTATGTTTAAAAAAGTCCTTATCTGAGATTTATGCATCTATATATCTGCATGGTTGTCTTTCTGTCTATCGTCTACATCCGGAAGAACCTGGAATATATATACATAACATTCTACAGAAGTAAACCTTACAGTAAACAATTTGAGGCACTATTTTCTCAGTTCTCCTATGGAAGACATATAGCTAATACCGTTCTAGATGCTGCAAGGGAGGTAAGTTAATTTGTTATATACAGTGAATGCCTCAGGACATTAGGTCTTAATTTTTTTCTGGAACCCAGTTGAGAAGAGTTGGTAGGGAAGAAATGATATGAAGTCTAGCATTTGCTTTAAATTACTCCAGAAAAAAAGTGGTAGGGGTAGATAAAAAATGATTGGCAAAATGTCGATAATCTTTGTAGCTGCGTGAGGAAAACATGGGGTTCAATGTGTTGTTCCCTGTACTTTTTTCTATGTGTAAAAATGTCCATAATACTAACTTAATTTGTTTAAGATTAGGAGGTGAAACCATTTCTCTTCCTGAGAAGAAGGCCTATTTCCTTTTTCTCTTTCTCTGCTGGCTGATGTGGGTTGAATATGAGGGAAAAAACGGTGAGCCTCTTGCTTGGGAGGGGTGTAGTGTTCATTCAACCCTTTTTATAAGCCTTTTTTGCTTCTTCCTCCTTGCCTCACCCCTGACTTTAGTGTGGTAAGACTGCGGGGGGCGAGGGGGGGAGGGGGGATGCCTGCTGGGGCTTCTGCTGCTTATACAGGGGAGCCAACGTTCTCCCTCCGGAAGGGGAGTTAATGGGGCGTGAAGAGCCTATTTGTGCCAGGCATCTGTCAAATAGGAAGGCAAGTATTTCTACAAATACGAGTCTGTAGGCAGCAAGGTTGAAGAGAGCACTAGCAAATGGCTTGGGATTTCCTTTTGCAGTGGCTGCATTAATCCTGAGTTCAGAGTGGCCGACTCTTATCAGGGACTGTGGAGAACTAGCCGTGATGGAGACCCAGTGCCCCCCCAAAGAGGTTCTGCGCTCCTGGCTCTTAGAAAACTCAAGACAGTTCTGAGGACTTCACAAGTCTTTTCCATCAGTGCCTGCCTAGCTGGGAAAAGATTTAATCTCAGGTAAGAGATCATTTTTACAGCCTGGGTCTGGAACAGTTTGGTCAGGGGGAATGAAAGCCCCCTTTATCTTCAGGGCTTTGATTTGGGTGGATCTTCCCCTCCCCATCATTAGCCCTGCAGTTGGGCTTGTCATCAGGCAAACTCACCTTCTCATTTTGTAAATCTTGCCTGGCTTCCTTTTACTCTCTGCTCAGATTGACCTAAACCCATTGCCATCTAGTTGATTCTGACTCATAGAGAATTTAGAGGACAGGGTAGAACTGCCCCATAGAGTTTCCAAGGCTGTAAATCTTTACAGGAGCAGACTGCCAGATCTTTCTCCTGCGGAGCAGTTGGTGGGCTCGAACCGCTGACCTTTCAGTTAGCAGCTGAGTGCTTAACCACTGCGTCACCAGGGCTCCTCTTTCTCAGATTAACCAGCTATAAACCTGTTTCCTGTTGCTTACCACCTTCCTTATTTTTGCTGCTCTTTTTAGCAAACTAGTGGCTTATCAGAAATATTTTGACATAACAGTTAATGTTTCGACCCATCCTGGATCCCCTTCTGTGTCAGCATAGCTCAGTGGCTAGGAGCTGGGACTTTGGAGTTAGACAGTCTCGACCACCTACACAGGCAGGCTCCTCTTGCCCGTCTGTGAAATGGGATGAAAACAGTATTGTCCTCAGTACTGCCCAGGTACTTCACACATGGTACAAACTGAATAGTTTTTAGCCAGAACAAAGTGATAAAATCTATCATTAAATTGTCATCCAACTTTTAAAAGGCCAAATTTTGTTTTTTTTTTTTTTTTAATGCAAGGCAAACTTTTTAGTATTACTATTCATACTTTACAGATGGAGACACAGGGCTCCCGGAAGTTGACTAGCTGGCCTAAGTCATGTAACCAACGGGTAGTGCAGCCAGGATTTGAACCTGGGTTTTTGAGATGATAGAGGCTAAGCTCAAAGGGTCCTTCAGTGCGTAGAGGTGGGAGAGATGAGGAGGGATCAGCGAAGGAGACTACTGACAAGGAGTGACTCAGTAAGGTAGGAGAAAAACTGAGAGAGGATATGGTTTGGGAAGCCAGGTGAAGAATACCTATCCAGGAGGAGCCAAGTAGCCAGCTGTGTAAAATGCTGCAGATAGTCTGAATAAGATGAAGACTGAGCAGTGACCATTTGCTTAGCAACACAGAGGCCTTGGAGGTCTTTGGTGACCTTGACAAGACCAGTTTCATGAAGATAGAGGGCCTGGTCCGAGTGGGTGCAAGTGGGAATGGAAAGAGGGGAATTGGAAACCACAGCTATAGAGAATTCTTTCAAGGAGTTTTTATTGTCAAGGAAAGAAAAACAGGGCAGTCGTTGGAAGGTGAAATGAGGTCAAGAGGTTTTGGGGGAGGGGGCAGAGAAATGAAGTTTATTTAGAACTCATCCAATGGTTTAAGAGATGACGCTTGTAAAAGTCATGTATCTTTTTCAGTTGATTCCTTCACTAAAACAGCAACAATGGTCTACCATAACCCTTTTTCATCAAGCTCTTTCAAACATTCCCTTACTTTCATTGTTCAGGAAGCAATAAGCCTGCAAATTACTCTATGTTCCTTACATACTTTAATTTGAATACATCTGAAAAATGTATTCATTGAGGGATGACAACCAACCAGCATTCAAGCTTGAGGGGGTATCCAAGGGCCAGGTGATCGCCCACAGCATTCACTGCGAAGGTGCCAAGAAAGAGCCTCTTCCATCAACTGTCTTCCCCAATGATACTCAAAGTGTAGACCTCTTAAGAGCTGACAGCCTTACCGCTATTCATTCTTCAGCAAACATAGAGTGTCTACTGTGTACCAGACATCCACCCAGACACTGGAGGGAATAGCGAACAAGGCTGACAAGATTCTTACCTTTTTAGGGGAAGGAGGCGCACGTTAATCAAATAATAATATGAATGCATGCATAATTATATGACATGAAAAGAGGGACAGCTGTCAGCGACATTCTCTAACTCTACCAGTAGACTGCCTAGGAGCCAGCTCTTCTCTGAACTGATACGGAGAGCCTCCAATTTTTTGACAACGATACCTCTCACTTTTGCTCTGTCAGTCATGCCCAGGGCCTTCCTAGCCGCCTGCCTCCCTGGTCCTGAGAAGCTGAGGTTCTCCGAACCTGAACCCCAGGTCTCCTATGGAGGACTTTCTCTTGGTTTATGGGGCACAGCCAACTTATGGCCACTACGGCTTCCTCTTAGTTCTGTAAATACTAGATCTCCTAGGACAGGTGTCAAGGTGAGCCTAATATTGTGTATCAAATTGATATCCAAGACTGAAGTGTATTTTCAGTATTGTCCCCAACAGTTTTGCCTTATTCACTCAACTAACATAATGAGACTAATAAAGGAAGGGAAGCTGAAAGGTAAGAATTCACTGGTCATGTTTCTAGTTTTCTCATCAATCTTTCCAGATTTTAACCATATATATATACATATATTTTAGGTACTTGGACATGCATAACTTTTAGTCGCAATAAAGTATGCATAGATAATATTTTTTATTGTAATATTATAAGCATTTTTCTTCTTATTGCCATATAAATCCACACACAATTATATATATCAAGTGGATGTACTAAAGTGTAACTATTTCCGTATTGCTGGAAGCTTAGTTGTTAACAGATTTCTTTTTTTTTAGCTGAATTTTTATTGTACTTCGGGTGAAGGTTTACAGAACAAATAGTTTCTCATTGAACAGTCGGTACACATATTGTTTTATGACATTCGTTAACAACCCTACAACATGTCAACCCTCTCCCTTCTCGATCTTTTTTTTTTTTTTT
>NW_004444028.1:4018712-4052566 GCF_000243295.1 Trichechus manatus latirostris | reverse complement strand
TTGCCCTATGACAATGGTTAACAGCCCCACTACATGTCAAAACTGTCCTTACTCAACCTTGGGTTCCCTATCACCAGCTTTCCTGTCCCCTTCTGCCTCCTAGTCCTTGTCCCCGGACTGCTGTGCCTCATTAGCCCCATTTTATTTCATGGGGCTGTCCAATCCCTGGCTGAACGGTAAACCCTGGAAGTGACTTCACCACTGAGCTAAAAGCGTGTCGGGGGGCCATACTCTCGGGGTTTCTCCAGTCCCTTTCAGGCCAGTAAGTCTGGTCTTTTTTGTGTGTTTTAGGATTTTGTTCTACATCCTTCTCCACCTCTGTCCAGAACCCTCTGTTGTGATCTCGGTCAGAGCAGTCAGTGGTGGTAGCCGGGCACCATCTAGCTGTACTGGATTCAGTCTTGTGGAGGCCTTGATAGCTGTGGTCTATTAGTCCTTTGGACTAATCTTTTCCTTGTATCCTGTTCTCTTCATTCTCCCTTGCTCCCGAAGCGGTGAGACCAGTGGACTATCTTAGATGGCTGCTTGCAGGCTTTAAGACCCCAGACACCACTCACCAACATAGAATGTAGAACATCGTCTTTAAAAACTGTGTTATGCCAGTCGAGCTAGGTGTTCCCTGAGACCATGGTCCCCACAGCCCTCTGCCCAGAAATTCAGTTCCTCAAGGAGCTTGGATGTGTCTATGGAGCTTCCATGACCTTTCCTTGCACAAGTTGTACTGGCTTCCCCAGTACTGTGAACTGTCTCACCCTTCACCCAAGATACCACTTATCTATTGCCTGTTTAGTATTTCCCCCCACCCCTCCCAACCCTGTTCACAGATTTTTACCATTATAAATAATTTTGGTATTAAATTGTTTTCCTTTAGCATATATATATTACTTTATAAAATGCATACTCTTTATCCCATCAGTCCTCACCACAACTACGTAAGGTAGAGGATAATTTTACATGTGAGGAAACTAAAGTATATAATCTTTTTTTTTTGAATTATCTACTCAGTATTATTTCCTCGAAATATGATAACTTGGTCAACGGTCACAAGCTCTTAACTTCATGGCCCAATTACTTTCTAAAATGGTTAAATCAATTTGTACTGCTCCCTTGAATATACACCAGTTTCATTACAATCAGTCTAGTAACGAGTATAATCATTTTGAAAACTGCTAGCTAAGGTAAAGTCTCTAAACTGGTACCTTAATATTCTTATCGTCCCCTTTGGGTTTCTCTCAAAGTTAATCGTAACTTCATATGCTTGCTAAACGTGGTTTCTATTTTACTATTTGTTTGCTCGTATTGATTTCCTGTTTATTTTGGTGGGTTTTTACTGGATTAACACTTTGCTCACTTTGACTGTCATTTTCCTTTTTATTGTAGCTATAATATTTTTCCTTGTATGGAAGTTGGAATTTGTTATGGCGTGGAAAGTTGAATCTGTGAATCTTTTCTTTCGTTATTTTCTCTACATTGCATCAAAAAGAAGAGAGAGCGGACAAATATAGAATTCTATTTTTAGCTTTATGAAATTACATTTTTGTGTTTTTTTTTATCTCTAATGTGCAATAGCACATTATAGAAATTTTGGAATATATAAAAATTATTAAAAAATGAAAACATCCATTATTCTCCCACCCAGGGTGTATTTTTTCCTCGTCCTTTCTGTCTGTCGCTCTCTCCGAGGGTGTGCTTTTTTTTAACTTTGGAGAGTACGCTACACACGGTTTTGTACCTTTTCTTCCAGTTAACATTTTCTTGATTGAACTTTCACATATTAAATATTTTTTTGAAAATAAGTAATTCTTTTGAAAGTCTGATGAGTTTATTTTGGGAGGAACTTAATTTCTCCCCCTCAAGTTGCTCTGTCTTTATTTCTCCCAAGACTACTGACTAAACGATCCTTTTTTCGCAGATTGGTCCCTGGTGCCTGCTTTCTCTTTCTCGTGTGTTCTTATCTATCGCTGGTCTCTGTCTAGACTCTGTGCTGTTGAGGGAAACAGGGCACCGCACCTGTAATAGGCTCTTTTTTTTCCCTGAGCCCTCAGGGCCTCCTGGGGTTGCACCACAGCTGGCAAGGGCCAATGCTAGAGACCAGCCAAAATGTGTCCCTACCCATCTTGTTAATGTTTAACGCTGCCCCTGCTGGAAAACAGCTCTCACCGCTTCTTTTTCCACTGCAGATGGTGTTTGATCGTCCTGGGAAGAATGAGCCTTGGCCTCCAGACCCCGTAAAGCGAACGTCCCTCCCATGGAGAAGAACGCCAGTTCCTGAAGACCTGGAGGGCCGGCAGTCACAGGGAGAATAGCCAGCAGCCAGCAGTAGGTAAGGTCAAAGGCATGGGCTATGGAGGCAGCAAAGGAATACATTTATGCATAAAAAATTGGACAGTGAAGTGTGCCGGCAAAAAGTCACAGGTTTCAGTGTCTGGCTACAGCTTTGCTATTTTCAAGCATTTTTTTTTTTTTTTGTCCTCTTTACCCTCTGAGGAGTCCTAGTGGTACAGTGGGTAAGAGCTTGGCTGCGAACCAAAAGGTCGGCAGTTCGCATCCACCAGCCACTCCTTGGAAACCCTATGGGGCAGTTCTGCTCTGTCCTCTAGGGTCGCTATGAGTCAGAATCCACTCGATGGCAACGGGTTTGGTTTTCTGGGGGGCTTACCCTCTGAATCAGTAAGGTGGATGGGGTGGGATAGGTGGTTTGCTCATCTCTCTAAACTATAAATATAAGATTTGAAATTATTCTGTAATTCACCCAACCAGTTTTGAGCACCTACTGTGCACCAAACAGTGTGTCTGGTCTTGAGCGTGCAATGATTTGTAGATCAGGGAAGGATCCTTACTTTGGCTGAGTTTTTCCTTCTGTTGGTTCAGTGTTGGCTTTGTCTCTGCAGGTGATAATGCAAGCTGTTATTATATTCTTGTTCTAGAATCTTCATTGTGGTTGTTGGGGTTCGTTGACATAGTTATATTCGTTCAAGCATGGTTTATTGAGTGCCCACTCTGTTTCAGGCCCTGTGCTGGACACTGGGCTTTCAGAAAGAGTGCCGGGAGGAGTTCATATCTAGCAGATGCAAGCACTGCAAAGCACTCGATTTCCTGAGGAGCAAGGAGAGTGCTGCAGAGCAGGTGAGCCCCACTGGTGGTCAGAGCAGAAAGGCGATGCTGTCTGAGTGGACAGACAGATGGACCAGGGGAGAGAATGCAGCAGTGCCAGGGCCCGGAGACTTACGAAATCAGTCCAGTGTGACTGGGAAATTCAAAGGTTGGTCTGTTTCCCCAAAAAATTTGTGGAGAGAAGTTTGCTTCTCCTTTCCCTCAGTCGGGCTGTTTAGATGAAACTTCTTCAGCTTATGTCATTAGAACACTTTGAGAGAGGAAAAAGTGTCTAGAAGCTCTAAGTGCCTATGAGTAGAAACTCCAGCCAGCTGGTGGGCTTGGAGTCTCAACAGACGGTCCATGTGAGCCTTAATGCGAGGCTAAAAGTGAGTGCTCTGAGGCCATAATGGGGTATAGGCCCCAAAAGCTGAGTATGTCTGAGGGGTACAAGATCGTCGTTCAGCCTGGCTTTTTGCGGAAATTCTTTCCTAGGAAACCCAACCTTTGAGAATAGGTACTGGCAGGAAGCTTGGACCAGCCTGCTAAATACCAGCTCCCTCTGAGCCTCAGCTCTAGAGAAAATGAATCCTGGCCCCCCACCCCACAGTCTCCTTTCACCTATACACATAGAAGTCAAGTCCTAACTCTGCCATTTCCAAGTCATGCAACTTTGAAAATTGCTTTGCATTGACAAGTCACCCCTTTCTTCAGCTATAAATGGTGCTAATAAGATCTTCTCTGCCTGTCTCACAGGGCTGTATAGAACATAAAGTGAAAGGGCCTCATTACACACACGTAATGGCTAAAGCAACACGGATGGTGAGTGTGACTTTTCTGCAAATAACCTGGCAGACTGGATTATTTCTCTAGGGACCCTGATTCCCGAGCCCTGCTTCGTCAACACTGACTTTTCATTGCCCCTTATCACACCTGTTCTTTTGTAGAAAGTCTGTGAACTTTAGAGTCAGACCCATCTGGGCTGGAATTCTGGTTCAAGCACTGATTACCTGTTGACGTGGCGAAGTCTCATAACCTTGCTAAGTCTCAGCTTCTTAATTTTCTAGAACGCAGTTTTCAATCTCTATCCCGTAGTATTGTGGTGAGAATTACATGAGACATGGCATGTAAAGCACCTAGCGCGTAGTAGGTCCTCCTTAAATGCTGCTTTCCCTTCTTCTCTAGTTCATCTCCAGTTGTGACAGGGTCATGTGATCAGCTGCACTGAATGTTAGAGGAAATGGAATTCCTTAGTTTTTTGACAATGCAGCAAGCCCCCTTACCACTTTATGGTCTCATATTTGAATAATTCTCCCTCTGTGTGCATGTCATCCCTTCTAAAACTTCAGCCGCCAGAGGTAGGAACCTCAGAGCCATCAGAGGGCTCTGAGATGGTGGCAAGCGCTGCTTTGGTTGGTATTGCCAGTGGATTCCAAAGCAGTCAGGACCCGAGATTCCAAATGAAGAGTCCAAAGCTCAGGTTGATTAGTTGTGACCACTCTGCCCTCTTTCTTGGCCCACATGGCCCCCACCTCGCCCTCATGCAGCCCCCCATCTCTATTCAATGTACCTCTTGTGCTGGTACGTTGACCTAGTTCAAAGCCCATTAGCATCATCCTCTGTCTGACCCTTCCCAAAACTCCAGGAATGATATACAGCAGAGATGATTATTTTGCAGGAATGTAGGCACAAAGAGATTAAGTGATCTGTCCAAGTTCACCAAGAATGGGAACAAGGACATAGGTTACACGAATACACAGTCAGTACTCTACCACCTTATCCCTGATATTCTTGGGAATGGACTCCATGGGAAGGTACGGCAGACCCCTCGTGGGTTAGAAAAACTGTGGGTGCAATTGTTTTGACTCATTCTGGTAAAATAAACCTAGTGATTTAGGAAAGAACTTAATGTTTTCCAAAGGATGCAGACATTGTTTGAGTTCAAAGTGCTTCCATCTTTCATTTAGTTACACAATAAATTCTGAGAAAACAAACTAGGCCTTTACCTAGATATAAAGACAACTATTCAGGCTCCATTTGCTTAGTGAAATCCATTTTCCAGAAATTGCAGCAGTTCTACATGTGGTGTAGGACATGGATTATGGAATCAAGTGCACTTGGATTTGAACCTCAGTGCAACCATTTACTCAGCTCTGTTGTCCTGGACACTTCCCTTGACCTCTCAGAGCCTCATGTTGCTAATCTATAAAAATGGGGATTAATACGCTTTCATGGCTAGTTATGGTCAGGGCTCCTCTGCACAGCTCAGGAGATGCCCTTCATATTAGGTTCTGAAGTGAATGGTGCTTCCTGGAGTTGGGTGTCATTGTGGCCCTGGTTATGGTGAAATTGTATGAAATAACATGGTTTGCTCAATGAAGTTTTGTTTTTGTTTCCTTAAATGGTCACATGTTGACTGTCTTATCAAGATTTGCAATCCTCAACCATGAGGTGAGTCACCTTCCCATCTCTTAGTGTTCTTGCTAAGTGCTACGGAAAGCTGAATGTTATGAAGCTAACCTTTGGTCTTCTTCTCATGCGGGATTCTAACACCAAAGCTCTTAGAGAGATACATTATAAATCTGTGGCATTGTCTATGGCAAGAGGTCTCTTTCTGGCTATTTTAAAGGGTGTAGGCCTTCTTAGGGTTTCAGGGAGGTTGAGTTCTGGTGAGGTAGACAAATCAGCCTGCTCTTCCTTTTCATTCTATTTTTTCAAGCTTGCGTGCATTTATTTAACAGGGCAGGTCTTACTTAAGAGCTGAACTGGTGTGTAAGACATAGTTCCTGCCCTCAAAAGCTCAGAGTGCAGCCTGGGCGCTAGACCAAGAGAATGCAAAACTAAGATTCAGAGTGTGAAAAGGAATGGTGGAAGAATATGTAAAGTGCTTATGGCTCAGAGAGGAAGAAAAGGGCCGTCAGAAGGACTGCCCTCTATGTACATAGCCCAAGCTGAGGTTGAATTTTTTTTTGAGAGTTGCTTAAGGTAGCTGGTAGGAGATAGTCCAGGGCTAGAATTCTGTTCTCCTCACTCTAAATCCATTGGTTGGCCCATCACCCAGCCTTACGTCGATTACCACTTCTGGATTTTCTTTACATAATTTATTTTTTCTTCTCTCACTTTTTTTAGGCCTGTTTTCCTCCTTAGAACGAAGCGGCTTCCCTGAACGCGTCTTTCATTATGATTCACATCATCCTCAGGAAAAAGCTTAGCTGCTTTGTCCTGGCCTTTTTCCTGTTTGCCATCGTCTGTGTGTGGAAGGAAATGAAGAAAGGGAGTTACTATGATTCCCTTAAATGGGAAACTGAAGGATCCCCGCTGGTGATGGGTCTGGGGAAAATGGCCATGGGGTCTGGTCCACAGTCAAAAGTCAGCACCCAGCACCTCCGCAGGAGCAACCAGGCCCTCAACTGCACCAAGGCCTCAGCCAAGGCCAAGCCACAGCCCTCCTTCCAGGTGTGGAACAAGGACAGCTCTTCCAAAAACCTCCCCTCCAGGTTGCAGAATATCAGGAAAAATTACCTGAACATGAACAAGTACAAAGTATCCTATAAGGGGCCAGGGCCAGGGGTCAAGTTGAGTGCAGAGGCCCTGCGCTGCCACCTCCGGAACCACGTGAATGTATCCATGGTAGAGTCCATAGATTTTCCCTTCAATACCTCCGAGTGGGAGGGTTACCTGCCCAAGGAGAACATCAGGACCAAGGCTGGGCCGTGGGGCAAGTGTGCTGTTGTCTCTTCAGCAGGATCTCTGAAGTCCTCCCAACTGGGCCGAGAAATAGGTGGGTTCCAGGTGTTGTTAAGGTTGTTGTCTTAACAGCTGCTTTGGAGTAGCAAGGGTGTACTGATGGTGATTAGACACAAGGGGCCCAAGTGTGGCTCCAGGGATCAGTGGAGCGGGCACAGGTCAGTGACTTTCAGTTATCTTTCATGGAGTCAAAGGTGCCACTGGGGCAGTGGAAAGGATGGCGATCCAGGCCCTTTATACCTTTATTAATCAGAACGGTTTTATTTTATCTGTTTTAAATATTGGCGTTCTACAGAAGATTTCATTTGAAGAGAGAGTTCCACTACCACCAATAAGCAAAAAACTACAATTGACCTTTGAAAATAATTGAAGAATAGATCCCTACATATCTTCAGGTCCTGAACTTCTGTAATTTTACCTGGTTAATTGCGGACCAATTGTGTCTTCTAGGAATCCCTGGGTAGTACAAATGGTTAATGTGCTTGACCACTAACTGAAAAGTTAGAGGTTTGAATCCACCCAGATGTGCCTCTGAAGAAAGGCCCAGTGATCTACTTCTGAAAAAAATTGCCATTCAAAGGCCCATGGAGCACAGTTCTACTCTGACATGGGGTCGCCATGAGTTGGAATAGACGCCATGGCAACTGGTTGGTTGTCTTTTTTGGTCTCAACTACCTGGCTAATCTTCAGCTTTTGTCTTTGAAAATAATAAGAGCTGGAATTTTTAACTTTGGGGGTGTATACCAACTTCAGGGAGTTCAAAATCCATAAAATTGTCTGCAAAACTATTTGTGTATTGAGTGTGTATAAGATGTATGTATTTGTGCATTTTTCCAGGGAGAGAATCCATAGTTTTCAGTTGATTCTCAGAGGGGTCCATGACCCAAGAAAGGCTAAGAATCACTGGTCAGAATATACAAATTTGCTCTTCTTGAAACCCTTTGCAGTTAATAATGATAGACAACCTACCCATATATGTAAACATGTGTACAATGGAGAGATCTGAATTTGCTTAAGACTTCCTGTTTGCCTTGTCTGAGAGAATGTGGTTTTCATTACTGTGAAATGAATCAGGGTACAGAAGCAAAGCCCAGGTAGCCATGCTGTCCGTCAGGTTCTGGAAGGTCCTGGTGCGGGTGATGTCATGTGTCTCCTTTTTTATTTCCTTCATGTGACTACCAGGAAAAATGTTCTGAAACCAAGCACAGAGTCTCAAAAGAAGAGAAGTAGATGAAGTTGGATTCTCTAGAGCAGGAAGAAGTGGTGAAATCACATTTTCTACCTTTCCAAACAGGCAGCATTTACTAATAAAAGCTGCCAAGATGACGAGCTTCTCCCCAGCGTTTGCTTTTGCCTTCTTGGCTTCCTTCTGGGCTTAGTTTTCTAGAAACGAAATGTGATTGGTACTTTTTCATCCATGAACTCATTGCTCTCGAGTCAATTCCAACTCATAATGACCCTACAGGACAGAGCAGAACTCCCCCATAGGGTTTCCAAGGAGTGGCTGATGGATTTGAACTGCCGACCTTTTGGTTAATAGCCATAGCTCTGAAACACTGTAACACCAAGACTCCTTTTCATCATAATGGAGCTAAATTTCCTTCTCTCTTCTCTATATTTTTTCCATAATATTCATATTTAGAATATCCTAGTTGTTAGCCGGTTCTTCGTCTTCATGTCAGGTTATCGTGTCTACCTGGGTGGAACTGGGTTGAAGTTTGAGGCAGCGTATGAGACCTCTGAGAATTGGAACAACAGCTTTGTTTTTTATGTTTCTTTCTTTCCTTTTTTTTTTTATCGTGGTGAAAATAGACATAACAAAACATATGCCAATTTAACAATTTCTACATTCAGTCATTCAGTGACATTGATTACATTCTTCACATTATGTAACCATTCTCTTTGTCCTTTTCCAAATTATTCTATCACCATTAACATAAATTCAATGCCCCCTAAGCAAGCATTCCCCTTTCCCCTTTCTCCGCACCCCTGGTAACCTCTAATAATCTCTAGTTTGTATATATTTGCTTATTTTATATAAATCATTCAGCATTTGTCCTTTTGAGACTGACATATTTCACTCAGGCTACAGCTTTGTTTTTATATACTCTGTAAAAGCTTTGAGTGACTTAAGTAAACATTAATTAAAATAATCTTTTTCCATAGACTTCCATTATAATTTCAAATATCTATTTCCACAGACGGACTTTGATCCTGAAATACAATAAAAAATTGCATGTTAGACTTCAAACGTTTTGCCTTTTGTAAGGTATAGCCTGTGGAAATTTAGTCTAACAGGTACTTGAAGGCATTCAGCATTTATTCTTTTACTCATTCATGTATTCATCAACAATACAAAAAATGAACTTAGAGTAACCTCAAAAACCAAACTCGCTCTGGTCGAGTCCATTCCAACTCATAGCGATCCTATAGGACAGAGTAGAACTGCCCCGTAGGGTTTCCAAGGCTGTCATCTTTATGGAAGCAGACTGCCACTTCTCTCTCCCGTGCAGCGGCTGGTGGGTTCCAACCACCAACCTTTTGGTTAACAGTTGAGTGCTTAACCACTGCACCACCAGGGCTCCTTGAGCTCAGAGTACAAAGGGAAAGGGCAAGGGAGGCAACCCTTTGTTGAAGGCCCTCTGCGTACCAGGTGGCATGCCAGACACATATAGCCTTCCCACCACATCCAGAATTTGTTGAGCCCATTCCCACCTATAGAACATATCAGATGGCTTCAGAGTATTTGCTCTTCCAAGTAGTACTGCTAACAAGATTTTTGTGCAGATAACAAGTGACTACCACTACCCTCCAGCAGAGAAAAATCCTCAGCAGTGGGACTAGGAGACCAAGTAAGATAAGGTCTATGGCTCTTTTTGGTCCATTGTGAATAGATCGTTCACCCGAGAGGTTGTAATAATATACTGAGTGAGTCTCCAGCAGTGGTGTCACTGGCGGGCGGTGGTGGGGAGGTGGTGCAGACCACACGAGGTGACACTGTCAGAGGGGGTGACACCAAAATGACTGTAAAATTTTTGTGCAGTGTTTCAGCACGCACCAGCCTCTGTGCGCCACCATGGCAGGCCAGGTGGCACCATAGCGCCCCCAATGGGTTGGGCCTAGCCAAGGCGGCATGGGCGACAACCCAGGGGGAGGTGCGCACCGACAGGTGACGCTGCAGCCTCCCGTGGGCTGCCCGCTGGGGTACCCTTACCTGGGGCACCACCCCCAAGCGTGCTCAGCAGAGGTGCAAAGCCTCTCCACGAGGTGAGTCAAGGTGATCATTGTAGTCCAGGGAAAAGGATCATTTACAAAACCTGGAGGAAGACTCTACCACCAGTCTGTCAGTTTGTTGTACTGTGGTGGCTTGCATGTGCTATGATGCTGGAATCTATGCCCCTGGTATTTTAAATATCAGCAGGGTCACCCATGGTAGACAATTTCAGTGACACTTCCAGGCTAAGCCAGACTACGAAAAAAGGCCTGGCGATCTACTTCTGAAAATTAGCCAATGAAAACCTTATGGATCGCAACAGAACATTGTCCAACTTGCTTGCTTTAGATGTATCATCAGGAGGGATCAGTCGCTAGAAGAGGACATCGTGCTTGGTGAAGTAGAGGGTCACTGAGGGTGAGGGAAACTCTCAGTGAGATGAATTGGCACAGTAGCTGCAGTGATGGATTCAAACATGCTGGCAATTGTGAGGATGACACAGGGCAAGGCAACGTGTCATTCTTTTGTATGGAAGATTGCCTTGAGTCAATGGCAGCTATCTGTCTATCAGAAGATTTATATTTGAAGGACAGGGAAAGAAGTGGGACAAGCAAAAAATTTCTGAAAGGCCAGTGAGAGAGGCATGTGCCATATTGTGGAAGGCAAAGGAGGATGGGGTTTGGGAGATGGTGGCCAGTGGCATTAGAGGCTGCAGAGTGGAGCAGGTTCTTGAGCAGAGTGAGAACTGAGAAGATACCCTTGGATTGAGTAGCTGGCAGAGTGTGATTGTTTATATTAGGAGCCAGCAAACTTTTTTCTCTAAAAGGCCAGATAGTGAATGTTTTTGGCCTTGAGGGCTGTACAGTGTCTGCCACAACTGTTCAACTCTGCTGTTGTGCAAACACACCAAGTTGTTGTTAGGTGCCGTCAAGTCACTTTTGACTTATAGTGACCCCATGTACAACAGAACAAAACACTGCCCAGTCCTGCATCATCCTCACAATTGTTACTATACTTGAGCCCATCCTCGCAGCCGCTGTGTCAGTCCTTCTTGTTGAGGGTCTTCCTCTTTTTCAATGACTCTCTATTTTACCAAGAATGATGTTCTTCTTCAGGAACTGTTCCCTCCTGATAACAGGTCCAAAGGACGTGAGACAAACTCTCGCCATCCTTGTTTCTGAGGAGCATTCTGGCTGTACTTCTTCCAAGACAGATTTGTCTGTTCTTCTGACAGCCCATGGTATATTCAATATTCTTCGCCAGCACCATAATTCAAAGATGTCAATTCTTCTTCAGTCTTCCTCATTCACTGTCCAGCTTTTGCATGCATATGAGGCAACTGAAAATATCATGGCTTGAGTTAGGCATACCTTAGTCCTCAAAGTGACTTCTTTGCTTTTCAACACTTTAAAGAAGTATTTTGCAGCAGATTTGCCTAATGCAATGCGTCCTTTGATTTCCTGCCTGCTGCTTCTGTGGGCATTGATTGTGGATCCAAGTAAAATGAAATCCTTGACAACGTCAATCTTTTCTCTACCTATCATGATGTTGCTTATTGGTCCGGTTGTGAGGATTTTTGTTTTCTTTATGTTGAGGTGTAATCCACGGTGAAGGCTGTAATCTTTGATCTTCATCAGTAAGTGCTTCAAGGCCTCTTCACTTTCAGCAAGCAAGGTTGTGTCATCTGCATATCACAGGCTGTTAATGAATCTTCCTCCAATCCTGATGCCCCATTTTTCTTCATATAATCCAGCTCCTCAGATTATTTGCTCAGCATACAGATTGAATAAATATGGTGAAAGGATACAACCCTGATGCACACCTTTCCTGATGTTAAACCATGTGATATCCCCTTGTTCTGTTCAGATGACTGCCTCTTGGTCTGTGTACAGGTTCTGCAGTAGCACAATTAAGTGTTCTGCAATTCCTATTCTTCACAATGTTATCCATAATTCGTTATGGTCTACACAGTTGAATGCTTTTGCATAGTCAATAAAATATAGGTAAACATTTTTCTGGTATTCTCTACTTTCAGCCAAGATCCATCTGACATCAGCAATGATATCCCTCGTTCCATGTCCTCCTCTGAATCCAGCTTGAATTTCTGGCAGTTCCCTGTTGATGTACTGCTGCAACCATTTTTGAATGATCTGCAGCAAAATTTTACTTGCATGTGATATTAATGATATTGTTCAATAATTTCTGCATTCTGTTGGATCACCTTTCTTTGGAATGGGCATCAATAATGGCTCTTTTCCAAATTTGTTGACATAGACAAGTGAGCACCTCCAGTTCTGCATCCATTTGTTAAAACATCTTTGTTGGTATTCCATCAATTCATGGAGCCTTGTTTTTTTGCCAGTGCCTTCAGTGCAGCTGGGACTTCTTCCTCCAGTACCATCGCTTCATGATCATATGCTGCCTCCTGAAATGGTTGAACATCAACCAATTCTTTTTGGTACAGTGATTTTGTGTATTTCTTCCATCTTCTTTTGATGCTTCCTGAGTTGTTCATTATTTCGCCCATAGAATCCTTCAAAGTTGCAACTCAAGGCTTGAATTTTTTCTTCCTTTCTTTCAGCTTGAGAAATGCCGAGCATGTTCTTCTTTTTTGGTTTTCTAACTCCAGGTCTTTGCACATTTTGTTATAATACTTTACCTTGTTTTCTTGAGCTGCCTTTTCAAATCTGTTCAGTTCTTTTACTTCCTCATTTCTTCCATTCACTTGAGCTACTTGACATTCAAGAGCAAGTTTCAGAGTCTCTTCTAACATCCATTTTGGTCTTCTTTCTTTCCTGTCTTTTTGGTGACCTTTTGCTTTCTTCATGTATGATGTCCTGGATGTCATCCCACAACTCGTCTAGTGTTCGCTCATTAGTGCTCAGTGTGTCAAATCTGTTCTTGAGATGGTCTCCAAATCCAGGTGGCATATACTTAGGGTTGTATTTTGGTTCTCATGGACTTGTTTTAATTTTCTTCAGCTTCAACTTAAACTTGCATATGAGCAATTGATGGTCTCTTCCACAGTTGGCCTCTGGTCTTGTTCTCACTGATGATATTGAGCTTTTCCATTGCCTCTTCCCACAGATGTAGTCGACTTGATTCCTGTATTTTCTATCCAGTGAGTTCCAGGTGTATGGCTGCTATTTATGTTGTTGGAAAAAAGGTATCTGCAATGAATAAGTCATTGGTCTTGCAAAATTCTATCGTGCAATCTCCAGTATCACTTCTATCACCAAGGCCATGTTTTCCATCCACAGATCCACAGATCCTTCTTCTTTGTTTCCAGCTTTCACATTCTTATCACCATTATCAATGCATCTTGGTTGCATGTGTGATCAATTTCAGACTGCAGAAGTTGGTAAAATATCTTCAGTTTCCTCATCTTTGGCATTCGTTGATGGTGGGTAAATTTGAATAGTAGTTGTATTAACTGGTCTTCCTTGTAGGCATATGGATATTATCCTATCACTGACAGCATTGTACTGCAGGGAGAGGGGGGCCTGAGTACCCCCAAACTTATAGCTGGCATCCTGGGGGGGGGTAGAGAGATCCCCCCAATTAGTGGACCGCATTATAGAAGTGAAAGTGTGTGGCGACCCCCTAGCTTGAGACTGGTGTCTGAAGTTTTGGAAAGACTTGGCAGTCTGGAGGACTACGCCCTTCAGCTGTTTGCTCAGCATACAGATCCGACCTAGTTGTGGTGGTTGGGGTCTGAAGAAGTAGGACTGCACTTGTAGTTGGTATCAGAGAGGAGATTTAGGGTTTATTGTTGTGTGCCAGAGAAGACAAGCACACAGAGAGAGACACCCAATATTCCTTTGTAAATCATCCCTTTACTGAACTCTCCTCAGTTACTTCATTTGAGCTTATTATCTCTTGTACTAGGGCCCTGACCAATTATTTATCTGCAGAATGGGAAAGCTAACTAAGTAAGTGAAGTTTCTGATGAATCTGCATATCTAGTGTGACTGATCACTTGTGATACCAATGTCATGACAAAACTTGTTGCAGTTCTGAATTGTGTAAAGATGTACCTCCTGTCCGATTTGCAGTTTAGTGTGCCTGTGTAACTTTCAAGCCATTTCAGTGAAATTTTGTCCTGAAAATATGGCTACATTGTTTTCGTGACTAAGGTGTCCAGATCCCCGAGCCTTAGTATATATGTTGGAACTGTAATAAAGAAGGAGGCTTTCATCCCTTAATTCTATGGGCATCCTCTTCTCAGAGTGTCTTATACTAAGCCAAATGCTCACCCTACTCACCCCACCCCATTCCTCCTGTGTGGATCAAGAACAACCCAAAACGAATCCACCTGGAGGGAACTAGAACAATGGAGGATTGGGTTGACCCCCAAATGTTGTGCACATTTCAGTGATAAACTCCAGACTTGCTTGATCAAATAAGGTTGGGATGAGTTTTCTTAGGATCATAGACACTCAGGTTTGGGATGCACCTTAAAAGTCATCAATTCTCACCCCAATCAGATTGGCCAATTTCTGGATGTAGAAACTTGTCCAAGTCTTCCAAACTCTGCTTCAACAGCTGCAAGGACAGGGAAAAAGAGCCCAGGAAGTGAATAGATTTTTTTGAGGTGGATTATTTGATCTTGGCTCAATTTAGGACATTATTTCCAACAACGTGCTTACGTAAAAAAAAAGAGACAGAGAGAGAGAGAAAATAGAATACATTGAGGTTTGTGACCCTTCCGTGGGTCTCATGTTCCTAAACCAAACTCTTAGGGGGTTGTCTTGGATGTCATAGTGAATCTCTTCCATTTGCAGAGCATGGCACACGTTTCAGAAGGCCATGGGGTACTTTGTGCTTGTGGGGTAGACTGAGTATATGGCAGAGTCTTCATTTTTCTGACAGGGATAGAAATATGATTTACTGGTAATACCAAGACAATATTTGGTTTGCTCCTTTGACAACTGGAATAGTGATTCCACACAAGTAGTACATTGTCCCTTGTCTTAGTCATCTAGTGCTGCTATAACAGAAATACCACAAGTGGATGGTTTTAACAAAAAGTAATTTATTCTTTCACAGTCAAGCAGCCCACAAGTACAAATTCAAGGCATCAGCTCCAGGGGAAAGCTTTCTCTCTCTGTCATCTCTGGAGAAAGGTCCTTGTGATGCATCAGTCTTCCCTTGGCCTGGGAGCTTCTCTGTGCAGGAACCTCAGGTCTGAAGGATGCGCTCTGCTCCTGGCATTGCTTTCTTGGTGGTGTGAGGTTCCCATGTGTCTCTGCTCACTTCTCTCTTTTATATCTCAAAAGAGATTGGCTTAAGACACTATCTAATCTTATAGACCTCATCAATATAACTGCTGCTAATCCATCATATTACATCATAGTGATAGAGTTTATAACACAGGGAAATCACGTTAGATGATAAAATGGTAAACAATCATACAATAGTGGGAATCATGACCTAGTCAAGTTGACAGACATTTTTGGGGGGCACAATTCAATCTGCGACAACCCTGTTCACTTTTCTGCTGTAACTAGGCATACTAGTGTCTTGACTGGGTTTCAGATATAGACCCCTTTTGCCCTTGCAGTGGCCAGGCACTGCAGGTGGTCATTTCTGTCTGAGATTTACGTGATTGCACCATACAAACATAATGATTTTTCCCAGCTTATCAAGATGGGATAAAAATTGGAAGGCATTATTCTCTTGCCCCCTCCACCTCCTCCTATGCTCTCTCCTCCAGTCCTCTCTTTCTGCATATTGCTAGTGCTACTCACCTCTTTTCTGTTTCCTTGTGGTTTATAGATGATCATGATGCTGTCCTGAGGTTTAACGCGGCACCCACAGCCAATTTCCAACAAGATGTGGGTACGAAAACTACCATTCGCCTGATAAACTCACAGGTAAAACTTCTTCTGTACAGAAACAGAGAGAGGGACCACGATGGGTTCTAAAGTGGAACGTATCTACTAGGAGCACATCACAGCTGCCAGCTTAATGAAGTCTTTGGCTTTCCTGAGTCCCCAGTTCCTTGTTGGAGAACGAGAAGATAGTAATCCCATGACCCAACCTGGAGATGTATTCATGGAGGTGTCTCGTGCCTAGAGAAAGCAGAGAACATCCAGGGGAGAGTGAGGAGTGTTGTGAAAATGAAATGAAGCAATACATGTGAGAGCAGTTTATATGCCATCAACTATTATACAACTATTACAAGACATCATCACCATTAGGATTATGTTTAATAGGGCACTAGAATATGTGGCCTATTTCATACATTCCCCTAGATAATTAGTTTCTTGGATATTTCCAGGTAGCACACGCTGCTTTCTCAATACTAATGGAAACTTAAGAAATAGAGGTTAAATTCTTTTGCCACAAAATTAATGATTTAATTAGCAGAACGAAACTTGATTACGTATGTACCTGACCTTACGTACTAGGGCTACAAAGCTATTCACTTCACTTACAACCACTGAGTAAACAGGTGAGCCTTGGGTGTTTTTATGCCAATGTTTAGACTGGGTATGCTTATCAGTTTTATCTACAATCTACAAGAAGTTGTAAAACGGCTCCTATAGTATCAGAATCCAGTAAGGAAGAAGGGTGTGCCGTAGACAATGCATAGCTTTCCTCTGAAGCACATTTTTTTTCCTACATTTGCTAATCCTGGGGCTCAGAGAGGGAGGCCCACTTCACAGGGTACACTGTCCACTCTCAAGGAAACCCTTCCCGGTCTTCCCCAGGCACTCTGACCCTCCCTCCTCTTCCTCCATAAGCAGCTCTAAATGTCTGGGGTGTCCCTTTAGCATTCTATCACAGGCACTGCATTGTGACTGACAACTTTCTGTCATCACCCTTGCTCATCTTGCTATCCTAGGGAGTGGCAGTCTGTCTTCTCTCTCTTTTGTCCTGGTCAGTTATCCTCGCTGTTTTGTGCTATTTCTGTCACTGAGGAAGCTGAGTTCCCATCACTGCCCACGGAGAGCACCTGGAACCTCACTGCGGGAGTAGCTGCTGTTTTGGTAGAATGCTGCCTTTGAGCTCTGCTTCCTCTTTCCAGCCAGAGAGGTCCTCCTGAAAGTGCTCCCCTCTGAGGGCACCAGGTCCGCATTTGTTGGGCTCATCTCCTTCACATGGCGTAGAACAGCTTTTTGTGACAACGCCATGGAAAATATAAGGGGCTTTTCTTATTTTCTCTTTCCCTCTGCCCCTGACTTTAGTAACGTGAAGCAAGTGTGTGAAGCTTTTTATGGAGAGCAGTATCATACTGTGAGGTTTCAGTTCTGTATCCTCATTTAGACCGTATGCACCCGGGCCAGGTGGTGGTATGAGATTCAACGGGGAAGCAGCGTGGTCTTTCCTGTCAGTTAACTGTGTGTCTTGAAATAAATTCAATTCTGAGAGTAAGTCTAGAAGGCTTCTGTGAGACCCAGCTAAGCACCTGCTGGGCTCAGTGGGGCTGAGAGAGGAGAGAATGGGACAAGAAGACACAGTGGCTTTCTTGGAAGCTTTTGTATCCACCGAAGAGAGAAAATCTACCTCCTGTGGAGAGTGACAGGCATGCTGATTGGATTTCAACCAAGACATCCCCAGATTACTTAATGGGGCTTGTCCTGAAATAATAGCTGGTGGCATTTTTTAAATACTTCTAGTGTCCAAGAGCTTTACATGCATGATCTCATTTGATCTTCATGACAACCCTGTAAGGTGTGATCACCACCATTTTACATGAGGAAGCTTAGGCTCAAAAGTCTCAGGTAGCCCAGACAGTAAGTGATAAAGGTGAGATTTGGATCCAAGTCTCTTTGCCACCAGCAGTTTAAATCCCCAAAGCTTTCTTTAAGGCCCAATCTTTCTTCTAAAGATTCTGACAGACAAGTGTCTGGATAGGTGGAGGAATTTTCCATCAACAGCAGAACTGTATACAACCAAGGTGAGCTGGATGGTTTTGATGGAACTCCTTTGGATGTAGTATTTTGGCATCATAATTTGGGAGCTGAAATGTAGACATGGTGGATATCATGAGTTCCAGAGTCCTTGATTCTGGCCAGCAGACACATTCTGAGTCACTGTTATTTTTCAGAATTAGAAAAGGATCTGTGACTTGATATTGGACTCAGCTTGCCTTCTCATATCCCAAAGCTCCAGGTTATATGTGGTTTTCAATATGCCAGAGCTGCTGTCAGTTTTCTTCTTTTCCTTTTGTGGTCCACCCATCTGGTATACAGCCAGCTGCCTAAAATTCCATTCAGTCAAGCAAATACACTCCCACAAAACCCCTGCCAGGCATGGAGGAAAAGCAGGAAATTGTAAGGTCTTCCTTCCCCCAAGGGGTTTAGTTTAGCTGAGGAGAAATGATTCCCCTCTCCCCACAGAGGCAGTCATGTCACAGTGCAAAGGCAGGGTATAATCCATTTGGGGTCAGGTAATCCTTGACCTGAAAGTCTGGACCAGGGAAAAGCAGTCTTTGGCCTGGAATTCTGTGAGTGTACTGCTGAAACCTCACAGTAAAATCAAAGTTTATATTCAGTTTGTGGAAACTCACTATCTTTGACATAACTTCTTATCTGCCCTCACATTCCATTTCAGCTAAGCCACCACCCGTAGCCAGTGCTTATATCAGAATCTCACCCAACCTCCAAATGTCTACATTTGGAGGTAATCTGTTAGGAATTTTTGCGTCTATGTTCATGAGAGATAGTGGTTGGTAGTTTTCTTTTCTTGTAAGCTCTTTGTCTGGTTTTTGGTATCAGGGTAATACTGGGCTCATAAGGTGAATTGTGAAGCATTTCCTCTTCTTCAATTTCCTGGAAGCATTTGTGTAGAACTGATATTATTTCTTAAATATTTGATAGAATTCACTAGTAAAACTATCTGGACCTACAGTTTTCCTTGTGGGAAGGTTTTTAGCTACAAAGTCAATTTCTTTCCTACATATAGAGCTTTTCGTATTGTCTATTTATTCCTGCCTGAGCTTCGATAATTTGTCTTTTCAGGAATTTGTATATTTCATTTACGTTATTGAATTTACTGGCATAAAGTTGTTCATGATATGTCCTCATTATCCTTTTAATATCTGTAGAATCTGTAGTGGTGCCACCTCCTTTGAGATTATTTGAATCATATTTGAAATCACAGAGTTGAAAAGGACTTTGGAGATCAAATATCCATTTTCATTGACTCCAGAAGTTCTTACTGATCATCTGCTTTGTGCTAGACTTTGTGAGAAAAGCTGAAATTCAGCAGCTGGCAACAATCGTAAAACAGAAGCAGACACATTTCCTGTCCCTGTGGAGCCCAGAGTCTTACCTAATCATTTCATTTTACAAATAAGATAAGAAGAGAAGATGACATGCACGATTGCACAAAGGTTATGGCAGAATCAGGATAGGATGGAGCCCTCTTGACAACTTGTCCAGGGCTCCTCCTTGGCTTGCTGGCGACACCCTCCAAGTCCAATTTTTCTCATTCCTGTCTCTTTTTCCATCTCACTTACTACCTCACTCTCCCACCATCAAGTAAGCTCTATGAGGGCAGGTAGTTTTGTCCGTTTTGTTCACTGATGTACCCAAGTGTCTAGACTAGTGTCCGTTACATAGTAGTTGTGCAATAAGTATTTCTGCATGAAGTGTAATCTAGATAGCCTTCTGCTCACTTAATGGATTATCTCCAAAACTCCTCCAATTTATTTATTTTTAACTATTTATTTTGAAATTCTTTAACGCTTCTAGAAAAGTTGCAAGAATAAGAATAATACAAAGAATGCCTTTATACCCTGTATCCAGATTCACTTATTATTAACATTTTACCGCATCTTCTGTATCATCTGCTCCAATTTCATAACATTCTTTTATCTGATAGTAAATTGTATACATCATAGCCTTTTATCCCTAAATATTTTAGTGTGTATTTCTTAAGAATAAGGATATACTCTTATGTTATCAAAGTACAGTTATCAACTTCACACAGTTACATTGATACCATACACTCTTCTAATCTATCTGTATCCCAGTTTTGTCAGTTGACCTGATAATGTCCTTTATGCCAATTCTTTCCCTCAAGTACAAGATCCAAACCAGAATCAGGTATTATACTCAATTTTCATGTCTCTTTAGTCTCCTTTAATCTGCAGTATCTCCATAGCCCTTTTTTGTTTTTTTAAGACATGAACATTTTTTAAGAATACAGTTCTTTTTTTAAAAAAAACGAAAATGTTCCTTTTCGTCTTAGTTTCCTGGGCTGTCATAACAAAATACCACAAAGTGGGTGGCTTTAAAGAAACAAAAACTTATTATCTCACAGTTCTAGGGGTAGGTCTGAATCCAGGGTGTCAGTAGGGCTATTCTCTGTCTCTCTGTCAGCTCTAGGGGAAGATCCTTCCTTTTCTCTTTCATCTTCTAGTAGCCCTGGACATTCCTTGACTTGTAGATGGTCCCTCACATGATGTCTTACCCTGTGTAACCCTATTGCTTTGTCTGTTTTCCCTTTTTAAAGACACTGTTCAGAAAAGATTAGGACCTACCCTACTCTAGTATGACTTCCTTAACTGATAAGAAAAAGCCTATTTCCAAACAAGAACACATTCACCAGTATAGGGATTAGGACTTCAACATATCTTTTGGGGGTGGGGGTCACAGTTCAATCCATAACACAAATTTTGGGTTTGTCTGATGTTTTCTCAATGTTAGGTTCATCCGTTTATGGCTAGAAAACTACATAAATGATGTGTCCTCCTCAGGCCATCACATCAGGAGGTGTGCAATGTCTGTCTGCCCTCATAGCTGATTTTAACTTGGATCACCTGGTTAAGGCATTGTCTGATTTCTCCACTATATCGTTACTGTTTGTTCCTGACAGTCTATAGGTGAATGTGGTAATACCATGTCAATATTCTGCTCACCAAAATTCCCCTCCATGTTTAGCATTCATTGATGAGTTTTGCCTGAACCAGTTTTCACTCTGATGGTCTTTTAACTCCAGTGCTCCTTCCTTCACATTTTCCAGTTGGCACTCAGGATTCTACTCTAAGTAAGAGCCCCGCCCCATGCCCCCCCTCCCCGACCCCATTTCATTCTTTCTTTATCTCCATATTATTGGTAAGGACTCATGGATTCCTGTTTTTTTCAATGGTTTATAATTCATTACTGCTCACAATTACTATGGCCAGCAGGAGTTCCTTTGAGCTCGCTCTTGTTTCCCTGCGACATGCATATCATTTTCCCCCCCGTTTTTAACACTGCTATACTTTCTGGCATAGCAAGATGTTCTAGCTCATTTTGTACCATCTGTAGGGTTTTTAACATTCATCTTTATTAATTTTATCTTGTATGTGCACACAAGGGGTTGTGGATCAGAGACAGGCTTCTTACTAAATACCTTACAGTAAATAATCGTGTGTTGGCCCCTCTTTACCCTTACCTGTAGGGTGATGCAATAAGAGCCAGATCAATTGTCCTACATGAGTAACCGTATACCCAATAGGCAAGGGATGAGTGTCTTAGTCATCTAGTGCTGCTATAACAGAAATACCACAAGTGGATGGCTTTAATAAAGAGAAGTTTATTCTCTCACAGCCCAGTAGGCTACAAGTCCAAATTCAGGGCATCAGCTCCGGGGGAACACTTTCTCTGTCAACTCTGGAAGAAGGTCCGTGTCATCAATCTTCCCTTGGTCTGGGAGCTTCTCTGCGCAGGAACCTCAGGTCCAAAGGATGCGCTTTGCTCTTGGCATTGCTTTCTATGGGTATGAGGTTCCCATGTGTCTGCCCGCTTCTGTCTTTTGTATCTCAAAAGAGATTGGCTTAAGACACTATCTAATCTATACCTGATCGGTATAACTGCTGCTAATCCATGTTATTACATCATAGTGATAAGAGTTTACAACACATAAGGAAATCACATCAGATTACAAAATGGTACAGTTATACAATACTGGGAATCATGACCCAGCCAAGTTGACAGATATTTTGGGGGGAACACAATTCAATCCATGACAATGAGTAAAAGTGATTTTCCCTGCTTATAAAGTGTAGGAAGCAGATGTTCTCCTTTCCCTCTGAAAGGGTCTCCTCTTTACCCAGTCCTTTGGTATATAAATAAAATCTCCCCAAGATTCAGATATTCCCCCATATCTCAGCTTTTATGATTTACAGATGTAAAATCTCCCAGGCCCCCTTCCTCCTTGAGCTGTAAAGATCCAAGAAAATAGCTGTTCCAGTCTTCCTGATATCTTGGGGAGCCAACTTGAGACCTACTCCAGGCTCTATTTACCCTCTTGGGAGATAAAAGAAGTTTTACTATCTTCTGGATTAGAGCAGAGCAATTAACTGGACAAATGGCTAAAGACCTAAATCTCCTGGTATGTGAAGAGTCTCAGGAGGCTAGCCTTTTACAGGAGCACTGAGAAATCCAGGAAAGTTTTATTTTTCCCTACTGTCCTCCTCCATCTCTATGATCAGCCATTTTTTTCGAGGAGCCCTGGTTCCTTTAAGAGAGAAATGGTATTAGAAACCAAGATTTGGGCACTATTGCGTGCTCATTGCTACCAGGATGTGTTTGCTTTTAGACCCTCTCAGCAGACAGTGCTGGTAAATATATGCATGTACGCACACATGTACACATATATGTACATACTTAATAATATGCAAATGTGTACATTAATATACATATATACATACATATACATGTGCATGTATACACACATGCATCTGTACCTGCACATGCATATATGTGTAAATGTTTCGGCAGTCAGGCCTTCCCTAAGGCCTAAGTATGTATATTTTAGAAACAGTGGATTTAGATCCATACTTCCAAATCCAGCCTATCTACCCATCGTTCTTTTTTCCTTTCCCATTCTATATTTGTATTCTCTTGTTTCTCAGTGAGAACACTGCTTCCCAACAATATCAACACATTTATTCATTTGCTCAGGCCTACAGTATACCTAAAATTGATCTGTAGAACTCTATATGAGACAAATCTACTAAATAGAGTTCAAGATTTGTTTTTAGTTGTCCCCCACACTCCCCCCAAGACTGAGGTTATGTAGTGAAATAGTATGTACCTAAGTTACCTGGGAAGCCCTGGTGGCGCCGTGGTTAAGAGCTTGGCTGCTAACCGAAAGGTTGGCAGTTCAAATCCACCAGCCACTCCTTGGAAACCCTATGGGTCAGTTCCACTGTGTCCTATAGGGTCGCTATGAGTTGATTCGACTCGATGGCAATGGTTTGGTTTAAGTTACCTGGACTAGTTCTTTTTGTTTCTCTTTACTTTGCAAGTCATCTGGCAGCCAGAACACACGCTGTCTTTAATCATCACTTAATGTTGTTGGATGAAGGTTGGCTAGTGCATTAGAAAAAAAGCACAGTATTTGGAACTAGACAGTCCTTGGTTTGCATCCCAGCCCCATCACTTCCTAGTTGTGTGAATGTGGGCCAGGTATGTAACTTCTTAGAGCTTCCTTTTCGTCTCCTGCATGGGGCTCACAAATATCATGAGGAATAAAGAAGACATGTTTGATAAGCTTGGTAAAAAAGACCCAGCCACAAAGGTATTCTTTTTATTGTTGTTGTTAGCTTCCATTCAGTTGGTTCCAACTCATAGTGATCCTACGTACAACAGAACAAAACACTGCCTGGTCCTATGCCATCCTCACAGTCATTGCTGTGTTTGAGCCCATTGTTGCAGCCACTGTGTCAATCCATCTTGTTGTGGGTCTTCTTTGTTCACCAACCATTTACTTTACCAAGCATGATGTCCTTCTCCAGGGACTGGTCCCTTCTAATAACATGTCCAAATTATGTGAGACGAAGTCTCGCCATCCTCACTTCTAGGGAGCATTCTGGTTGTACTTATTCCAAGACAGAATGTTTGTTCTTCTCTCAGTCCATGGTATATTCAATAGTCTTTGCCAGCACTGTAATTCAAAGGCATCACTTCTTCTTCCGTCTTCCTTATTCATTGTCCTGCTTTCTCATGCATATGAGGCGATTGAAAACACCATGGCTTAGGTGAGCCGTGCCTAAATCCTCAAAGTGACATCTTTTCTTTTTAACACTTTAAAGAGGTCTTTTGCAGCAGATTTGCCTAATACAATGGTGTTGCAGCGGTGACGGTTGTCGGACGGCGGAGACAGTAACCAAACACAACTCTTACAGAGAAGTGGGGCCAGGAGGGTCACTCTGAGGAGTCGACCCCAGCTTCAGTCCCAGGAGTTTATTTATAGTCAATACAGCAAGCAGTGAAGCAAATAACAGAACAATGGGCTTTGGGTGTGGGCAAGAGAGAAGGACTTCAGGTAAACAAGCCAATCAATAAAGGGACAATAGGTTTGGGAAAACAAGTCGTGACAAGTCTCAACATGTTGGGGACAAGTCTCAACATGTTGTGCAGCATAGAGGCCTGTGGGGGCTGCAGTTGTCAATAGTCCAGCCATGTTTAAATGGCATATATCCCCACACAATTGTATTATTATTACCACTACTAAATACTCAGAAAATCAAAGGTTTATTAAAACATACACACACACACACACACACACACACACACACACACACAGAGGCATGTTTGTGCATAAACATTTTTTTTTTTTTCTTAATGTGCAAAGAATCCTGCTGGACCAGGATTCAGGAGGCCTGTTCCTGCTCTACCAGTCACTAGTTATGTGATGCTGGGCATCCCTTTTCCCCTTCCAAATCTTCTCATCTCCCAAAAGGGAATAATAGCATGTAGTCTATTTCATGGTGGAGGTGGAGGGATATTTGTAGAGACTAAGTGAGTTAATACATATAAAAAAAGTACCTTCTAAATTACAGAGTGTGCAATGGTTAAGTGCTTGGCTGCTATCTGAAAGGTTAGTGGTTTGAACCCACCAGCTTCTCCGTGGATGGAAGATGTGGCAATCTGCTTCTGAAAAGATTACATCAGTGGAAACCTATGGGGCAGTTCTACTCTGTCCTATAGTGTTGCTATGAGTTGGAATCGACTCAGCGGCATTAGATTTGTTTGTTTGTTTTTATACATGTATGAAAGTCTCTGGGTAGCATAAATGGTTTGTGATTGACCACTAACCTAATGATTGACAATTTGAACCCATGCAGCGTCACCATCAAAGAAAGGCCCGGGGATCTGTTTCCGTAAAGATTACAGCCAAGAAAACCCTATGAAGCAGTTCTACTCTGTAACCCATGGAATCGCCAGGAGCTAGAATCAACGGGATGTCATGGGTACAGTTACACGTGTATGAAGAAATCTTTGCAGGCACAGTTCAACTACATGTTTTGGTTTAACTTTGAAATCTGCATTTTGTCCCCTTCTTTGGGTATTTGCTGTTGACCTGGATTGTTGTGTGAATGTAACAAAATCACTAAGTCCAGATGCTGTAGTTAAGATACACACACACACACACACACACACACACACATTCATACACATATACATATGGAGGGAAATAAGATTTGGGAAGAAAAACAAGGCCAAAATAGTCACACTGGTGATATCTGGAGAATGCGATTATGGATGGCTGTCTTGGAAACCCTGGTGGCGTAGTGGTTAAAGCTACGGCTGCTAACCAAAAGCTCGGCAGTTCGAATCCATCAGGCACCCCTTGGAAACCCTGTGGGGCAGTTCTACTCTGTCCTTTAGGGTCACTATGAGTCAGAATCGACTCGATGGCAACAGGTTTGGTTTTTTGTTTTTTAAATTTATCTTCTTGGAGTCCCTGGGTGGCACAAATGGTTACGTGCTTGACTGTTGCTGAAAGGCTGGTGGTTCAAATCCACCCACAGGTTCCTTGGAAGACAGGCTGGGTGATCTGCCTCTGAAAGGTCACAACCTTGAAAATCCTATGGAGCAGATCTCTTCTGCATACATGGAGTCTCCATGAGTTGGAATGGACTTTATGGCAACTGTCAGCAACAACCACAACATTATCTTCTTTGTACTTTTTTGTGTATTTTCTAACTTTCTGCAGTGAGCCTTTGTGACTTTATAACCAGAAAGGTTTCTGTAAACAGAGCTTTTCAAACAGCAACGTTCGTACCTCTCTGGTGCAGCCTTTTCCTGGCAGCTGTTCCCTGGGGCTTTGTTCCTCTGGCAATGACATCCTTCTCATTACACGGTCCCTGGGATCCTTGAAACTAGGTCAGACGCTCCGTGTGAACACCTGTAGGACCTTCTGTGAAGAACATGAGTATTTCCTAAGTCCCTGCTGCTGCAGTTGGAAAAATGATAGACTGAGATGTCACCCAGGCATGGCTGGTCACCCAGGCAGGGCCTTATGGGGTGTGATATCCTGTAAATAAGGCACCCGGGGCTGGGAAAGGCACAGTGACCCACCTAAGACCACAGAGAGAGTTAGACACAAAGCAGGGCTGGTACCCTGTCTCCCATCTCTCTCAGCAGTTTTCAGGCCATCTTTGAACCTCACATAAAGGGCTACCAGAATTAATGGGGATACATTCAGAACTATGCCCACTGAAGGTTGAGGTGCTTGGTTCTTTGTTTCTCCCCTTTTCCTTCCACCAGATTCCAGCCTCAGCCACTTCCTGTTTCTCCTCTCTGGATAAAAGTTGCACTTATCGTCACCTCTTCCCAGTTTCTTGGATTATTTCCCTGTTGCGTACAGTGAGAACTGAAGATGACCCGGATCTGCTGGTGTGCTGGCTTATTTAAATGTCCAGTGGTTTCATGAGTATAGCCTTGTTGGGGCAGAAAGAGCATTCTGCCAGGAGCCGACCTCTGGGTTCTGGTCTTGGCGCTGCCTCTGACTTGCCTTGTAGCTTCAGACAAGTCTCTGCTCTCTCTGGACCTCAGTTTACCCATCTGGAAAATGATGGGCTTGGGTTCAGTCCCTTTGTCCTATAGGGTCACTATAGTTGGAATTGACTTGATGGCAATGGGTTTGTTTGGTGGTACTTTATAAGTGATTGAAGGGATCTTTAGAGATAATTTTGACTATGTAAGATTCTGACTTTAAGACCTAATTCTTCTTACCCCTCAAAAGGTGGGACTCCATGGGAACAGTATACTGTGCCATCGTCACTGTTTCCTCACCCCAGTATATCTCAAAATCTGAGTGGAAGCCTTTCTGCTGTATGACTGTGATAAAATGACCTCAGAAGTCAATGCTGGCATTGTTACTGTCTTCTGAATGACATGAAGAGCTGCACCAGAACTTAGAGGCCTCACGGAGGCTCTGGGGCCTCATGTGATGTGTCAGTCATTATTGCAACCAACCACTTATGTGTTGGAATAGACTTGACAGCAACAGGTTTGGTTTTGGTTTTTTATTTATGTGTAAATGTCCAAGTGACATCTTGTCTGTTTCTTCCTGCAGCTGGTCACCATAGAAGGCCGCTTCCTCAAAGACAGTTTATACAATGAAGGAATCCTAATTGTGTGGGACCCGTCTGTATACCATTCAGATATCCCAGAGGTAAGTAGGTGTCCATGGGAAGTAGGTGTTGGGTCATCTGTTTGCCTACAGATTTTCCTGAATTTCTGGTGTTTTAGAGTCATAACTGACGCTGTGGATGGGCCATTTTCGGGTACTCCACCTCATCTGAACTATCCAGCACACAAGTATTCCTACCCTATACCAGCTGCTCTCCATGCCTTACCCTATATTGCCAAGTATTTGTCTCCCAGTTACGGTGTGTATGGGAGTAACAGGCTGAATTTCTAACCATCTTGGGTGGATTGTGTTCATTTAATGTATTTATTTCTGATGAGTATCAGCAGTAGTAGTAATATCCTCTAGTATTATCACTCTGTAAATCACTACTGTAAATAATATTCCTTCACTTTCCTAGCAATGAGTTCTTCTCATTTCATTCCCACAACAGCTTAAGGAAGTAGACAGAGGCGTGGTCGTCCCCATTTTACAGATGTGGAAACTGGGTTGTGGAGGGGTGATAGCACCTGCCCTACGATCTGATTTACTAAGCAGAGGGCCCAGATATGCAATGCTAGCTGTTTCAGGGAAGAAGACAAGAACCTCAGCCTGCTGGATTCTCACCCTCTTGGGGACAGACTTGCCACTGTTGGCTGTGAATGTCAGGTAGCCTCTCCCTGATGTGGGCTGCAGGGGCCACAGGGGAATGGCTTGAAGGAGGCAGGGTAGAGGGCACTATTCTTGTGACATTTAATTCTCCGTTGGACCCACCAATAGCTGACAGGCTCTGATGGTCCTGGCACCCTCACTATCCATTGCTGTCAAGTCGATTCTGAATCATAGCGACCGTACAGGACAGAGTAGAACTGCCCCTTAGGGTTTCCAAGGAGTGGCTGGTGGAGTTGAACTGCCGACCTTTTGGTTAGCAGCGGAGCTCTTAACCACTGTTCTACCACAGCTCCAGCACCCTGACTAGCTAAATTTCCACATTTTGCCCTGATCTTAGTTAGAACTCAGATTTGCTCAGGTCAGGACAGGGGCTGTGAACCCATAGATGTGGCCACCTGTGCCCTAGTTTCCTCACCTTTAAAAATGAGAGGTGGGGTTAGGTAGTTCCTAAGGCCACTGTCAGCTCTGGTGACATTCCTGTATTCTATGATAGCAAATGTTCCAGGGTCAGCATGCTCAAAATTCCCCATCAGCACAGGCTCCGTGCTGGGTCCCACTCTGCTATCAAATGAGGGCTGTAGTGTGGAGGGGAAGTCTGCTGTCTGTTCCAGGAAAGGGCTATGCCCCAGGATTCTACCTTGTTCTTCCCTTCCCTGAGCCCTCAGCTGAGGATGACTGTCTGAGGGGAGCACTATCAGTGGCACCTTTATTTTCCTGAGAAGACAACTTTCTTCTCTTTCAGTGGTACCAGCATCCCGACTACAGTTTCTTTAACAACTACAAGAGCTATCGTAAGATGCATCCCAATCAGCCCTTCTACATCCTCAGGCCCCAGATGCCTTGGGAGCTATGGGACATCCTTCAGGAAATCTCCCCAGAGGAGATTCAGCCAAACCCACCATCCTCTGGGATGCTCGGTGAGTCCACGTCTATGGAGAGACTGCCCATGTTTTTGTCTAGGAGGGCATGCATCTACCAGGCCCTGACCCAAGTGCTGGGGATACAGAGGTGCTTAAGGCTCATAAGGTCCCACACCTCCGGGAACAGTCTGCTGGGCTTGATTTACTGGGGAAGCTCAGATTGGGAATCAGAGTAGTAAACAGACACCCCAGAAGGACAGTCCTTCCAAAGCTGGGCTCCTGAGCTGCTGGACCCATGGGCAGAACTGTGGGATGCTAGGGTGGTTTGTCGGGCAGGACTCACCTCTGTTCCCTCTCCAGGCATCATGATCATGATGACGCTGTGTGACCAGGTGGATATTTATGAATTCCTCCCATCCAAGCGCAAGACTGACATATGCTACTACTACCAAAAGTTCTTTGACATCGCCTGCACAATGGGCGCCTACCACCCACTCCTCTTTGAGAAGAACATGGTGAAGCACCTGAACCAGGGTGCAGACGAGGACATTTACCTGCATGGAAAAGCCACCCTGCCTGGCTTCCGGAGTACTCACTGTTGAGCAGGGGCTCCCTGACCAGGCCCCTTACCTTTCTCCATGGGATGTTTTCCAGTTGGTCCTTTAGCTACCCTAGGCCTGCGAAGACCATGTTCTGGAGCTACACCAACCTGTTCCTTGTGTTCTGTTAGCAGAGCTCTGGGGATTCAGGGATCTGAGAGCAAGGAACCAGGTCCAGCCTTCCCTGTAGCTGCAAAGAGGTGTGTGAACCCAACCTGCCCACCACACACATGTATACACACACCTAGCATTCTTTCCAGGCTAAGTCCTCCCTTCCTTCCACAGATGTAGATGTGTACCTGCAGATATCAGGTAGACCCACTTTTCCCACTAGGGCTGGCAGAGCTGGGCTTTGCTTGCTCCCCTTAGATGATGATGTTCTCGCAAGCCAGCACTCTACATTGCTTGAAATCTGCACCTAGATGTTGATTTCCTGTTCTGTAAAGAAATTCCCCCAAATCATGATCATGTCCAGTGCAGGGTGACTCTGGGGGCAAGTGATACGAGGTATAGGAAGGAAGCATGCTTGATTCCTCTGGAGCACAGTTGCACCCAAGGTCCGTGGATTTGGAATCATCTGGGAGAGGCAGGGCTCCTGACTTTCTGGCAGGCTTGGCTGGTACTTAGCCTGGGTGCTTATGAGCACAGGGTCTTGATAAGCCCACCTTCCCTCTCCAAAAGGAGATGAAAGAGACTGAAAAATGTGGTCTCTGTCCTTAAGTTGCCCGTAGTCCAGTGGGAGAGAGTGACATGTTCATAGGCAGTTGTGACTCAGTGTGCTCAATGCACTAGGCGCTAGGGGAGAGATGGGCAGGCTGGCTGGCTGGCAGGCACCCAGGAGGGCCACAGACCCACCGTGTGTGTGAGTCACAGAGGGCTTCATGGACATGGGGACATTTGAGTGGGACTTAGAGGAAGAGGAGAATCATGTAAAGCAGTGTTTGCCCGAGTCATTTGAGTTGTGTCTTCCTTTCTGCCTTTGTCACCGTTGTTAATGCTCTAAACCCTGTTCATAGTTACAGACACAAGATAGTTTTTGAGGGAGCTCCCTTACCCGTGCCTGAGGCCGCGGAGTGCAGCCCCATGCAGACCCCAGGCAACCCCAATGCCAAAGACTCAGTTTCTCTAGGCTTGGCCTGACCTGTTCCTACCGGCTGGTTTGGCACATTAGACCCCAACTTTTCCTTTTAATGGTTACCCCAAACCTCCTCCTAACTGCCATCTTTTTTTTCCCTTTAAAAGAGTCGCCCTTTCCCTCTACCTAGTGACTTTTAAGCATTTTCTGCTTTAAAAGTATCCTGACCATATTGCTTTGACCTTCTGTGGAAGGTCCCTCAGGGATGGGGGGAGGCAGTTCCCTAGGGCTTAAGCCATTCTCAGAGGTCAGAACCTTGGAGACCACTCCCTGAACGGTGTGCAGGTGTGTGGTGTCAGATGGCCATGCCCTCCACCACCCCCTGCCCCCAGGGGAGCAGTGTCAGAGTCTCCTGGCAGGGCTGCCCTGGAGTGGTTTGCACACGTGCTCTCCAGATAGTTGTGCTAAGTCCCCTCTCCCCGTTGAGAACCACGCTGGACTGCTCCGGCCCCCGGCGAGAAGTTAAAGGCCTTGCTCCACAAGGCAATGCTGAGAAGCCAGGGCTCCTAGCCCAGCTTCTAAACTCCCGAGCTGGCCCTGCGTGCTCAAAGGCTTGAAGCCGTGAGCTTGAGACAGCTGGCTTGGAGCTGCGGTCCTCATTTATTGCCAAACCCTTGGTGTCTGTAGGCAGAGAAAGGGCACTGGATTGAGAAGTCCTGGGTTTTCAAAGCGATGTTCTCCCACTTACTAGCTATGCCACTTTGACAAGTTCCCTTCCCTGAGCCTCTGTGTCCATGTCTGTCAAATGGGGCTGATGATCCTACCTCACAGGGCTGTTGTGAGGATTGAATGAAAGCGTATCCTAGCTCTGGGCCTGCCACTTAGTGGGTGCTCAGCACACGCTGGTTTCTGCCCTTCCTGTACTAAGGACCTACTCTGTGCTCACACCTGGGCTGAGCTGGGAACCTGCCGCCAGGGTGGCCAGAGAGGGGGCTCTGTCCTCAGGGAATTACTGTCCTATTGGGAGACACAACCACACTGCTTTTGCAACACCCAGGACACCATCCAAGGTGGTGAGGGATGCGGAACACGCCCCTCACTGCCTGCAGCTCAGGTCTGATTCTCCTCGGAACACGCCCCTCACTGCCTGCAGCTCAGGTCTGATTCCCTCGGGAACGAGCGGAGAACTCGGGCTGCTTAACTGCTGTCTGGGCTGAACCTTTTACGCTTCTCCGGGCCCGTGAGTTCCTGGCTTGCTTTATGTTCTAACTTGAAAAACTCATTGTAATCCTTGCATCTTGAACACTGAGTGCAGAAGAGGGTGGTATTCCATCAGCAGGGGATATCTTCAGTGGGGCAACTGAGACTGCACTGGGTTGATGCTAGTTTTTACTTTTTATTAATAAAAGGGATCAAATTAATTTAAGTATGATAATGAAGTCTACAGAATTTTAAATTCCGGCTGTCTATACGTGGAAACGTTTATAAAAATGAAAATAAGATGTGAATGTTATTGTTGGTGTGATGAGCTGTTTAATATTGTTGACTTACTGCTGCAGGGACACCTCCGTCTACTTGGGGTTCTGTCTACTTCAGTAACTGTCTCTTCATTCTATATCATGAAGTAGGTCCTCTAATCCTCCCAGCAATCAAATAAGCTATTGATAATGATTTGACATTGAGACATCAATCTCAGAGGCTTCCAAAACATGCCTGAGCTGATTCTGAATTACCCAAAGGCTATGTAAAATTTTTAAATAAAAAAAATTTTTTAAAGAAAAAGCTGGTACTTCTCACTTGCTAAGGGAATTACTGCTGATCATAAACACCTTTCTCCAAGGAGGACACGACTGGGGCCCTGAACCCCCAAACCCTCTCCCATTAGCTTCTCTGGCTTTAATACTCTTTCTTCAATACTCCAGGAAGAAGAATGCCTACTTACATCATTTTTTAAAAATTAACTGATTTATTGCTATTTCTTCTTTTTGCTTTTGCTTGGATTCCAATAACTAAGCTGTCTTACACACAGTGCCTCAGGGAAGGGATGCAACAGGGCAGAAACAGAATGAAAGGAATGCCCTTACCCTGATTTTCAAAGCCCCTAAGTGAATGACGGAGCCCTGGTGGCACAGTGGTTAAGAGCTTGGCTGCTGACCAAAAGGTCGGCAGTTCAAGTCTACCAGCCGCTCCTTGGAAACCCTATGGAGCAGTTCTACTCTGTCCTCTAGGGTTGCTATGAGTCGGAATTGACTCAGCAGCAATGGGTTTTGGGTTTTGGTTTAACTGAGTGATGTCCCAAGGGAATAGCCAAAATGTTTGGCTAGAAGTCCTGAGGGAAGAGCAGTAGTTAGAGGAGAGGGGATGATTCCTTTCCCTCCTCACAACCTACCCTGCAACTCCCCGACTTCAGGAGCGTCTCCTGGCTGGGCATGGGAAGACTAGTGAAGGGGGCCAGGCTGTCGGGGGCCCTGTGCCCTGTTTCCCAGCCGGAGTCCTGAGGAAATTGCCAGTCCTTGGAGAGTAAGGCTTCACGAGGACTCCAGTCCAGGCAGACAGGACCCCATGCCTGGAGAGGCGCAGAAGCAGCAGAGGGGATGCCCCTTCCTGATGAGATCATGGATGAAGGACATCTTAGCAGTGCCCAAGTGGACTGATAACACTGAAGACTATTTCCTAAGCCCTGCTCTGGTGACACAGTGGTTAAGAGCTCGGCTGCTAACCAAAAGGCCAGCAGTTCTAATCCACCAGCTGCTCCTTGGAAATCCTACAAGACAGTTCTACTCTGTCCTATAGGGTCGCTATGAGTTGGAATTGACTCCGACAATGTGTCTGGTTTTTTTGACACTCCAATGCCTTAGCAGGTAAGCTCCCTGGAACTCAGCTATAACTCCAGATTAAAACTAGGTTTCTGCCATCGCAGTAGAATGAGAGTTGAAAATAGAAGTTACAGAAAAATAGATTTCTATTAGCTTGGGAACTGAGCTCTGCGCTTGCCAAATTTACAGCCGTCCTAGGAGTCCCTGGGTGGTGCAAACGGTTAACACGCTCAGCTGCTAACCAAAATATTGGAGGCTTGAGTCCACCCAGAGGGGCCTCTGAAAAAAGGCCTGGTGATCTACTCCCAAAAAGTCAGCTATTGAAAACCCTATGGAACACAGGTCTACTCTGACACACGTGGGGTTGCCGTGAATTGGAATCAACTCAGTGGCAATTGGTTCAGCCTGTTAAATTTC
>NW_004444028.1:3937971-4018612 GCF_000243295.1 Trichechus manatus latirostris | reverse complement strand
GAAAACCCTATGGAACACAGGTCTACTCTGACACACGTGGGGTTGCCGTGAATTGGAATCAACTCAGTGGCAATTGGTTCAGCCTGTTAAATTTCTAAGATCCCCTCAGCTGGTAGGGGAGGGGTGGTGAGTGGACCCTAGGGTGCGATTGGGCCCTTTGTACAGGTCTGGAGGTGAGCTTCAGCAGCCCCTCTTGCCTACCTCTCTGCTGGCTCCCACTCTGGTGTCTGCTTTGTGTTTTAAGGTGTGTATGTTGGGGGTGAAGGTCCCTGGGTGGTGCAAATGTTTTGCACTTCTCTACCAACCAAAAGTTGGCAGCTTGACCCTACCCAGAAGTGCCATAAAAGAAAGGCCTGACAATCTGCTTCCAAAAAGTTTATAGCCGAGAAAACCTACAGAGCGCAGTTCTATTTTGTAACATATGGAGTCACCATGAGTTGGAATTGACTTGATGGCAAAGGGTTTGGTGATTTTGGTTTATGTTGGGGGCGAGGGAGGGAAGAACAGGGCTCTGGCTCCTGTTTACCACGCCAGACACTTGGGAGAAGAAAGAAGCAAGTCACAAAAGGAAGGGCCACTAGAGAGACTCTGTCCCACAACCTCCACACCTTCCCGCAAAGAACCCTTCTCACCTGCAGAAGCAGAGCTCTCGGTCTCTTTGTTGTCATCAGATGCTTCACATGGGCAGTGTGCTGAACCACGAGGACAGGGAGGATGGGTGCACCATGACCCCAGGACTGCCACCCCCATGCTAGTCCCAGCTTCTTGCCTCGCGTAACCTTGATTTCCACTTCCCTCGTTGGCACTCAGGGCAGCCTTCCAGGAAGTGGTATGATTCTCGCTCCCAGGCTGCTTTCCACTCTCACTGGGGCAGGAACACTTTAGCCCAGAAAATCCATCCCTAGGGGCTGAATAATGGCATCAGTTCCAGGAGAGAGGAAAAGGCCTACCCAAACCAAATCTGTTTTCTCTGGAGTCAATTCCAACTCATGACGACCCTATATAAAACAGAGTAGAACTGCCCCGTAGGGTTTCCTAGGCTGTAATCTTTACGGAAGCAGACTGCCACATCTTTCTCCCACGAAGTGGCTGATGGGTTCGAACTGCTGATCTTTCAGTTAGCAGCTGAACGCTTTAACCACTGTGCCACCAGGGCTCCCTCCAGGATTAACTGGAAAATAAGTTTACAGTAGGCATGGAAATTCTGTTCCATCCAGTGATGACACAGTCAGCACCCACATGTGCCAGGAACTGAGAGACAGCAATGAAGACGCACACTGCCTGCCCTCCAAGAGGTCCTGCCTTTTGTGTAGGTATTACCACGGTAAGGTGTGAGAATAGAGATATCATTCTCTGGAAAGCTAAACCTGTGTAGTACTGGCAATGTTGCTGAAGTACTGATGTTAGGGACCCATTCATAACTGCCTAGAAGAAAAATGGAATGTAGATGCCAAATATGAAGGAAGACAATACAGGTAGTCCCCAGTTTACGACGGGGCTCCGTTCAGATGACTCCGTCGTAAGTCGGTTCCGATGTAAGTTGAGTACCTCTTTTTGTTTGTTTTAGTTTTCATTATTTATTGCCTTGTATTATCAGTGTCTTTATAAATCCAATCTTTATGTCTTTAGGGGTTGGAAACATTACATATAAACTTACAGATATATTTTAGCACACATACATACATTAAAAAATACACAAATCATAAAAATTTACTCTGACGATGAAGAAGAGTTGGACGACGTTGGCATTTTGTCAGTTGTGGCAATAATTCCACTGGTGGAAGGTTCTGGATCATCTGGATTATCCCTGGGAATGGGGGTGGTGTTTCTAGTCAGAAAGTTAACCAGCGTCGTCTGTACGGGCCTTTCCTTTTTTTCCTCCTGTATTTCACGGTAACGTCTCATTGCTTTCTAAATCTGCCCATCGACTTCAGAAAAGCGATTAGCATTTGGGCCCATGTTTTCAAGCAACTGAAGCCCCTGATTTAGTTTAGAAAACCAAATCTATACAGCCACAGGGCTGTCCTCAAAACAGGTTACTGGTAGGCGGTGCAAATGATTTGCGCTTGACTACTAACCTAAAGGTTAGCGGTTCAAATCCACCCAGCAGTACTGCAGAGGAAAAGGCCCGGTGATCTGCTTCTGTTAAGATTACAGCCAAGAAAACCCTATGGAGCAGTTCCGCTCTGTAACACGTGGGGTCTCAATGAGTTGGAATTGACTCTACGGCATCTTTTTGTTGTTGTTCTGTAACATGGCGGCTGGCTTCCCCTAAAGCAAAGGATCTAAGCGAGATCAAGGTGGAAGCTACAGTGTCTTTTGTGATGTAATGTATTTGTCGTTTCCTCAGCCCTATTGGTGACAAGGGTCAGTACTATTCCGTGTTGGAGGGGGTTACATAAGGAGACGAACACCTTAGATAAGGTGACGATCCCTGGGGCCATTTTGGAGGATGGCTACCACAGTCTGCCCCATGGACTCAGTGACGCGTATCGCTCCCACACGCAAAACACACTTGCCCCTCCCACCTCCAGTCCCCGAAGTCTCACCCCTGTACTCAACAGCAATCGTTTTACACTGTGACATTCCCATTCTTGATGCTATTAGTTTGATCATTTATCACTGTTGTAGCACATCGTCAAATAATTTTTCAAAAATACACAAGATGTTGCATATCTGAGGATGTTTTTCTGTTTCACATATGAAAGACAAATTACCTGTGTGTAAAATCCTAGGGATAACCATCTTTTTCCCTCAAAACACTTCAGAGTGGAATCATATTCTATCTAGTCGTAAGGTTCAGAAGTTAGCATAAAAAAAAAAAAAAAAAAAACCACACTGCGGTGTGGACTCTGACTCATAGCGACCCTATAAGACAGAGAACTGCCACCATAGGGTTTCCAAGGAGAGGCTGGTGGATTTAAACTGCCGACCTTTTGGTTAGCAGTCAAGCTTAACCACTGCGCGACCAGGGCTCCAAAAAAGTTAGCACTGAAGGCAAAAATCAAGCACAGTTAAAATTACTCCTGAAAAATCCCTCAAAATGCCCGTGTTTCCTTTTTTGTCTCATATCTTTGTAGACCCTCTGTAGATTCTTATGTCACAGATGATGAAGTCATTTAATTCATCAACTTTATCTTGTAAAATTCTTTAAAAAAAAAGGGCTTTCAGTGGAAAGAAACATAAGCAGAAAATGTGCCATATTTTCTTATTTTAATTACATAATTATTACATTTTCTCTTTAGAAAAACACAAAAATACAGATAATAGAAAAATGCAGTTTGTATTTCTCTCCATATTGAAATATGTCTCTTTCTTAAGGGTAAATTAAATCAGCTTCTTGTTATTAAATGTGTTTTCTACCACTTTATACAGTGAAGGTGGCACAATGAAGCCCAAAAGACTCCTAGAATTTCATTTTCTGGCAGCTTAGGCTAAAAAAAATGAGTAGTGAGGATATTCCAATTCTTTCTGCATTCAAAAAATATTGACAGCATTATTGAGGTATAAAAAAACCCATTGCCGTCCAGTCGATTCTGACTCATAGCGACCCTGTAGGACAGAGTCGAACTGCCCCATAGGGTTTCCAAGCAGTGGCTGGTGGATTCAAACTGCCAACCTTTTGCTTAGCAGCCAAGCTCTTTAACCGCTGCATCACCAGGGCTCCTTAGTGAGGTATAGTTGACATATAATAAGCTGCACATATTTAAAGTATACAGCTTGATACGTTTTCACTTACGTATGTACCTGGGAAACCTCACCACAATCAAGTTCAGGAACGTATCCATCACCCACCCCCCTGCAATCAAGTTCAGGAACGTATCCGTCACCCACCCCCCTGCAAAAAAAAGCTTTTTCTTTCACCATCATGATCCTTCCTTTCCACTCCTCTCTGCTCCTCTCCATCAGGGCATTTTCTGCTTTTGCATTATAGATTATTTTGCATTTTCTAGAATTTTATATGGAACCATACAGTATATGCCATATATCTGTATCAGTCAGGACACAACCAAAGAAGCAGAACCAGTGTGGGGGGCAGACAGGAACATATATATTTATACACACAGCACATATACAGCACATACACATGTACATAAACATAATATGTATATGATATGTACATATAATATATGGAGCCCTGGTGGCACAGTGGCTAAGAGCTTGGCTGCTAACCGAAAGGTCAGCAGTTCTAATCCACCAATCACTCCTTGGAAACCCTGTGGGGCAGTTCTCCTCTGTCCTATAGGGTTGCTATGAGTCAGAGCGACTCTACAGCGATGTTTTTTTTGTTGTTGTTATTCTTTCTATAACACATATATTATACTTACATATAACTTATATATAATATATAATATTTATATGTAGTATTTATATATGATATATTTGTATATAAATAATTTTAAAGAGATTTGTTATAGCATATTGGCTTATGCAATTTTGGGGGCTGGTTAAACATGCTCTTTCATGCTGTGTCTCTTTTTCTCATGCTGGAGTTTGAAGTCCACAGGGCAAGAAGTAAGGAAGGGAAGATCATGAGGAGGCTAGAACCCACAAGCATAAACTGGAACCCCAGGAGCATGAGCCGGCACCCGGCAAGGACAGACTAAAACTCTTGTCCGCTCTTGCTGCCTCTGACCTTTGGTATGAGGGTATCCTACAAAAGCCGGGGCGCTTTGTCACAGGGCTAAACTCATACCTGACCTAAGAGTCAGAAAAACTGAAGGAAAGCCAGGGAAGGTAGAGCAATCGTAGGCCCAGATGCTACTTCACTCCAATGAGGTGAACTAGCAGATTATCAGCAGCGTGTATCAGCTACAGAATGGCTGCCGCCGCCTCCCTTCTGCCATCCAAACTTTCAAAAAAAACTCCCTCGTGTGTGTAACATCCTAAGAGGAAACATATAGGAAAAGGAATTCTTAGAGATGTAGTTCAGCGTAGCCAAGCTGACACATTACAAAACCATCACGTGCTCTTTTTTATCTGGTTTCTTTTGCTCAACATACATGTAATTATTTTGAGATTCACCCATGCTGTTGTTTGCATGAATTTATTCCTTTTTTACTGCTGAGTAGTATTCCATTTCATGGATATATCACAGTTTGGATTGTTTCTAGTTCAGGCTGTTATAAATAAAGCTGCTGTGACCATTCACATACAAGCCTTTCACTTCTCTTGGGTAAATACCTAGAAGTGCAATGGCTGGGCCGTATGAAAAGTGTATCTTTAACTTTTTACACAACAGCTATATTGTTTCCCAATATGGTTGTACCATTTTACATCCTCATAAACAGTGTATGGAAGTTCTAGTTCCTCTGCATCCTTGCCAACACTTAGTATAGTCAGTCCTTTTACTTTTAGAAATTATAATAGGTAGGTAGTGTTATCTCATGTTGGTTTTAACTGCCAGAAGAATGAATAAGTCTGTCTTGGAAGAAGTATAGCCAGAATGCTCCTTGGAAGCAGGGAAGGAGAGGCTTCATCTCACGTAGTTGGGACATGTGATCCGGAGGGACCAGTCCCTGGAGAAGGACATCATGCTTGGGAAAGCAGAGGGTTAGTGAAACAGAGGAAGACCCTCAATGAGATGGATTGACACAGTGGCTACAACAATGGGCTCAAGCATAGCAATGATTGTGAGGATGGCGCAGGACCAGGCGGGGTTTCATTCTGCTCTACATACTGTCACTATGAGTCGGAACTGACTTGATGGCATCTAACAACAACAATGACTAATGACGTTCAGCATCTTTTCATGTGCTTATTTGCCAACCATCTTTATATCTTCTTTGGTGAAGAATTTGTTCAAATCATGTGTCCATTTTTTAATTGAATTGTTTGTTGTCTTTTTAAATGGTAAGAGTTCTTTATATATTCTGAATACAAGTCTTTTATCTGGCCTTGTGACTTGTAATAGTTTCTCCCAATCTGTGGCCTGTTTTTCATTTTCTTAGTAGTATCTTCTGAAGAACAGATTTTTAAAATTTTTGATGAAGCCCAGTTGATCAATTTATTCTTTTGTGGATCATGTTTTTGGTGTCATATCTAAGACATTTATGCCTAAGCCAAGGTTATAAAGATTTTCTATGTTTTATTTTTTTAAGTTTTATAGTTTTAGATTTTGCATTAAGGTCTTTGATCTATTTTGTGTAAATTTTTGTATCGGTGCAATTTATGGATCAAAGGCCATTTTTTGCATATGGATATCTCATTGTTCCGGCACAATTTGTTAAAACAATATGCTTTCTCCACTGAATAGTCTTAGCATTTTTGTCAATAATCAATTGACTATATACGTGTGGATCTGTTTGTGGACTCTATTTTGATGCTAATTCCACACTGTCATGATTGCCGTGGCTTCAACTTTGTTATTCTATTGCAAATTTTTTGGGATATTTTAGGTTCTATGCATTAGGTTTCTACCATTTCAGAATAAGCTTGACAATATCTACCAGAGGAGGTCTTCTGAGATTGTGGTTTGCTTTGTGTTGTTCTATAGATCAGTTTGGGGGAGAACTGACATCTTAACAATATTAAGTCTTCCACTCCATGAACACAGTTCATCTCTCCATTTTATTTAGGTCTAAGTTTCTCTCAGCAATGCTTTGCAGTTTCCAGCGTACAAGTCTTGCATATCCCTTGTCAAATTTATTCTTAGATATTTCATATTTTTGATGCTATTGTAGATTTTTTTAAAATTCCAATCTCTGAATCTTTAGTGCCAGTATATATAAATACAATCGATTTTTGTATATAGACTTTGTATTGTGTAATTTTGCTAAACTTAATTCTAGGAGCTTTTTTGTAGATTCTTTGGGATTTTTTACATAGACAATCATGTCATCTGCCAAAAAGTGTCTCTTCTTGCATTGTTTGTGGTGAGAAATCTGCTGTCATTCTTTTCTTTGTTCCTCTGTACGTAACGTGTCTTTTTTCTCTTACTGCTTTTAAGATTTTCTTTTTATCACTGGTTTTAAACAACTTGATTATGATATGCCTTAGTGTAGTTTTCGGTTGCTCCAACTCAGGGTTAGTTGAACTTCTTGGATCTGTGCACTTATAGTTTTCATAAAATTTTCATCAACTATCTCCTCTAAGATTTGTCTTTCTCCCTCTCTATCTCCTCTCCTTTGGGGATTCTAATAATATGTGTGTTGGGTTACTAGTGCTGTCCCTGAGTTCATTGATGCTCTTTTCAGTTTTTGAAAGTCTTAGTTTTTTTTCTGTTTCATTTTGGAGAGTTTCCAGTGTTACATCTTTGAGTTCATTAATCTTTTTCTGCAATGTCAACTCTGTCATAAATCCCATCCAGAGTGATTTTCATATGAGATGTTATTTTCATTTTTACTCTAGCTTCTTGAATATATAAAATACAGTTATAACAACTGTTTTAAAATCCTTGTCTACTAATTAAACTGTGTCATTCCTGGGTAGGTTTTGATCGATTTACCTCCTCATTATGGATAATGTTTTTTTGCTTCTTTGTGTCAGAAAATTTTTGACTGGATGCCAGACATTGTGAATAATTTCTTTTTGGAAGAGAGTTGTTTTTGTGTTCCTATAAATATTATTGAGCTTTGTTCTGAGATGCAATTAAGCTTCCTGGCAACAATTTGTTGTTTTTAGATGTTGCTTCTGAGCTTATTTGTTCGCATTTCTCAGAGATCACTGTCCTTTGTTGCATGATTTCCAATGTCTTGGAAACTGCTGTACCATATTTTTTTCTGGTTCTTTAGTTGTTTCACACAGTAAGGTAAGTCCATCTCTTTTAGTCCATCTAGAAATTGAAGACTCTGTTCATTAAAAATTGAAGTGAATTCATATGTTTCAAGAGTTTTCTTTAAGTGGAATCTGGGCTCATTCAGGCATTTGGCTCTGTCTCGGGGACAGGGGATACAGACTCTATGGGCTTCTATATGCCTCACTGATAAGAAGTCTACTGAGAAGGGCATCCCCCAGAGGTGAGGGGACAGACTGAGGTGAAACTGTCTGGCTCAAGGTCAAGGTGTCACAATAATGGTGGATGGGGACACTGATTGTTCTCTAGCCCTCTCCTGTGGACTAGAAAGAACTGTAGTGAAAGAGTGAGAAGAACTTACCAGTTCAGATTCCCTGAAATATCCTTGGGCTATTGAAAACTCAGTGTGCCATGAGCAGTCTGAAGCTCCAGTGGCAGTGAATATGGTGGGAAGGAGAGACAGCAAGAATGGCTGGTGCCTGGCATCAGTGTTCATACAAGAAAAAACAGAGGTGGAGGAAAGTGATGACTTTCATGAAGACAGGTCCACTGCAGACCAATGCCTTCCAGTCCTATTTGGGTAGAAGTTTGTGGGGGTTAGAGCTCCAACTGAAGGGTCAAAGTCAAAGTAGGAAGCAAAGTCTTGGGAAGTGAAAATGTCCTCTGACAGAGAAGTCTCCCATGGGGTTGTGTGTGTGCCTGCACACACATGGGTCAGGTAAGAGGGGGGACTGGGGTAAAGATGATAGTGGGAGCCATGAAGTAGTGTTGTTGTTCTGAATAACTGAATTGTTAGTCCATTCCGACTTACAGCGACCCTATAGGACAGAGTAGAACTGCCCCACAGGGTTTCCAAGGAGTGGCTGGTGGATTGGAACTGCTGACTTTTTTGGTTAGCAGCCAAGCTCTTAACCACTGTGCCACCAAGTTTCCAGTTACAGAGTGACCTACTCTTTCCAGACATGAGAACTGGTCTGCCTTTCTGTAGTGAGGAGGTCAGGTGTTTGTCTATAAAGACAACCTCTCTGCTCTGTGGGAGCCCACAGCTGGATCTGTCCAGCTGAATAAACAGGAGCCAAGACTCAAGGCTCGGGTACTGGCATCACCCACAGCTCTCACTTGTGCTTCCTCCGATGTTTGTTTTTACCTCTTGCCAAAGAAATATTGAAGGAGCCTTAAAACGGATGGGAAAAAGTTACTTAAAGTTCTTCACCAAGAAGCTCTGAAAACTCACTTGCAATGATTGGAAATTTAAGGTCGTGGTTTCAAGGGCCATCTCAGTTAATTGGCTTGATAACGTGTTTAGTGCTTCTGTTCCACCTCCTAGTTTGTTGCATAGTGCCTGGGGTCTTAAAATCTGGTAAACAACCATCCAAGGCAAGACAATTGGTCTTGATTTGCCTGGAGCAACAAAGGAGGAAGGAAAGTCAGGAATAGGAGGAAGATATGGAATGTGTGGCTAATTGCCTCCATGACCAACTGCCTCCTTTGCCATCAGACCAGAACTGGATGGTATTCGGCTACCATTACTGAACATTTTGATCCAAGATGCTATAGAAGAATCCTGATCAAAAGGAGGAAAAGGAAAAATAGAATTTCAAATTTTGACAGACTCCAGACTTTCTGGAGCCAAAGGGGCTGGATGAACTCCTGAAACTATTGCCCTGAGATAATCTTTTTTAAAAATTTTTTCCCCATACGAAAATTTATACGTACATTGTTATGTGAATCTAATTGCTTTCCCCATGCTGTGACAGCACACTCCTCCCTTCCACCCCTGATTCCCCATGTCCATTTAACCTTCAACCAGCTCCTAACCCTCTCTGCCTTCCCATCCCATCTCTGGAGAAAAGCTACCCGTTTAGTCTCTTGTAATCTACTTGAGCTAAGAGGCACACTCCTCATGGGTATCACTTTATGTCCCACAGTCCAGACCAATCCCTGTCTGAAAAGCTGGCCTCGGATATTGTTTTAGTTCTGGGCTGATAGAGAATCCTGGGACCATGCTTTCCGGGGTTCCTCCAGTTTGAGATAATCTTTAAAACTTAAACCAAAAGTATTCCTTGAAGTCTTCTTAACAATAATTTAGCTTAACTAGTAACAAAATGCCTTCCTGGAGCATTATGCTCTTTTAAGAACTATCTACATGGAATCAAGGTGACAACAGCATCTTGAAAGATTATGTAGGAATATTATGGATGCAGTGAGTTTATGTTAACGGGGGGAGGAACAAGTCAGAAAAGGAGGGTGAGAATGGTTGTGCAACTCGAAGAACGTAATCGATGTCACTAAATTGTACATGTAGAAACTGTTGAATTGGCGTATGTTTTGATGTGTATATTCTTAACAATGACAACAAAATAAAATAAAAAATAGTGTGGGGGAGGGGAGAGGGATGGCTATTCAGTCATAATTACGCGAATGGAAAAGGACTAGTCTTTCAGCATAGACATGTTGTTGCTGGGTGCAACCCCATGTGACAGAGTAGAACTGCCTCTAGGCTGTAATCTTACAGAAGCAGATTGCCAGGTCTTTCTGCCATAGAGCGCCCGGGTGGGTTTGAACCCCTATCCTTTCGGTTAGTAGCTAAGCGCTTAACCTTTGCGCCACCAGGGCATACTATCTGAGAATGTCTGGAAGTCGGTTAAACTCTGCAGCTCAGGCTGAGACAAAGCTGTGACTCTTAAGAACCTCTGTGGAAGGAGATCAAACGACAAATGTCTGCTAGGTCTTTACATGAATACCTCTTTTTCAAACGGGAAACATTCCATTCTTGGAACGTACTGCACAGGGAGTGTGTGGCACTGAGTAATCAAGTAGCACTCGACTGAGAGTTCCGGGGAAGAGTAACCACTTTTGCAATAAAATAATCCAACAGTGGTAGATTATAAGGTTCCGTGCACTGCTCACCAAAAGAAGGTTAGTGGTTTGGCCTGTGCTCGCCATGGTGACCTCACTGTCTGCTGCATTTGGCCAGCAATGAATAATCTCTGCTTATTTTCCCTCGGTTTCACTCATGTGAGTTATTTCTCCCCAGACCATGGTAAATTCCATTAGACACCACGTAGCAAGACTTCATCTTTACCAGCAGGAAGGACACTAACCCTGCCAGCCCACTACTCAGGAGTGGTAACACTTTCCAAATTTGTTCTTACACTGAAGTTTCTACTATTGCCTAACTGAGCAACCTTTAGTTATTGTCGTTAGCTTTCGTCGAGTCGATTCTGACTCATTTAGTCCAGGGCTAAAGTACATTTTAAATTCTTTGAATATAGTTCCTAATAATCCTGCCAGCTATCTCTCAGAACTCTTCTTTTTAAGCAAATTTGATCCTCCATCCAACCATCCATCCACCATCCACTTGTTCATTCAACCAATAAATATTGGTGTATGTACATTGTACCCAGCCCTCGTGCCACATGATGAGTTACAAAGATAACAATGACATGGTTATGTTTTCTTTTAAACCCACACCCCTCCCCCTGGAGTTAATAATTAATTTTTTGTTTGCTTAGTGTTCTACATCGTGTCATTAATTTCTCTCAAAGCTTTGACAGAGCTGTAAAACTTTTCTCAGTATATTTGCTTATACATATTCTATCAGCTTCATTTTTTGGAGAAGCGGCTGTGGAGGATGTACTCTGCCTGAACCGGTGACTTTCTAGTCTTACATGGAACAATTATTTTCCTTTGAGCTTCATGTGATCATCTTTCCAGGAACTACCTTTGCCTATCTCCTCTGTGGATTCTTTTTTTTGAATCTCACTACTGCCTCTTTCTTGGTTTACCTCCTTATTTTTGTGGAACATACTGAAACGGGTTTCCAGAAAGAGAAGGCACGTGGAAGAAGAGTGAGAGAATTGGGGGAGAAGGCGGAGACGGTTCCGGGAAGGCATTCCGGGTAAAGAAATGTGAGGTTATTTCCTTGGGGTAATGCACGAATACTGTGTGCTTTTACAGGCTCTTCTTGGGGAGGTAATAAGTTTCAACTATATTGAAAAACCAACAAATTTACCCAATCATTAAAGAAACTGTACTTTGCTACATCGACAGAAGAGGGCACCGTTAAACTAAGAAACTTGTAAATCAGCCCAAATCCACAAATGGAAGAAAGCGGAATAAATCTATACAGAGCTGCTATAAGAAAGAAGAAAACAAAACAAAATGAGAATCAGTATGCCTCAATTGACGAAAATCCTCCACACTTCCAAGGGAGGGGGCAGAGAAAGATCCACAATGAAGCAGAGGAAAAACTGCAACACAACACTCCAGACAAAATTAAATAAATAAGTATTTGGAAATATGAAAAACTGCTTTCTATCAACAATTAAAAACATAAATGGACTTTTTAAAAAGTAAGAAATGAAAAGATAGGTTACTGAACTCAGGAAATAGAAGAAAAAAGGAAAATCATCTCAGAATTGAAACGAAAGCCTAAGGTATCCAAGGGAGGGTAGACTCGAATGAAAATTTAATAAAGGTGCTGAAAAAAATGAGGAAAATAACCAATAATATTAAAATGGGATACAGAAAGAAATAAGAAGGGTTAGGAAGGAAGTGACTGACGTGGAAGATGGCGAAAACCAGATCTAACTGGAGTCTCCAAAGAAGAAAAATAATATAATGGAACTAATACTTTCAAACTATAATTGAAGAAAACTTTCCATAAATAAGACATTAGTCTCCACAGTGAAAGGACCTACCAGAGACCTGGGAAAATTAATCTGGAATAATCAACTCCAAGACATAAGCTAATAAAATGATTTCAAAGATCAAAGGGAAAAAAATTAAAAAACCTCAAAGTCCCTGGCACCTCCCTCCCCCCAAAATCAAATACTTTACAAGGACAAAAGAATCAGACTGGGATCAGATTTTCAAAAATAATATACAAAGCAAGGAAACAATGAGGGAGAATTAAAGAAAAAAAAAACAAACCCAGGGAAAGAAAGTGTAAACCAAGGATTTCATATCCAGCCAAGCAAGTATTAAGGCTATAGAAACGTTTTAAAGATAAAAGACACAGGGACTCTTGTACCTTCTTGAAAAACCTGCTAGAGGCTAAGCCTCATTTAACCAACAGATGACTCCTTTGTTGTTAACAGCTCGCCACCACTGATCTGTTTTCTGCCCCTATAGTTTTGCCTTTTCCAGAACGTCATATGTCATATAAATGGATGTATACAGTTGACAAACTTTCGAGTCTGGTTTCCTTCACTTAATGTAATGCATTTGAGATACGTCCATGTACTTTCTCTATTTTGCTGAATATGTTTCCATTGTATGGATGCACTAGAACTGACTTATCTGAATCTCCAAAGAGCAGGGCAGGTGCGGTTTGGGGACCCTTTGATATCTATGTCACACTTTTTGTGACCCTAGCTCTTTCTGTGTATACGTTTCAGTTTCCATCAACATAAACAATTTTGAATATATATTGGCTAAGAGTTCCTTTGTCCAGAGCCCACAAAAGGCATCTGCATCTTTTGATGCTAGATACCTGACCTTTGTTAGGAGGGTGCTGGGGATTGACAGTTACCTTCATTTTAGGGGCCCCATCGAAAGGAGCAAAGGTCCTAACTGACCACAGATTCCATTAGAAAAGAGATGGTCTATATTCATAACATAACCTGTCTTAAGTCTATACCGGAAAATTATTAATATTGTTTCCATTGTCAGTGCTAGAGTGTAGTCAAAGCCCTTGGCCCAACCCAAAGGCAGGTGGGTCCGAGACCCCCACTCAGAAACAGACTACTCCAAGTAGAGGTTCAGCCAACCAGTCAGCCCGCCCAACGCAGCTCAGAGCCAGGCCCCCGAAACTCTGAAACTCAGCATTTCATGAAAAATTTACGATTTTTATTGCCTCACAGTTTACAAAGATTTGTCTTAATCTCACCTGAGCCTATAACCCAGAAGGAAGCTCATTATAGAAAAAGTAAATAAAAGCAAGATAACATTAAAAAAAAACTATTATCTCATTTATCTAGAAAAAAACATTGTCAACACCTTGGTGGTATAAATCTTCCAGATTACATGTACATGTAGAAAATTATACTATTATACTATTTTTTAATGGACTTTATTTTTTTAGAGCAGTTTTAGGTTCACAGAAAAAATGTAGAAAGTGCAGAGGGTTCCCACATGCCCCTGCCCGCGGCTCATCATTTCTCCCAGTAACATCTTGCATTCTTGTGGTATATTTGTTACAGTTGATGAACCAGCATTGGTACATTGTTATTAACTGAAGTCCATAGTTTACCTTAGACCATAGTTTACAACACTTTTTGTGTTGTACAGTTTTATGGATTTTGACAAATGCTTAATGTCACATATCCATCATTACATATACTATTTTATAACCAGAATTCATCTGAGTAATACATGACTTTTTTTTAATGTACTTTAGATGAAGGTTTACAGGACAAATAATTTCTCATTAAACAGTCACTGCACATATTGTTTTATGACATTGGTTAACAACCCCACGACATGTCAACACTTTCCCTTCTCGAGCTTGAGTAATACATGACTTTTTTTTTTGGGGGGGGGGGATTTTGTAAGTTGTTGCAACAACACTTTATATTTGGAGATCTGTTCCCAAGTTTCGCTATTATAAATAGTACCAAACAGGAATAATTGGCTGAAAATAAGTAGAAATCTAAAACGCAATTAATGAGCCCCACAAAACTTAAATCAGGAATATCAGTTTAAAACAGATAATATGTTGTAACACCACCTCATGTACATTCAAATTACTACTATTTAAAAGCCAGCAGCTGTGGATATTATTATTATTTTTTTAAATTTACCTGTCAAAATTGACCACCTTGCTGTCATTCAATAGCTTTCAAATTGCTTGCTGCCCCACCACTGGAGGATCTTGGACCCTCCATCAATAAGAAAAGTCTCAGACCTTTTTTTTTATTTCTTCCCTTTGTTTTTTTTCTTTTAGCATAATCTTACTGTAAACAATGTTAAAGATTTGCAAACAGTATGGCTCTGACCAGTGGCCTAGGGATTTTTTTTTTCAACCCTAAGGAAGTGAGGTTAGGGGTAGTGTGCAAAAATAATGGGGGCTGACTGCCTGAGTTCATACCTAGCCTACCTGCCCCGCTAAGCTGGTCTTCCCAGATGCGATCCAAGCTCTTCTCTTGGCTCTGCTCTCACGGTCACCTCACTGTTGTGAGATGTCTACTCTCTTTCCAGCATCGCCTCTACACTGCAGGCAGGTAGAAGGGGAAGAAAGAAGGGCAAAAGGGCACATGTCCTGAGCCTACTCCCTTGTAAGGGGCTTTTACCAAAACCCCTCTCTACTACATTTGGTTTTACCTCATTGACAGAACTGTGTCACATGGCCATCTTGTCTATAGCGGAGGATGGACAACGTAGCTTTTTTTAGATGAGCACATTGCCACCCCCCATGCAAATCAGGGTTCTGTTAATAAACAGGCATGAAGAGAGGGAGGGGTAGATAAGTAGTAGTGTCTCCTATACACGATTTTGGGGAAGATGGCTTAGGAGGACTTCTGGGCATTTCAGCTACCAAAATAACCTAAAGAAAATGGAGGTAATCTAAAAAAGTGAAAGGTGAGATTCTCAACAGAAGGTTCTATTGGTCTAGCTATTAAAAGAAAACCAAACCCGTCGCCGTTGAGTTGATTCCGAGCCATAAAGTTATGGTAAGGGAACACCAAGAGAAATAAAAGAGTGCTGAGTGAACCGTCTGCCCCTCAACTCTAATACACAAACTTCAGACGGTTCTGGAACAACAGCCCCTTGTGGGGATGCCAACATCCTCAAATAGGACACTTCCCCACTGGGAACACTTAGGAACAGGAGACCTTATGTGCAAGTAACAGACTAATAGGAAAGTAGGGTGGGAGTGTGGAGTGGGGTATGGTTGAGAGACAAAGCTTCTAGGGACTATAAAACATTGGAGACCAAGCCACAGTTACCCCTGCAGGAGCCCACAGGCTGTCAGAATTAATGGCAGAGAGGCCTGGGAACACTGAATGGGTAATGAGAAGGTATACTCCACACATTAGTGGCAAAAAACCTTTAGCCACCTATCACAGTTCAGCCAGGTTGGCTGAATGCCGACTTTAGTAAGCTGCAGAAAGCATCTAGCTGACCCTCTTCTGTTTGTTGTGTATGACTTCACCATTCTTTCCATAACAATTTCTACCAGTGGCTATTTGGCTTCAATCATTAAAGAAATAAGGCTTCAAGGATGTAGGAGAAGAACTAAAGGGCTGGGCTGTCACTAGATCTCATGGGTCTAAAGTTTCCTCCTTTGAGAACCCTCATTTTACTAGCTAGGGCTCTTGAGGTCATCCTCATTTAAAGTCTTCTCAAAGAATATTGCTTGTTGTACTATTCCAGGTATGAATTCCCAGTGAAGAGGGTGAGTGGAATGCTCACCTCTGGGGACTCTTGGTGCTAAGAGCTCTGAACAGGCACTGCCAATGACATATAACTGTTAGCTGGACCTCACTCTGCATGGCAACTATTGTAAAGAAGCTCAAGGAGATGTCTGCTGTCCACATGGAAGAAGTGAAAATAAATCCTGGAAGGGCTGGCTATAATATCAATTTAAATAAAGTTATAACCAATAAGTAGTGGCCCTCATCCTACTACAACAGCAACGACTACAGGGGAGGACGGGTCTACCTTGAAGGAATGATCGTGCTTATTGCCCTAGGTACTCCTAGGTGACTCAGAGCACCTGTAGGAGTTGACTTTTCTCAAGAAAATACTAAACTGGGTCTGTTCGGCTATATGCCAAACTAATCTATCTAATCAATCTGGAAGCTACAGATACAGAACAATACAGATCCCAAGTGTTGGAGATATGTACTTCATTCCAAAACAATTGAAGAACGGCAAATTATGGCACCCAGTAAAAACTCAGACCAATTGTACAGTAATAGCCTGCATAAAGGCTAAATTTAAGAGTAAAGCGATAATACATGGAAGGCCTACTGGAGCTGTAAGAGAAAGCACACGTGGGGATGGAGGCAATTAGACTTCTCAATACTCTACCAGCCGGGAACAGTTTTAATCATAATTGACCATTAACTAGAACTGTCAGGGAGAAGATCCATTCCCCAATCCCTGAGATACTTCCTGGTGCCTGCTCTCCTAAGCATAGTCCCCAGTGCTATCTGTATAAGCGTCTCTAAGTCCAAGCTGAAGGGAATAGCCACCAGTACTTGTAACATCAAGGATGCGCATAAAGGCCCCATACCATAACATCCATATTAAGTACTACAAATTTGATCTTAGGTTTTAGCAAAACGTGAAGACCCACTCCTAATTCTTCTGCATGTTGGATGTGAGATCACACACCTACTGATGGCTGTCTGGGGAATAAATTTAGAGTTGCTATTTGAGACTAACTAGAGTAGTGCTAGGAGTCACTTAATGGTTCCCAAAAATTCATGTTAGGCTTAGGAACAGAATTTACTCTACAATTTCCAAAGTTCAGATTGACAGTGCCAAATTAGACATCTATAATGGAGTTACTTTGTATGATAAGCTATGCAACAGTAATGATGAAGGAATGGTAGCGCTAAGAAATATGGTGATCTAAAACCACATGTCTTTGAATTACATTCTAGTTGGGAGGAGAGGTGCGTGTGGTATATTGATAATTAGGATTTATAACAATCCTTGCAGCTATATCCCAGACAACTGCCCATACACCGGGAATTAGGCAAGACATGCCCATAAGGAAGTGGCTAAATTGAGCAGACTTCATGTGGTCCTGGTCCTCCATAGCTTTTAATAAAATGGAAATTTATAATGAAGAATTCTATTATTTGCAAAGAAATATTTCTATTTTTTTAAAATGATGAGTTGTGTTAAAATAATAACAAATGGTGGCAACACATTGGCCTGGACAAAAGTTATCAGCTAAAGGGTGGATTGTGGTGGGCCATGACTTGCCTTGTCACATAAAAAGCCCTAGAAGGCTGGAAAGGCCCTATGTCACATGGGAAGTCCCCTCTCTCCCATTATTTGTAAGTTGTGAACTGGAAAGTTCCTACATCCTGTGGTATAGTTTGAAAGTCTATATTCAAAACATGAGCATTAGGTTCAGTAACAAGGTAGAGTATAAGTTTACTGGTTTAGAGATTAACAACATCACCCTCTAAGTTGATAAAGGAAAAAAAATTTGAGGAGACTCAGTGTCCCTCTGATCCTGTGGGACTCCTATCCTGCACAGTCCCATAAGCCTACAGATTCAGGGAGGGAAAGGAAAGGCATTGGGGGAGGCATCGATATTATAACTAGTTGGCTCGTAGCCCTTGTCTGAGAGAAGGTGATGCTTGCTACCATCACGATTAAAGTCTGACATTTCTGCTGACCCACACACAAGCTTACAGGGGTCCTGGGCTCCACCAGAACCAACCCTTACCACCTTCAGGGGATCCTGACATGCATCAAGAGACTGCTGAGCATCCTTAAGGAAATATAGAAATAGCTATCAAAGTGGGTTCCCTCCTACCCTAACCCTTGCCTGCAGGGATTGTAACAAATCCTAACTGTCGAATGAGCACCGATTATAGAGTATTCACCATGAGGTATTTTTACCAGACTGCAAACAACATCTGGCCTCTGGAAAGCGCTGTCGTTTTGCCTTCCAAATGAACCTGTGGTGCATTAGAAGTTTTCCATCTCCTAGTCCCTCAAAGGAGCCCTGGTGGCACAGTGGTTAAGAGCTCGACTGCTAACTAAAATGTTGGCAGTTCCAATCCGCCAGCTGCTCCTTGGAAACCCTATGGGGCATTTCTGCTCCGTCCTATAGGGTCACTCGGAATCGACTCCACAGTACCAGGTTTACCCCCTCAAAGGGTATCTAAATATAACAGACCCATCCTTGCCCAGAAAGAATCTGTTCTGACTTATCTGGAAGGGATTGGGAAAATGTATTGAGAATCTTGCCTAACTCAAGGGATCAACCCAACCCACGAGCCAAACAGGAAAAAAAGCCCAAAACACGATGTGATATCAACTTGGGGGGAGAGACCTGGTTAAAATATTATCTGTCAAATGCTTAGAAACTTGGCAGTCAGCCAACTTTGGGACACTCTCTAAGCTATTTCAGACAGAAACCTTCTTAGGGATAGGAACGGAAGCCACCTGTGCTTCCAAAGTTTGACTTCTCCAGCCTGGTTAAAGCAATAGGAAAATGAACCTCATAGAAAGTGCCGCAACTACAAAATGAGCCTTGTACGAGGCACATCTCTGCATTTTGTGAGGCTTCCTGAAGTTGGGGTAAGCATTCCTTGGAGCTCACCAAGTAAACATCAGAAAGGCTGCTCTTTGGAGTGGGTACGGGTCACAAACATGGAACTTTGTTTCTCCTTTCACCAGTAGGGTTTTTATAACAAAACCATCTTGTGTTTCCCATATTTGGTTAAAATTGTGGGCTAAAAAGAGCACTTTTTTTTCAAGGATATAAACATCCATGTTTTTTTTCAATGTTTTGAAAAAACTGCAGCATTTTTGAAAAACTAGTGTGCATTAATACTTTATTTTCCAGATTTACCATTTCTGGCAATGGTAGTTCTGGTTATTTGGATCAGCCCTCCAGCTGAAAACAACTAAAAAACTGGATAAAATATTTTTAAAATATTCTTTTAAGAGCATCAAAGGGATAACAAAATAGTAAGGAATTATCAGGCAAAAGTAAAGAGAAGTCAAGAATCTAGAGGAGTAAACAGGACTGAAGCCACTAACCAGTCCCAGACAATTAGAACCTCCATCCTAACAACCTTTTAGGGTTAGCTGGACAGAAAATAAAATTCTGGGTCCACACAAGGTTGTGAGTCTGATAGGAGAGTTCCTCCTACGACAATATGGGTTCCAAGATCTCAGAGAGAGAGTGAACAAGAATTAGAATAATCTGAAGAGAATTAATACATGCTAAGAAGTCCCTGAGTTGTTCAGGAAACATCGAACTTTGAGCAGATGGCCCCAGAATGGTAGTGCCCCCGGGTGCCTGGGAGAAGCAAATGCACGTATTCTTTACAGCAAAGTATCTTCATCATAGGCCTCACAATTATTCTTACAAAATAACATTTCAAGTACTATGACTAGCAGAGAGTCAGAAGATAACTAGCACTGAAGAAAACTGGAATCAATGATTAAAACAGACAACAGAAAAAGATCATCAGAAACTCTGGAGATGGGGTCCAGCATCTATGTTTCAAGAAGCCATCCAGGTCATCCTGATACATGCTACAGTTTGAGAATCACTGTTTTATACTTTTATCACATATATATGCACCCCTCAAAAATTGCACAAATTTATTAGGCCTGGGGAAGGGCCCAATAATTTGAATTTCTACCTTTTACCAGTCTGAGCTTCTTACTCTGAAGAGGCAAAAATGCTTGCCTCTCTCCAAAGACAATCTAAAAATGAAATCTCCTAGTGATAGTAGTAATAACAATAAGAGCCTGCTCACTTCAATTAACCCTCAGCTATGGGTTATACTATGGGTTATAATATTCACCAAGTGGCCTTAAATTTGGGAAAACTTTAAGGCAGGAAATCTCTTTGTGGGAAGGTGGACAATGAAAAACGGCTAAGAAACATTATTTTAAACTGACCGTGCGGATTGATGCTTTTAAATTCCCACTTACAAATCCTTGAACAACATAAATGAAATCTGGGATGCGTTCCTGTTTCTTGTGTTTCTACAAAATAAACTTTCTGGGGGTCAGATTCTTCCACCGACTTTACAAAATAGTAATATTACTACTTTGGGTTCACAATACCAACATGTCCTATTACACAAGTTCTCACCTTTACTCTGAGAAGAAACATAATAATTAGCACAGTTTCTGACTCTGGTTCTACAGCGAGGACTGGGGGTACTTCCCACCCCCACCCCTCTCCCTCCTTGGCAAGCTACTGACTGAGGTTATGGCAAAACCATATGCAGCCGGGTTTTGTTATGCCCATAAGCATCACGACAGCGGTTACAAACACATCCAACACCCAGACATGCCTTCACATTTACGTGCTAAGACCTGGCCAGACCTGCTCTGCTCAGTTCCAACTATACCTCTTGACATTGCAGACAGCTCAATGCACGTGCCCTTGACAGTCACCTCCTTCTTCCACCGTTGCAATATGATTGTGTGCGTATGATGCCTAATCATTATTATAAACTACAGTGTAGCAAGATGGTGCTGATGGCTTAGCAAGGACCGTTTCCGGATCCTGAATGCTACATGCCGGATGACCTGGCTTGCGAAAGGCAGTTTCTTACAACCACAGTGGGTTAACGTACGGGATTTCAGGATGATGTGGTTGGGGACATCAGAGGTGTGGTAAGCTCCCCCACCCTGAGCAGGCAGGACATGATTACCACTAACTAAACACATCTCCTGGGAGGAGCTGAGGAGACTTGAGAGGCCACACTCATAAAACACTTTCAACCCAATGTCCTCTGTGTCCCTTATTCACAGTGTATCCTTCACCCAGCTTCAAACCCAGTCCTCTGTGGGATCACTTTAATGTAGAAAGTTAATAATCATTTAAAAAAAAGCATAAGCACAGTTTTAGAGCTGATGTTAGCAGAGCAGTGCCCCCTTTCTCCTTATTGCTGACAATACCTTAAACACTCACGTGACCCTTCGAAAGTACACATGCGCTCAATTCTTTCGGGTAGAAAGTTCCAAATTATCATGACACAGCTGAACTTGTTATATTCAATTGGTTGTTTCACTTGTCTTGAGGACAAAGGTGCTACCAAACCACCAAACCCACTGCCTTTGATTCCCACTCGTAGCAACTCTATAGGGCAGAGTAGAACTGCCCTATAGGGTTTTCAATGCTGTAAATCTTTACAGAAGCAGACTGCCACATCTTTCTCTTGCAGAGTGGCCGGTGAGTTCGAACCGCTGACCTTTTGGTTAGCAGCCAAGCACTTTAACCACTGCACCACCAGGGCTCCAAGAGTGCTACAGTAAAGCACAGAATACTGTCATTTTACCAAAGTCTACATGTCATCATAGATTACCAACCTTCTATACATTTTGAACCATGGTCAAAGGTAACCTCAAGGAACCCTCCTACAAAACTTCTGTATCATTATATCTTTTAACACAACCCTTTTTGTCTACGGGAGAATATTAGGTTCCCACATAAATGGGTGTCAATCAGAGCTGTAAAAAGCCATCTGGTTGAGCCAGTAGGCATAGGAAGGATGTTGGTGACCACCCTCAGGCTAGGCTAATATATATCATAACATCCATGGTTATAAACTATACTTTGTTATGATAACCATTTGGCCTGAAAAACCTATTACAGAGCCCTCAAAGCATCTGACTCTTTCAAGAAAGTCAGAGTCCCCTGCCAATAGACTACACAAAAGTTGCTGTGGCTCTATCTGTTGACGGTCCTATCTTCCTTATGTGTCCTCTGGATTACAAAGACTGGTAAGGAGGGCTGTGGTATATTGTAGTTATCTTGGATCTCACTGTGCTCGATAACACAGTCATAACATCCATGTTGTCACTCTCAGACTGACGCTGTTTATACATACCATTCCTTGGTCTTATTTGTAATCACTTTAGCATGGATGGAATTGATAAATCTTTTCAATCTGATTTTTTTCTCTGTATGGCAAGTGATTTCTCTGTAATCTTCAGTTCTGAGGCTGAGATTACTCAGGTATTTTACAGGCAGAGGTAGGGATCTTCCTGCAAATGGTTTTTCAGCACTCTCACCATCACTGGGCCATCTGCATCACGTGACGTTTCCATCAAACGACCACAGCCGTCTGTATAATTTACACTTTCTTTCAACTTGTAGCGAGTCCAGGGAATCACTGTACTATTTTCTGAATCCTCTTCCTTAGCATGTCCTCTTTTAGCCTTCTGTACATCCTTCACTGGTATATCACCTGAAATAAAAATGTTATTTAGAGGCTTTTTTCATATATACACAACTCTCACTCTGTATATATCCTACTGCAGGTTGAAATCTTGGCATCTCTGTGTCTTAGGCTACTGTCATAGTAGTTAAAAGAACTCTGAAAACAGACTGCCAGAGCTCCAGTTCCAGTGCCACCACTCACCATCGGTGTGACCCTAACCACTTTCCTTACCTCCTTTGTTCCTCATTTTCCTATTCTGTAATACACGGATGATGATACTTAGTTTCCACATCTATGTCCATTGCAGCACTATTCACAAGAGCAAAAAGACAGAAACAACCTAAGTGCCCATCAATGGATGGATGGATAAGTAAAACGTGGTACAAAAATACACTTTCTGTAGTATTCCAAACATGACAAAGAAACATGAGTCCCCTAAACATCTTGGAATATGGATGAACCTGGAGGACGTTAGGAGCCCTGGTGGTGCCGTGGTTAAGAGCTCGGCTGCTATCCAAAAGGTCGCCAGTTGGAATCCACCAGCTGCTCCTTGGAAACCCTATGGGGCAGCTCTACTCTGTCCTATCAGGTCACTGTGAGTTGGAATCAACTCGACAGCAATGGGTTTGGTTTCGGTTTGGAGGACATTATGTTGAGCATTTTGAAGAATGTAACCAATGTCACTGAACAACTTGTGCAGAAATTGTTGAACGGAACCTAAACTGCTGTGTAAACCTTCACCAAAAATACAATAAAATATTATTAAAAAAATAATGTTTGGTTTCATAGGGTTTATGTGAAGTTTATATGTGTGTGGATTCAATGTGTTCTTGTATGTGAAACTCTTGGAACAATGCCTGGTACATAATAAACACTATATAAATCTTAGCTATTATTATATCCACAGCCATAAAAAAAAACCCCACAGCTATTGAGATTATAAATGTTCTAAGTCTTACGATTTACGCAAAAAAGTTCCATTTTTACTATACTAATGTCATTATCTTGACCATTCAGTAGGAAGATGTCACATACATAGCCTAGAAGTTCACTGAAAGGCCGTAAGTGTTTCTCCTGGATACTCAAAGGAGCAACTGAGAAAACGATAGAGCCTTCATCATCGTCATAATATAAATAGTGCCTTGAGGCTGCCTACCTCATAGCCATTAGTGATGTAGGGGTCACAAACACTCGTAGCTCCCATGATATCTGAAATTAAAAAAAAAAAAAAAAACACACAATACTAAATGTACAACCAATGACAATGTAAATCAAATATGACTCCAGACAGCTGATAGGAAGGTTACACACGCGTGAACACCCAAATGGTCAATATTCTTGTTGAAAGCTGATCGAAAAGAGCATAAAGCTTTCTTTTTTTTTTTTTTAGTTTCTCTCAAAATCTATAGGAGATGCTCACCCACTAGAAATAAAGTTAAAAACTGAGTACACTTGTAGAAAGAAGCGATGTAGATCCACCTCTTCAATTCATTCAAGCAATCAGATATATCCACTCCTGACAGACAAAAGAATGACAAGGGCTAAACTTGTTTTGCTTGTTCTTTATTTTAGGGAAGATTTCATAAGGATCCCCCTGCCTTAGGAAGAAATAGATGCTTCTCACATGGCTTCTCACTATCTCAGGGAACGCTTTTGTTCAGATTCAACATGCATAAACATTTCACTAGTATGACTTCTGTTTAATCTGTAGAAATCGAGAGTGTCACTCTCACCCCAACAACCATAAAAGCTTCAAAGTGATAGCTTTTTTTGAACCCATCAGAGAACTGAGGTCAGGATGACAACTGGAAGTTTTTGATTTTAGCATTGAAAATCCCATGTTCTAGAACTATCCTCAGTTCCAGGCCAAGACTGGCCCCACGAAAGAGAGACAGGATGTGAGAAGTGGCTCACCTGTGGCAAAGCACATGAGAGAGACACCAAGTACTGTACAAGCAGACAAGAATCCAGCTAAAATTGTTAGTGAATTGATAAAGGCCAACTGAGGACTAGCATGAGAGTACAGAACCCCTGGGAGCCTCAGACACAAAGAAAGTTTGCATCCACTTTCAGTCTCTTCTCCATAGATCTGTACTGGGTACTGACAAGAAAGATTTGGGACAGGGCAGGAGACCAGAGATGGCCTCCCATGGTGGTGAAGGCCTCTAGGAGGGGAGTAACCTCCCACTGTAGGAAAGGCAAAAGTCCCGCGCAGATCTTTCCTTACCTAGGAATAAACTTATGTCACTGGAGAAGGGGCAGAACATCTTCACTGCTGAGTAAGGGTAGGGGAAGGGGAGGACAACAGCCTCTACTCCTGGGTAAGGAGGGACAGGAAACAGTCCTGAGCCCAGGATTCCATGCCAATACAATTAGAGGACTCCTAGGCTGTGGAAGAAGTACAGCCAGAATGCTCCTTGGAAGCAAGGACGGTGAGACTTCGTCTCATGTACTTTGGACATGTTATCAGGAGGGACCAGTCCCTGGAGAAGGACGTCATGCCTGGTAAAGTAGAGGGTCAGCAAAGAAGAGGGAGACCCTCAATGAGATGGATTGACACAGTGGCTGCAACAATGGGCTCAAAGATATCAATGATTGTGAGGATGGCACACGACCGGGCAGTGTTTTGTTCTATTGTACATGGGATCTCTGAGTCAGAATCAACTCGATGGCATCTAACAACCTGACAACAACATGCTGTGGTAGGGAAGAGCACTGGTGGCACAGCGGTTAAGCGCTCAGCTGCTAATAAAAAGGTTGGTGGTTTAAATCCACCAGCCCTGGCTCCATGGGAGAAAGATGTGGCAGTCTGATTTCGTAAAGATGGAAACCCTAGTGAGCAGTTCTACTCTGTCTTGCAGGGTCACTACGAGTCGGAATCGACTGGATGGCAGCGGGTTTTAATGCAAAATAGAAATATGGAGCCCCTTGTTCAAAAGTTAAGAATTTCAAGGCTACAACAGCAGATTACTGAGACAATTGTGGGGCCTTTCTGAGTGTGGAGCCCTCCAAGACCATACAGGTCATGCTCCAATGAAGCCGGTCCCAGTTATGTCTCTGGAGAAATTCCAGATGTGTAGAAGGCAAGGAAGTGGTGAGATTCCCTAGCTATCCCTGAGGAACTCACATCTCAAAGGGAGACCTCAAAATGACATCTACTGGAATTCACTGAGAGTTTTCGAGCCTGTGAAAAGCCCTTGGAAAGAGGTATCGTGGGGATGAAGTGGGTAGACAGGACACCTATTTTGCCAATTAGACCACTGATTATCAGTGACACTCATACCTGGGTATTTGGGGCGAAGCTCCTGTGGACCCTCGGTGGGCAACTACAGACTCCTACCTGAAAGTGTGACCTGCACGCCTTAACACTACTTCCTTCAAGCATATTTCGTAGTCAGTATCTTCCCTCTCCAAGCCAGAAGCAGGCAGTGGTGTGTGACCTCCAGAAGCTACTGTGAGGGCTTGCGAGAGCTGCAGCCTTGTTTCCAGCTTTTGGCCCTGAAGCCCAGCTGGTCCTCCTCCTTCGGGCGTACCGGACCAAGGCCAACCGTGGGGACCGGCCTTTCCTTACCCGCGGGGAGCAGCAGCTCTCTCGGCCAGTTCGCCTCTGCTGCTCTTTCCCGCACGCTCCACTAGGGGGCGCAGGCCTCGATCTGTAAGGAATGAGGACCGGGCGGGGAACTTCAGGTCCCGCAGCCCAGTCCTGAGACGCCCCAGGCCGGGGCACCACCGACCCCAACAAGCTCCATCGCCTTTGATGCCCCCGGCCGGCCAAACTGCAGCCACGCTGTCGCAGGGATCTCGGTGCCCTGCACCCCAGAGACAACTCTCCCCCAACTGACATGCCAGGGCCGTTAGGGACTGTTGGTCCACCGGCGGCCGCTCAACCGAAACTGGGACGTGGTTTCCCGGGCAACAGGCCCCGCCCCCGGCCGCGCGCCCGGCCACGCCCCTTCTGAGGAGCCGCTGCCTGGCGGGCCAACTGCTGGGGCCGTGGGAAATTCCAAGTGAGCTTTGGGGTTCCCCATTCCTCCTCCTCCCCCTTGCAGCAGCGCGTTATCTGTCTGACCGCTCCTGGCAACGACTATTGGCACAAGTGTGGCCAGAGGCAGGTTACCCAGTAAGCGTGGTAAGCACGGGCTTACTTGTGCTTACTTCCTAATCCGTAATGAACAATTTCACATGAGTTTCAGTGATGCGTTGATCACCGGGTAATGCATCCCTGCTAGGGATTGTAAATTTGAAGAGGCTTTGATGCTGTAGGAAGGTGCAGTGGGGTTGGCTGGGAGAGCGACAGATGCCGGCCAGACCCAGAAGCAGAATCTTTGAAGTGGTGAAAACACGTGACATTGTTCACTACAGATCATCTGGTAAGCAAAGTAAGCACCGTCCTTACCTTGCCTATTGGATAATCCGCCCCTGAGTGTGGTTTAATACTGAGCTGTTGGATAAGATTCTCACATCATGGTTGTCGCGGGGAGAGGCTAACAGCTAGGGCTCCGAAGGGCCAACGAACGGGGAACCGCCAAGGCCTCAAGGGGGCGCCCTCTTGCCTGTCTGGCAACTGCCAGTCGCTCAGAGACGAGGACAACCATTCTCGGCTCTGTCCTTTCCTCGCCCACACTTTTCTCTCCTTTCCGCTTGGAGTTAAAGATGCCATTTTCACAACACATTTCTTAGGCAACTAAAATTTTAAATACAAGAGGTACTTTATTTTAAAATACGTTTATTTACAAAATTAATCTAAGGAGATGCTGCTAATGTAAATATTCACGTTAATAATTTTAGTTCTAAGTTTAGTTGAAAGGATGCCAATTTCCTCTTACCTATTTGCCCTTTGTAGTAACTGCAATAAACCAAACTAAACCTGTTTCTGTGGAGGGTGGATTCAAACTGCCAACCTTTTGGTGAGGAATCTTAGCACTTAACCGCCAGGCAACCAGGGTTTCCAGTATCTGCAGTAGTACATTGAAATCTGTTTCAAACAAATATGTAGTGTATCTTCTTTCCGAAGAAGTGGATATGAAAGCTTGAATTAGATCCAACCCTTTTCCTAATTAGGTGGATTAAATAAGTCAGTGGCAGAATGGGTGTCTTACCTACATTATCCTGCAAATATTGGGTGATAATTTCCTATGTAGATCTTTAAATCTAATCATCATATCTTTTTAAACTACCTTTTAATAAGATCAGTATATTTCCAAATCTGTTGTTAAGCCTACCCTTATCTAATTGATACAAAGATGGAAATTTTGAAAAGTCTTGGTGAATGGGGTTATTTGAACACAATATAAATTTGTTGATAAATCTTACTATAGTTCCCTTCATTTTAAGGAGATCTTATTTTCTTGCAGTTTGAGAAGGATTTTAACTTTTCAAATGTAACAAAAAATCTGTCAATTTCACAATAGCTCCATTTTTGGTTTTGCTTTTTTATTGATCAAAACAAAGCATTACACAGTCATTTCAAAGAGTGAACAAAATATATTTAAAACATTTTGCCTTAGAGACCCATCTAATTTCATATGCAGGATAAGACATTCAAACTTTTATTTGTTGCCAATGCAAGATTTTAAAACGTCATTCAAAGGATTTGTGTTAATTTTATTAATGAATTTGGTAACATTCCTTGATTGTGATTTTTTAAAAAGAGTCTTAGTGACTTAGTGTTGTTGATAAACATAATCAAGATAAATAATGCAACCAATTGCCAGAAGCCTGGTGCTACGCATTGACATCCAACTACAGCTGAAGTTCAAACCATGGCATTGGAATGTGATTTTTAAAATCGTTTTCATGAAATATGTATGTCAAATGTTGACAACCTCATTGTATCAATTTTCAGTAATTCTGAAGACCAAAAAAATCCTCTATCGGCTTTTAAAAAATTAACCTTTTTATTTTGAGATAATTGTAGGTTCACATGGAGTATAACAGCTAGTACTGAGAGAACCTCAGTAGCTTTTGCCCAGTTTTCTCTAGCAGTAACATCTTGCAAAACTATCGTACAATATGACAATCAGGATATAGATGCAGTCAAGATACAGAACATTTCCATCACCATAAGGATCCTTTGTTGCCCATTTGTGGTCACACCCACTTTTCTCCTGACATCACCTCCTCCTGGCAACTGCCAATCTGTTTGCCATTTCTATAATCTTACCATTTCAAGACTGTTATACAAATAGGAATATAGTAAGTATGTAACCTTTTGGGATTGGCATGTTTGACTCAGCATAATTCTCTGGAGATCATCCAGGATGTTTCCTGTATCAATTGTTTGTTCCTTCTTATTGCTAGATACACCGCAGTTTGTTGAACCGTTCACCGGTTGAAGAACATCTAGGCTGATTTCAGTTTTTGGCTATTACAAATAAAGCTGCTATAAACCTATGTGTACAGGTTTCTGTGTCCACACAAGTCTTTATTTCTCTGGGGTAAATGCTCAGGAGTGCATTTCCTGCGTTGTATGGCAGACAGTTGCATGCTTTTAAGAACTGCCAAACTTTTCCAGAGTGGCTGTCCCATTTTACATTCCCATCAGCACAGTAGGAGTGATCCTGTTTCTCCACTCCTCATCAGGACTGAGTGGTGTCACTGTTTTTTATTTTAGCTATTCTGAGAGCTGTGTGGTGATAGCTCATTGTGGTTTTAATTTGCATTTCCATGATGACTAATGATGTGGAATATCTTTACATGGGCTTCGCTCGTAATCTGTTTATCCTCTGCAGTGAAATGGCTTTTCATGTTTTTTTCTTTTACATAATAGCTATCTTACTGGGTGTGAAGGGCCCTGGTGACACAGTGGTTAAGCGCTTGGCCACTAACCAAAAGGTTGGCAGTTGGAATCCACCAGTCGCTCCTTGGAGACCCTGCGGGGCAGTTCTACTCTATCCTATAGGGTGGCTATGAGTTGGAATCACCTTGATGGCAATGAGTTTTTTGTTTTGGTTTGGTTTTAGTGGCCAAAGCCCCTGTAATCTCTATCCGACTCTGCCTTTCTCTTGTGCTCTTCTCCTTTTTATGTTTATGTAATCCCCGTTCTGCCTCTTCTCCTTGGCACACCCCTGATTATCTGTATTTTTCTTCCCTCAAATTCTTTCTCTCTGCCCCGGTGTTTCTGTAGCTTATGGTTTCCCTCTGCCCTTTGCTCTCCCCATCCCGGTTTCTATCCTCCCTTTTTTCTCTGTCTCTACCCTCTTCTTTTCTCTCCCTCTGTCTTGGTCATCTAGTGCTGCCATGACACAAATACCACCAGTGGACGGCTTTCACAAAGAGAAGTTTATTCTCTCACAGTCCAGTAGGCTAGACGCCCAAATTCAGGGTGTTAGCTCCTGGGGAAGGCTTTCTCTCTCTGTCTGCGCTGGAGGAAGGCCCTTGTCGTCTTCAGTCTTCTCCCGGACTAGGAGCTTCTCTGCACAGGAACCTCGGATCCAAAGCACGCGCTGTGCTCCCGGCACTGCTTTCTTGGTGGTATGAGGTCCCCAACTCTCTGCTTGCTTCCCTTTCCTTTTATCTCTTGTAAGATAAAAGGTGGCACAGGCCGCACCCCAGGGAAACTCCCTGTACATTGAATCAGGGATGTGACCTTAGTGAGGGTGTTACAATCCCACCCTAATCCTCTTTAACATAAAATTACAATCACAAAATGGAGGACAACCACACGATACTGGGAATCATGGCCCAGCGAAACTGATACACACATTTTTGGGGGGCGTAATTCAATCCATGACACCCTTTCTCCCTTTAGTTTTTTCTGGCATTTTGATGCTGTCTTTTACCTTTCACTCCTCTCTTAATTCCACTCTGTCACACTGACCTCAATGACTCTGCCTAGGCTTCCTCTTGCTTCTTTTCCGTTGCTCTTCTGTCCCTTGATCTTTCTTGCCCAGTCTTTCTCTTCCCTTCTTTTGTTCCCTCTTCTGTTTCTTCCTATTCCTTTTGCCTCTGACTCTGTTCCTTTGCCTTTCTTCCTTTTTTTTTTTTGTGGGTTATAGGTTTTTTTTTTTAAATTGTGCTTTAGGTCAAAGTTGACAGCTCAAGTTAATTTCTCGTACACAAATTTATACACATTATTGTTACGTGACACAAGTTGCAATCCCTATAATGTGACAGCACACTTCCCCTTTCCACCCTGGGTTTCCCGTGTCCCTCCAACCAGCTCCTGTCCCTTCCTGCCTTCTCATCCGGCCTCATTCTCCTCAAATGGACAGGAACCGCCCATTTGGTCTTGTGTATCTGCTTGAACTAAGAAGCACACTCCTCACGAGTGTAGCTTTATGTGTTATAGTCCAGTCTAATCTTTGTCTGAAGAGTGGGCTTCAGGAGTAGTTTTAGTTCTGGGGCCATGGCTTCAGGTGTTCTTTTTATTACTATCACTCTCAGTATTTCTCTCCCTGAGCTTCTGCTTCATTCTTTCTAAAGATTCCCTCTTATTTCTTTCTCCTCTTTGTTCGCTCTCCCTCCCGCCTTCCGCCTTCCTCCATTTTGCCCATCATCCACCACTGTTGTTGTTTCTTCCTCTCCACTCACTCTCCTCTCTCCATTTTATTTGCTTACTTTCTGCCCTGCTGTGGCCCTGTTTCACCTCCCCTAGCTTGTCACCCTAGCCAAGGAGGACAGTGAAACCCTGGCACGGGTTGTTCTCCCTCTCTGGCTTGTGGATTTGTGGAGCTGGGGCTTTTCCCAGCCCTGGGGCTCTCTCTCCTGTCGCTCCCTCCTGGCTGTTCTAAGAGGTCCCAGAGTGCAAGGGCATGAACTTGGCTACCATATTCACAATGCTGAGAGAGACCAAAGACGTCAGGACCTCACTGTCAGGGGAGAGACGGTGTCTTGAGGAGTGTCCAGAGTATGGCCGGCGTGCTGCGTGAAGTCACAGAGTCCATATGGAAGAGGCAAATGGCTTTTCCCTCTAGGCCCTCCCTTTTCTCCCGTGTATGTGCACAGGACAGCCAATGAAAGCAGTCATCATACTGGTGAATTCTGTGGAGGCAGCTGCCCTGGTGGTGCCCTCTCAGGGCACCAGAACTTTGGGCCAGCTGGTCCTGGGGTTGATAAGTGCAGCCTCTAAGAACTCTTTAGTTTGGTTTTATAAAGACAACAAGAAGAGTTGAGGCTACCAGCACATACTCTCTGGAATGAGCCCTGAATACCCTCGACCTCCTTCTAGAGAATGGACTGTGCCTATGGCCCATTGAGAACCCTCCACTCAGAATGCACCATCAGCTCAGGCTGAGAGAGGGGGCTTTGTTCTGGGTGGGTCCCCTTCTGTATGTCTCCCATTGTCCATGTCTCAGCCGAAGTGGTCTTCCTAGGCTGTCTGCTTCTTGGATTTGGTGCATGTTAATAAACCGGAGAGATATGCACTGTGTTTGCTAATGTGAGCCCATTAGGATGGGCACAATAGTGAAGTCTGGGGCCACAGGAACAGCACAGCTATGGCTGGGTTTAGTCTGAGCTTCTATCCAAAGCTTCCTCCAATATGCTCTGCAGGTACTAGCTGTGATCATGTGAAGCTGCTCCTCTAGCTCTATCAACAAAAGCTACAAGACAAAACCAAAAAGTGACTCTTGGGGTTAGAGGAGAGAGAGAGACAAGTGGTTGAGAGGAGAATCAAAGAAGGCTTCTGGGAGAGGTGGCATTTGAGCTAGGTCCTGGAGGATGGATTTTTCTCTGACAGGTAGAGATGGAGAGTAGAGTTCTGTGGAGATTATACCTGCTCAGTAGACTCTAGGCTTTGATGCAAAATGTCTTCGTGGGAAGACAAATCCAGATCTCTGAAATGAAATAGTTGGGTAGCATGAGGTGGGGATGAAGTACAAGAGGCTTGGCGCTCCCTGGTGATGATGTGTTCTGTCCACCAGCCCTCTTAGCCTTCAGCTGATCCCTACCCATGTACACACAGCCCTGGAGCTGGGGTGTGAGTGATGGCGGCTGGTTTGGAGAATTCTGAGGGGTGTATGAGTCCTGGAGTGAACACCTGTTGAGTGCTCTTTGCCACTTGACTTGAATCACATCTCTGCTTCTTCCCTTTGACTGTGATGCCATGGAGATGCCACAGGAGGGGGTGGAGCTTAATCTGGAACTGTAAGGATGTCACTGGCAACACTTTCCAAGGCATGTTTCCAATTGTACTTGCATCCTGGAAGGCCTAGAATGGAAAATACGGAGGGGAGGATTATCAGAATCTGTCACCACTGTCTTGTTCACTGTCATCCATCAAGTGTGAACCTTTAAAAAGCACAAAACAGAAAGTATCACTCCTGAAAGAGTCTCCAGGGGGATCAGCTTCACCACTTGCTAGAGCTGGAAGGGACTTTAAAGAACATATATATTCTCTAATCAAACCCTGTTTCCCCTTTCATGTGGGAAAACGGAGAAGAGCATCATACAGCAAATTCAAGTCAGGGCGAGGTTTCCTGACACTTAACTCTTTGTCCCTCTCATCAGCTCTCCAGTTTTTGTTGGAATCACATGAGGAGAAACATTCTGTAGTTATTAAAAGCATGGGCTTCAGAGCTAGACCAGCCTGAGTAACATTTTGGCCCTGTGTGGTCTTGGTCAAGTCCTCTTTGAGCCTTGGTTTCTTCATCCTTGAAGTGGGTACGGTTATTGTATCTACCATACAGATGTTATGTGCAGACTAAATGAGATAATGCACAGAAAGCATCTAGCACATAGTAATTATTACACAGATTGTTACGTATTTTACATTGTGCACCTTATTTTTCAAGAGTTATTTTGCAACTTTCCGTTGGTCTGTAACTGTTTCCAATGATTACTTTCTTGCTTACCACAGCTTCCTTTATATCCTACCTTCGTCTTGCCAGATCCCTCCAGCTTGCCCTCACCCCTAGCCCTCCTGCTCCACTTTGGTGATTTTCTCAGACTCTGGCACTTACTTTTCTCTCAGGTTCTCTTTTCACAAAGTTGGTCAAAACTTTTCTCAATCTTAATTCTGTCTGCATCATTCCCTGCAAAAATGTCTTCAAGTTTCTGGTATATTGATGACACAATTCCTTGTTTTCCAGGACTGTTAGAGATGATTACTTACGTTTTATTACTTATTTATTTTTGGTGTTTTGATAGAAATTTGGGTTGAAGGAACATTAAGGACGTGGGCTTAAAACGTACATCTTGAAAAGGACACCTTGGGAGATTCCCATCCGTGGTTGTGCAGACCAGAGAGTGTGGCATTTGGATTTGAAGTTTCTTAGAATTCTGATTCCAACAGAAGCCTTATTCCTCGCTCAGGGAAGCCCGTTTTCCTCTCACTCAGTCTTCATGAAGGTCTTCATGACCCTAGGAGTTCATCTCCCTCTGGTCACAGCTATGCTATCACTCCTTGTCCCCTTGGGCCTTTTATGACTCAGGCCAAGGTTTGATTTTTAGCTAAAATTATTATTGGATTCCTCTAGAAGAAAAGCCTCTCAAAACAAATCAGAGTTGGGGTTCAGGTCCCAAGAGTTGTGCCTTCAGATGAATTCTCTATGTTGGGAAGGAGGAGAAGGAAGTGGAGTTAGACAGGAATTGACAATGGCATTTTTTAAAGACCCAAACCCCAAGTTACATTTGGGGTTTTTCCAAACCATAGATACCTATGTTGCTGAGACAGTGGGCAGCGATAAGGTACTGAGGAGGGTAACTGAAGTCCCTGCTTAATGGATCCATACATCCGCTCACGATGTAATTTTGAGTAAACATCTATCTCTGAGTAATGAGAAGGAGCGTGCCCTAGTCTGTCCCACCTGCCTTCCCCAACATGGAGACCATTGGTGTCTCCCGGGCATCAGCAATGTGTCCAGCATGTCCAGTGAGGCCCAGGACCCCTGCCAAGTAACTAGGAGTGTGTGTAAGTGAAAGAGGAAGGGAGTTATAGGCTAAACTGGAAAATATTCAGGCAGAGAGAGAAGGGAAAAGAGAGAGCAAGTGAGCACTGGTAGGGTTTACATAAAAGTTTCCAAATAAGATGGGCAGTTGTGAAGTCTTGGGTCCATCCTTCATCAATGCCTGTTGAAGATCATCATTCCTGCCTTGGCTCCACCTCTGCCTTTCCCAGCCCTGTTTGTCTATTACAGATCAACAGATGAAGAACTCTTCACTGACACTGAATGTCTCAGATACCTTCCATCTTACTTTGCCATCATCATATATTAGTTGCAGCATCCTGTAAGACTGAGCCTCTGTGAGGCCCCAGAGTTGACTGCCATCTTGTCTAATCTCACCAAATGCCCTTCTCCTTGTCCTCTCAGTTTTTCTGCTTGTTTTTTTCCCTCTCAGTAACTCTGTCTTTTTGTAGTTCACAATTTATTTCTCTTTACCCCTCTTTGCTTACTTCTCTCTTAACTGTTTTTCTCTGCTTCTCTCCTCACCTTTGATCTCTGCTCTCTTTTTCTTTCTTTTCCTCTTTCCTTACTGCTCCCTCACACTATCTTCCTTTAGACATTTCTTTCTGTACTTTCCTGGTTCTTACTGTCTCCTCTTTCTTTCCATCTCTCCCCATCTTTCTCTCTTCTAACCTCTCTCACAGGATTCTCTTCTTTTCTTATCTATCTTTAAACTTCTCTTTACTACCTTATCTTTTAGTCTCTACTTCTCTCTTTCTCTCACCTTAATTTGTTTCTCTTTCCTTTTATTAAAAAGCACTGTAGACAGTACACAATACAGGGGAAGCCAGCACAACTTGTACAAGGAAAGGTCATGGAAGCTCCATAGACACATCCAAGCTCCCTGAGCGACTGAATTGCTGGGCAGAGGGCTGTGGGGACCACGGTCTCAGGGAACATTTAGCTCAATTGGCATAACACAGTTTATAAAGACAATGTTTTACATTCTACCTTGGTGAGTAGCGTCTGGGGTCTTAAAAGCCTGTGAGCAGCCATCTAAGATACTCCACTGGTCTCATCCCTTCGGGAGCAAGGGAGAATGAAGAGAACAGGATACAAGGAAAAGATTAGTCTGAAGGACTAATGGACCACCCCTACCATGGCCTCCACCAGACTGAGTCCAGTACAGCTAGATGGTGCCTGGCTACCACCACTGTCTGCTCTGATCGGGATCACAACAGAGGATTCTGGACAGAGCTGGAGAAGGATGTAGAACAAAATTCTAACTCACCAAAAAAAGACCAGATTTACTAGCCTGACAGACTTGAGAAACCCTGAGAATATGTCCCCCAGACACCCTTTTAGCTCAGTGGTGAAGTCACTCCTGAAGTTCACTGTTCAGCCGGGGAGTGAACAGCCCCATAAAACAAAACAGGACTAATGAGGCACAGAAGTCCAGGAACAAGGACTAGCAGGCAGGAGAGGACAAGAAAACTGGTGATAGGGAACCCAAGGTTGAGAAGCGACAGTGTTGAAATGTCATGGGGATGTTAACCATTGTCATAGGGCAATATGTGTACAAACTGTTTAATGAGAAGCTATTTGTTCTGCAAACCTTCATCTAAGGTACGAAAAAAAAAAAAAGAATTATCTATGTGAGATCAAATTGACAACAGCAACTCAAAATGTTTGATGGGAAGCCTAGGGGGCAGTGAGTTGAAGATAATGGTGATGGAATAATTTGGAAAAGGATAGTGAGAATAGTAGCACAACTGGAAGAATATAATTGATGTCACTGAATTGTACATGTGGAAATTTTTGAAATGGTGTAACTTTGGCTATGTATACTTTCACCAAAAAAAAGTCGAGAACGGAGAGTGTTGACATGTCGTGGGGTTGTTAACGAATGTCATAAAACGATATGTGTACTGATTGCTTAATGAGAAACTATTTGTTCTATAAACCTTCATCTAAAGTACAATAAAAATTAAAAAAAACACTGTAATATGAAATGTAAACATATATACAAAAACCAAAAAATCCAAACCCGTGACCGTCAAGTTGATTCCAACTCAGCGACCCCATAGGACAGAGTAGTACTGTCCCACAGGGTTTCCAAGCAGTGGCTGGTGGACTTGAACTGCCAACTTTCTGATTTGCAGACAAATGCTTTAACCACTGCACCACCAGGGCCCCATATGTACAAAGAAGGGCACAAACCATTAACAAACAGTTTATCAAATAATTATAAATTGAGCTCTTATGTAACCTCTGCAATGGTAAAGAAATAGACGAGCCCTGGTGGCATAGTGGTTAAGAGCTACCGCTGCTAACCAAGAGGTCAGCAGTTCGAATCCACCAGCAGCTGCTTGGAAACCCTGTGGAGCAGTCCTCTTCTTTCCTGTAGGGTTGCTATGAGTCAGAATTGACTCGAGAGCTATGAGTTTGGTTTTTTTAGTTTAGGACCCTGTAAGCCTTCTTCTTGTGCCATCCTGACCACAACCTTCTCCATCCTTACAAGCCTCACTTTTGTGACTATTATTTCTTTGATTGTTTTTAAATATATGGTTTCACCACTTACCCATGCATCTTAAACAATATAGCTTAATTTTGCCTATTTTTGAACATCATTTACGTATGATGTAATACCGTATGTATTCTTTTGTGTCTTGCTTCTTTCACTAAACTTTACGGTTGTAAGATTCATTCATGTTGCTGTTTGGAACTATAGTTCATTCATTTTCATTGCTGCCTAATACTCACTGTATGGAATACTGAAATTTATCCAATCTACTGAACATCTCTTATTGTAGTTATTAAAATACCTGGTTCATCTCTGAGAATTAGAGCTGGATTTGCTGCTCTAACAGCTATAACAACAATGTCATAAGTACCTTTGACCTCTGAGGTTTGACTAATCAGAACAGAAAGGAATTTGGCATGAATAGATTTGCCAAGATATAGTTCGGAGGTGCTCAGACACTTATTATATTTTCAGTAAAGATATCTTTCACGATATCATTAACTCATATACCAAGTCTGAAAGCAGGCTGGGAAATTTATTTCAATGGTTTTCCAGAGTGCCAGATATCATTCTAGGCTCTAGAATACAGCAGTGAACAACGAAGACAGTAAACAATTGGATAAATAACTATCACAATATACTGCCAGTTGGTGGTAAGTACTAAAATGAAGACAAATTCATGGTGAAGAAATAGAAGGCAACAGGGTGGTCCATGGAAAGCGTCTCAGAAAAGACGCCATGCCAAAAGCCAATGAAGTGACAGAGTAAGCCACGCAAAGGAGTTGGGGAAATGTCGAAAGGGAACTGCAAGGGCGAAAGTGTTGAGGGGGAAAGAAGCTGGACGTGTTTGAAGAACAGCAAGAAGGTCAGTATGGCAAGAGCAGAGTGAGCGGGACTGAGAGTAGCAGGAGATGAGATAGAGAGATAGGTAAGGCCTTATAGTTATGGTAAGAAGATTGGATTTTACTCCTGGAACAACGGGAATCCATTGGAGAGTTTGGCCAGATGAGTGATAGGATCTGATTTACATTTTGAAAAGATCACTCTGGTTGCTCTGGAAAATCAGTTCTAGGAAGAGAAAGCAGAAGCACAGAGATAAAATAGAAATGTGTTGCAAAAGTCCTGGCAAGATATGGGATAGCTTTGTAGAGGGTGAAATGGTGGAGATTGTGAGAAGTGGCCATATTCAGGGCATATTCTGAAGATAGAAGTGCTGATGTATTGGTTGTGGGCAATGAGAGAGACAGGATTCCAGGATGACTCCTAGGTTTGGTCTCATCTAACAACAGAGGGGTTGAGGACAAAGGAGATGGGGTGGGTTGAGTTGGGGTAGGGGGTGAGGTGGTGTGGGTGGGGAGTAGGGATGGGGGCGTCATATCTCAAGTTCTATTTGGTTGCATACTGTGTAAGAGAGAAATACATTTTGATTGCAGCTGCAGCCTATTCTATCATATTCACTGTGAGTTTGGGTGCTATCTTAAGCTAGAATTGTGAACCTTTTGGCCTGTTTCTCTGAGAACCCTGATGGCAGATGGTCAAGCTCCATCCTCTGGGGAGGATAGAAGTCTATTTATCTGGTCACAAGATCACTGCTATCCTGTAGCTTTCTAGAAGTTTATGAACAGGGATATCCCTCTCACCCTTGCATATGACTGCCCCCAAACAGTCCATTATTGTCTAGACCTTTGTGGTCTTTAGGGTTATTGTGTTCCATGAAGTTGATGAGAGACCATGTTGAGTAAGGCCTCACTTTCCCCTCTTTTGCTTCCCCAATAAAATCTCTATGGGATTCAGTTGGCTTGTTTTAAGAATGATTGAACTCCTGACTAAAAATTGAATCTGGCTTTGGTAGTTGATGAGATGGCACCTGGGGCCACCCTTCAGGGAAGATGACCTGGTTAAGCATGGGAGTGGATTGACTCTAAGACAAAGGCTGGGTAAGTGGGTGGAGGGGACAGCTGGGAAGGGGACAAGTGCCCTCATCTATTTTTCAATAAATATTTTAGAACAAGTAATTAATCTTGTCTTAATATGCCACAAAATAGGACGGAGGGAACTGGGTGCTGGTGATGGGGTGTCATTTAGAATGACTAGGAGCAAAAGGATCACCGTGTTCAAATATCTGAGGGAATGCTTTTCTTAGAAGAAGGATTAGAACTGTTTAATGAGCCTCTAAATACAGAGAGGAATTGAAAAGACAAGGATAGTATTTGTAACTCAAAGCAAGAGAGAAGCTTCTGTTAGAGCTGTCCAGTGGTGGAGTAAGTTGCCTTGAGGTTAATGACTACCTATTACTGGAAGCATTCAAGCAGAGGTGAGAGGCATATTGGTGGGTATACCAGACTCCAAGATGGCACCCAATCATCCTCACTTGCTAACATTCATGGCCTTGTGTAGTGACCTCCTGCATGAACAGCACTGACCTGTGTAACCAATAGGATATTGTGGAAATAACAGTGTGACTTCCTGCAACCTTTCGGCGAGGTCTCGTGTGACAAGAAAGTGAGGCCTCCTGCCAACAGCTGGCACTAACTTGCCAGAAACATGAATGAGCTCCAGTCCAGGTCAAGCCGTCAGTTGACTGCAACCCTGGTTAACATCTTGACTGCAACTTCATGGGAGACCCCTGGCCAGAACCACCCAGCTAACTCATTCCTGAACTCCTGACCCACAAAAATGGTGTGAGTTAATAACTGTTTACTGTTGTATTAAGCCACTAAGTTTTAGGATATTTTGTTATGCAACAATATATAACTAATTCAATGCTATTTGAGAAATTCTAGTATCAGTTAGGACTTATATCAAATGGATTCTGAAGCCCCTTTTAGCACAGAGCTTACAATTTTCTGATAGTAATTTTATTGGAAAAGTGAGGAGTTCCTACAGTGGAAAATCCCGAGAACTCTGGGCCATCTTTATGACATATCTGCCTCTTTTCCCTTTAGCTAATTTTAGCAATCCTCCAGGACACTGGACAGCTAAATGCATCTGGCTGCCTGTTGTTTTAGGTCAGTTCTGACTCACAGCAACCCTATGTTCAACAGAATGAAACACTGCCCGGTCCTGTGTCATCCTCACAATCATTGTTATGCTTCCGCCCGTTGTTGTAGCCACTGTGTCAATCCATCACATTGAGGGTCTTCCTCTTTTTCGTTGAGCCTTAACTTTACTAAGCATGATGTCCTTCTCCAGGCACTGATCCCTCCTGATAATACGTCCAAAGAATGTGGACGTAGTCTTGCCATCCTTGCTTCTAAGGAGCATTCTTGTTGTACTTCTTGCAAGACAGGTTTGTTCATTTGGGCAGGGCCAAAGGCTAGGTTTGGAGAGGTGTCATCTCATTATAGATTTTATTCACTCATGTGCTAGTGTGGAGCAATCATTGAATACTCTCTACGAAACTGAGAATAGACAGACTAATTGGATTTTAGAAAACAGCACCCTGGATGTACACATAAACCTGTATGCTTATACGTTGTTGTTGTTAGTTGCTGTTGAATTGGCTCCAATTATGGCGACCGTACGTATATCAGAAAGAAATATTGCCCAGCCCTGTGCCATCTTCAAGATCATTGGTATGTTTGAGTCCACTGTTGTGCCTATTGTGTTAATCCGTCTCACTGAGGGTTTCCCTCATTTTTGCTGACTCTCTACTTTACCAAGTATGATGTCATTTTCTAGCAGTTGGTCTTTCTTGACAACGTGAGCTGAGATGAACTGGTATTAGCCATTTTGAATCCAACAATCGTATGGTCAGCTTTGCCAGGAACAACAGATTGAAGAGGAATGGTGTTCCAGTCATCATTAAAAAGACTATTTGGAGATCTATCCTGAAGTCAGTGATGGGTTAATATCTATATGTCTACAAGGAAAATCAGTGAATACGACTATTATTCACATTTATGCATCAGCCATAAATGCCAAAGATGAAGAAATTGAAGATTTTTATGACATGCTACAATCTAAAATACTTATATGTACAATATACTTCACACATATACATATATATTTACATGAGCATATACCTCTAAAAGCATACATTTGTTTAAACAATTAAATATCTCACAGGTATATATGTGCATGTACACATAATAGTCTACACAGACTTGACTTTCTAGGAGTGAGTGTCATTCTTGAAAGTTAACACATAGACCAAATTCATCTCAAGGGCCTGACATAGGCTGCTGAACAAACTTAAGCCCCTGCTGCTGTCTTACTGATTATTACTCTCTTATCAGTTGTACCTGGAGAAGAAGAATCGTTACAAAATGTCCTTGGACCCTATCAGTATCACCACTGCATAACCTTTCAGAGATTGTGTATGAGTTTCTGGCTGCAGGCAATAGTGAACACCTATTTAACACCGGTCATTGTGAGAACTACCATAGAAGAGTGTGCAGAACACCTTTGTGCCTCTGCTCTGGTGTCATCTCTATGCGGAGTGCCCTGCCCTCAGAAACCATCCTGTGCCGAAGCCACTTCTCTGAAAAGCACCTGGACTTGTCCTGAGTGTTTGAATGGCAGCCCTTCCCTGTACTTCCAGAGACCTTCCCTATTCTGCTCTCATGACACGTCTCATTTCTGCATAATCATACAGTTACTGGAACACCAACTTTTCCCAATAGACTATGAGTTCTTTGAGTGTGGAGAGTGCACTCAAAACATGCACTTGGTCAACTCTTTCTGAAAATCTACGTCTGGACTTTTTAAGTAAATTTATTTAATTGCTTATACCATATTGTGTTGAAATTTCTATTACTTGAGGCATAGTTTAGAAAGCTCTATAAATCTATCCTCCAACCCTGTCCTGCCTCTAAAAAAGCAAAATATTGATTCTAGAAGCAGAGACAGAGATGAATTTCCTGTTGGTTGGCAATGGGGCCCAAGCTACAGGACACAGATTGCAGGGAGCTGAGTAAGATAGTCAAGAGCAGAGCATCACGTTCAGAGACCATGAACAAGGGGTTGCTAGTGTTCTGGGGAGCGGCCTAAGAACGCCTGACTGACATATCAGAGAGGGATTGACTGCCCTCTTTGGAAAACAGACTGGGCATATAGAGTTCACCCAGGCCTCTCTCTTTCCTTTCTACCTTCCAAAGCTCTCAGTCTACTTTTGAGCATAGGAAGGCCTGTGGGTCTATTCTGTGGGGGCTGACAAATCAAAGCTTTAACCCCTCTACTGCACCAGCCTGCTCATCCTTGCAGAATGCCAGTGGCAGGTGTACTCGAAAACTGATATGGGAGAAAGTGGACACGGTGGATGACATCATTGGGACCAACTTAGGGAGGTGGAGGAAGCCTTGTGTTTTGAGAAAATGCTACTCTCCTTTTCAACCCCTTCCTACTTCCTTAGGAAGCAGCCCTGAGCTTGATTCATTGGGAATCGTGCTCAGGATTCATCATAACTTGGGACTTGGCAAAATATTCGGTGCTCCTCAACTCTCTCTTTAACCTCTTCTTCTTCTGCCTTTTACAGGATTTCTAACTCTTTTCATTTCCCTCAAGCCCTTTCCTTCCAGAACTGTCTTGGTTTATGCAAAAAGCGTTGGGCTTAGTGTCAGGTACGGAGGCTCTGAATCCGAGCTCTGCCTTGCAGTAGCTCTGTGGCCTTGGCTAGTCACTTTACCAGTCAGGATGTTGGTTTCCTCGTTTAAGGAAAAATGGAATGAGAGAGCATGACCAAAGGCATGGCAGTGGGCTTGGAGGTCACAGTCAGCAAGTGAAGTGTTTGGGCCAAGCTAAACTCTCCAGCATTTCTTGGAAACATCATTCATTTTAATCATCCTGAAATAAATATATTTTTTCAGCCACCCAGAAATTACTGTTGTACTTTTGGGTGAAGCCACTGTTTTTTTCTGTGCAGGATCTTTGTATGCAAGGCATGCTTCCCTAGGTCATTACTCATCATGGTCTTTCATTATGCGTCTGATTTAGCAATCATCAAGGATGACTATTTCTTTCCTTTGTCACCCAGGGCTCTTCATATTTTACGTATATATATCTCAGTCTCTAATTTAGATAAGCCGCTTAGAAGTATGCCATCCAAATTTAGTGAACATTGCCCTTCTAGGTTTGTATTCTGTAGGGACAGATAGAATTTTAATTTTATTTTGAAAGATAGAAAATATGGCTGTCTTAGTCATCTAATGCTGCTATAACAGAAATACCACAAGTGGATGGTTTTAACAAAGAGAAGTTTATTTCCTTACAGTAAAGTAGGCTCAAAATCCAAATTCAGGGTGTCGGCTCCAGGGAAAGGCTTTCTCTCTCTCTTGGCCTTCTCATCAGTGTTCCCCTGGACTAGGAGCTTCTCGGTGCAGGGACCCCGGTCCAAAGGACGTGCTCTGCTCCTGGCACTGCTTTCTTGATGGTATGAGGTCCCTAACTCTCTACTTGCTTCCCTTTCCTTTTATCTCTTGAGAGATAAAAGGTGGTGCAGGCCACACCCCAGGGAAACTCCCTTTACATTGGATCAGGGGTGTGACCTGGGTATAAACGTGGTGTTACAATCCCACCCTAACCCTCTTTAACATAAAATTACAATCACAAAATGGAGGCCAACCACACAATTCTGGGAATCATGGCCCAGCCAAATTGATACACACATTTTTTGGGAGACATCATTCAAACCATGACAATGGCTGAACAAATTACTTCTGATAAAGAACATGTTCAACATATTTCTGAGGCTCAACAGAACTTAAGATAGAAACCATCATAAAATTGGTAGTATGGAGCATTTGAGTACTTGAGGAAGCTCCTAAATATTTATTAATTCATTTGAAGAGTATTACAAAGGGCCAAGTGCAGGCCCTGCAAAGAGTTCCTAGTAGGAAAGAACACAGAGCAACCCTCTGCCCAGGGCATTTCACAGAAAACAGAAGGAACATGGGGTGGAAAATCCCTTCTATGTTCTTTCCTGAGCTCGAGGAATTTTGAGATCCATAGGAGAGGCTTGCTCAGGACTCAGTGCCAGGAATGGAGCTCTAGAAGAAAATCTTTTGTTTTTACTATATAGACACTGAGGAACTTTTCACTATTCCCTTTCTATTGCATTGGAGGCAAAAAACATAGAGCCCATTTTGTGGCCACGCTGGTAACAAGTGTAGAGGAGTATATGGAACTCATGTGTGCATCAGTGCAGCCCTGGATCCATCTTACAATTCTACTCTCTTTTTCACCCTCTATTTCAGTTTTGCTAATTTAATTTTTTTTATTGTCCTTTAGATGAAGGTTTACAGAGCAAATTAGTTTCTCATTAAACAATTAGTACACACGTTGTTTTGTGACATTGGTTGCCTACCCCACGACATGTCAACACTCTTCTCTTCTCGACGTTGGGTTCCCCATTACTAACTTTCCTGTCCCCTCCTGCCTTCTCGTTTATGTCCCCTAGCTGGTGTGCCCATTTAGTCTCGTTTTGTTTTGTCTGCCTGTCAAATCTTTGGTTGAAGGCTGAACCTCAGGAATGACTTCAGTACTGAGTTAAAAGGTTTACGGGGGTAATTTAATTTTTTTAGTATAAAAATTTCAAACATACACAAAAAGAGAGAGAATAGTACAATAAGACTCCATATACTCATCCTTTAGACTAAACAACTACCAAAATTTTACCACATCTGCATCATTGGTTTCTTTTATTTTTATTTTTTGTTCATGGTTGGAGAATTTTAAAGCAAATCCCAAACATCATGTCATTTCACCCTTACATACTTCAGTATGCAACTCTAAAAACTTTGCACGTGTTCTTAAAAAACCACAATGACATTATCACACCTAACGAAGTTATTAATACAGTAAAACCTGCGAAAGCTAGAACCCGTGTAAGGCGGAAACCTGTCAGAAAATATTTTCCACTAATAGTAATAAAAAGTGGTAAGAGTGCACCCCATCAAAGGTGGAAAACTTGTGGGACCCAGAAAAACAAGGCATTCCCATTGAGTTCAGCTCTCACAGTTTTCACTGTAATTTCTAGAATCATCTAACTTTCAGTCCAAAATAATTTCTTGTTGTTGTTGTTGTTAGGTGCCATTGAGTCGGTTCCAACTCATCGCAACCCTACGTACAACAGAATGAAACACTGCCCAGTCCTGTGTCATCCTCACGATCATTGTTATGCTTGAGCCCGCTGTTGCAGCCACTGTGTCAGACCATCTCCTTGAGGGTCGTCTTCTTTTTCACTGACCCTCTATTTTACCAAGCATGCTGTCCTTCTCCAGGGGCTGATCCCTCCCAATAACGTGTCCAAAGTACATGAAATGAAATCTCACCATCCTTGCTTCTAAGGAGCATTCTGGCTGTACTACTTCAAAAATTTGTTTGTTCTTCTGGCAGTTCATGGTATATTCAACATTCTTCACCAAGACCGTAATTCAAATGCGTCAGTTCTTCTTCAGTCTTACTCTACCAATTTCTCCTTTTGTCCTTTTCCCTCCATGTAGTCCCAGCTAAGGATGACATAGTGGATATTTTTAAATCATCCCCTCATTCTCTATCCTGTGTCAATGAAGGGAGAGTTTGGGGTCTGAAGTCAGAGGTCTTCGCAGTCCCTGAGCCTCCTGGGGGAAAGTTCTATTCCCGTGGCTCCCTCCCTTGCAGCGTTTGAGTTCCTATTTTACATCAGCAGTCCCTCGGCTCCATGCTCACTTGTTGGGCTTGTTAAGGAATACGAGATGCACCAAGTGCGTGGCAGTGTCACGTTCCATGTAGTATGTAAGGGAGTCTTAGATTGGGTTTCCTGGAAACAGACTTTGAGATGGAGAGTTGCATGCAGGGTTTACAGGGAGGTGATCTCAAGAGATACTCCTACAGATCCTCGAATCAGCCAGTCATTGGCCTTGGGGAGCTTGATGTGAAGGACAATTCCCAGTGAACCATCAGCAGCCCATACTCCAAGCTGGAAAATGGGACAACTGCAGAGAAGAGGGGATCTGGATGGAGATATGGAATGATATCTACAGGATGTATGTAATATGAGTGCTTTTTCACCCATTCAATATACTCCTTCCTTCTGCAGCTGCAGTGACAAGTTCTATGAATGAGACAGAGGTTAATCAGAAATGCATTTGACTTTCATACAAGGCACAAAGAGATAATGATGAAATTAATAAAGGAGCAAAAAAAAAAAAAAAGAACAAGAAAGGGAGATGTCATCCTCTAGGGAAGATTTGAGAAGGTTCCCTGGAGGAGGCAGCTTTGAGCTGGGTTTGAGGGAAAGGCTAGATTTTTGACAGGTAGAGATACGAGCAGCAAGAAGGTAGACTGAGTCTTTTTGAAGTTTTTTAAAAGCTTATGAAGATCTTCAAGCCTCAGATCTTTGTGAATAAAGAATCCTCAGTTTCTCAAAGTAAATGTCCTTTGAAGACATGAGATAGAGCATAGAGTGGATAGGCTGGAGTGGAAGAGAAGCCCAAGGGGCCTTGCCCTAGAGAAGTTTCCATGTTTTAATACCTTGAGAGCTGCAGGAAGCAGAGGTGTTCCCTGGAGACCCTTTCTCCTTTCCCCCATGGCTTTAGCATACTGTATTTATTGGAAGTTTAGTCACAGAGACATTTTCTGAGGATACTCTATGTGCTTTGAACTGTCTGGAAAATATGTAATGGCTGAGCTTTTGCCATTTCTCTTATGGTTCTGACTCCCAATCTTTTCCAGAAATTTTTGGTCATCTTAGAAAGTTTGTGCTTTGCTACTTTTTTGGAGGCGTGCATGCCTTGGGCCCCCTCAACCTTGACCATTGTTCAAAGGGCTGTTCACCCCTCCTGAATGCTGCTCATGACCCTGAGAATCTCAGAACCATGAGCGCTGGATAGCGGCCTTGCTGACATATGCATGGGTAAGCCTTACTTGCTTTGATCTTATGGGTTTACAGTAAACCACTCTGTAAACCTCCTGTTGCCTCTGATCTCTTGTTCTTATCTCCCACTGGCCAATCTCAACCAGAAGTAAGAAAACAATGGAGCTCACTGGTGCTCCCAGGGCATAGAGCAGTGTGGAGAGTGCATTTGGAGGGCAGACACAATGCTGTGCTAAAGCTGACTCCTATCAGTTCAGGAAAGTCAACATGCAAATCTCTTCCCAATTCTGAGTTCAGTGATATCACATTGGTAGCTTGAAATTTGCCAGGGTAGGAGTATTTATACCATGGGCATCAGCAAACACGACAACTTGGGGCTTTTCTCTCCCCTCCCAGAAGAGCTGATTGTTAAACAATTACCAGGACACCACTGGACAAATGGAAAAAAATGATATAGACCAAGCAGGGATCTCTTTGACTCAGATGTGTCTGCTCTGCTGGACTGGTAGTGTCTAGACTGCAGAAGGGAAGATTCTTGGAGTGGCGGCCAGGGATGGCTGCCCTGGAGAAGAAGGAAAAGACTTGCTCTGTGTGGTCCCAAATGGCAGAACCAAGGCCCAAGGATGGAAATCCCAGCTAGACTGACCTGCTTCAATATAAGGGAGCACGTCCAGATTGTTCGAGTCACTGCACATGGGCCTCTCTGGTAGGAAGGACTCCTTGTCATCAAGACTGTCAAGTAGAGCTAAAGACCTGCTGTCAGATCAGAGGCATACCCAACTCTGATGTCAGTAAAGCAGCCTCCCAGGCAGTCTTCCTGCCTTATTTCTTATTCCCCATAGTTTGTGGTGACTTGAGGAGCTGTGCCAGTTTAACTGGGGGGGAGGCAGGGAAATGAGGGGGAAAAAACTCCAAAAATCATGACAGCTGGTGCCTTTAAATATTTCAACAGTGTCATGAAGTTGGGGGCGCGGTGATACACTTAGTCATTTTGGGTCCAGAAGGCAAACCTAAGATCACTACAAGAATGAAACAGAAAAACAGATGACTCATCTCATTGAAAGAAAGAGTTTAATGAAAGGCTGGTCAAAAATCAAGCTGATTATGAAGTATCGAGCTGACTGTAGGTGAAGGTATTCAAGCAGAAGCTGGAAATGCAGACAGAGTTATAGAGAAGATTCTTTTATTGGGATAGGCTGTTGACCTAGATGATCTTTAAAGCCCATTCCAGCTTAAAGATGATATAATAATGATTAGTATATTTAACACTTACTATGAGCCAAATGGGGCCCTGGTGGTGAAGTGGTTTAGCATTCAGCTGTTAACCAAAAGGTCAGCAATTAAAATCCACCAACTGCTCCTTGGAAACCCTCTAGGACAGTTCTTGTATGTCTTATAGGGTTGCTATGAGTTGGAATCTACTTGATGGCAACGGTTTTTTTGTGGTTTATGAACCAAATAAACGAGCCCTGGTGGCACAATGGTTAAAACACTCGGCTGTTAACTGAAAGGACCGTTAGAACCCACCAGCCACTCTGTAGGAGAAAGATGTGGCAGTCTGCTTCCATAAAGATTTACAGCCTTGGAAACCCTATGGGACGGTTCTACTCTGTCTTATAGGGTCGCTATGAGTCAGAATCACCTCGACGGCAACGGGTTTTTGGTTTATGAGACAAATACTATTCTAAGCACTCTGAACATATTGCCTCACTTAATCCTCACAAGTTTATGAAGTGGGCACTGTTATTTTGCTTATTTTATAGGTAGGAAATTAAGCCCTAGGGAGGTCAAGTCACTCGGCCAGTTGTCACATGGCTGGTAAGAGGTGAAGCCAGGATTTGAATGCACACAGGCTGATTCCAGAATCCACACTCTTTATCTCCAGTAAGACTGGGATGTCTGAACTTGTGGCACCATTGCACAAGAGGTGTGGCACTGAGACAATCAGTAGGAAGAGCCCTGGGGCAACAGTGATGGACTCTGATGCACTGGCAATTTCCCCTCTACTCAGTGAGTTACTTAGCTCAGTAATCTTTGAAATGTCTACAAATACTATCATTCAAGGGACACCTCCCTGCCTATTACCTCAGAGCCAGAATGAGATAATCACGCCCTTGATGGTTTCTAAGTGATGGGTTACTCAGCACTTAGAATGTGTAGTGTGAGCTTGCAGACGTGTTCTTTGTTTCTCTTGTGAGGTGAGACGGGTTATGCATGTGTGATCGAGTTTTCCAATCTGACCGGAAGGTCTAAGAGGGCAGAAAGTGCAGCCATGTTTCATGGAGCCCAGCAGATCTGACCTACCTCAAGTCACCCTGGGTTTACAGACAAGAGAACTGAGCCCACATGGTTCTGGCAGACACAGCCCTGACCTCAAGAAGCTTATGAACTATTAGCATTGTCATCATGACAATTCACTCTAATACACAAAAGAACACGGCAAATGTAACTGAGTCACCAAAAATGGTTTTTAGAGCCTATCTGGAACAATGAGAACATATTTTTCCATGGAGAACATTTGGGGAATCTTCTCAGTATGGGCAGGGTTTCAGCCCATTCATTCAACATCAACTTTCTTCGCTACTTATTCTCAATGCCTGGATTGCATCAGTGAATAAGCGGCAAGTGGAACTTGTTCTCAGAGAGCTTACCATTTGTTGGGAAGACAGATAATTAATGCTGCCATTACACAGACAGCGGTTAAGAGAGTGGGCGCTGGCATGAGACTGCCGAGGTTCAAATCCCTATTCTACCACCTACTGGCCAGTTTATCCAGGGCAAGTTACTAAGCCATTTCAAGGCGAATTTGACTCATCTATAAAATGCAAAAGTAAAAGAACTTACTTTATAGGGTTATTGTGAAGAGAAAATGTAAACACTTAGCAAGGTGCCTGTCTGGCATATAGTAAATGCTCAGCAAATGCTAGAAATCCTTATAAATATCATGGCATGGAAAATGTAGCTGCTATGGAGCACACAGGAACTTTCCCCTACCCCCAGGGTAAAGGAGTAAGCATACAAGGCTGGGTAAAGCACTTCATTATGAAGATGGGGAGAAGATATTTCAGGTGGAATAAACAGCAAGAACAAAGAGAGAGAGGTGGGATTCTAGGCCCCGTCCTCAGGAAGGAGAAGAATCAGCCAGGTGGACTGAGAAAGGGTAAGGTAGTGGGAGCTATGCTTGGAAAATTAGATTGAGACCAGATCATGGGGAACTGGAATGACAGGCTGAGCAATTAACCCAGCAGGGCAGTCCTAAAGCAGGGGTTGACACTTTTTACATTCTTTTTGTAGACTTTGCAAAGTTTATTTGGAATCAGAAAAGTTTGGAGGTCACTTTGACTCATGTGAAGATATAACTCAGAGCTGTCCTCATGCGGCAGTAATTTTATAACTTTCATCATTTAAATATTTGAGGAGGTTTCTAAATAACTATAAGTCCTTGTGTATTTGGAAAATATTTAGTAAGGAAAAATTAAGGGCCTAGCAATATTTCCTCACTGGGAAAACAGACAGTAACTCTTTATATATGATATTTCTGAGTATCTAGGGGGTTTTGGAGAGGGGAATCTTGCCTTTACCAAAGCCATAGGTGTTTCACATAATTGTGGACACACAGTTTGTTAGAGCAGGGAGAAAACTTATAGGGCATGTGGTACAATTCTACTCATTTTAGGGATGCTGAAATGTAGGACCACAGGGGCCAAGTTCCCTGGGTCATACAGCAAGTCAATGACAGAATGCAGACCCTTCCTTTCTTTCTTGTCCTCTCCACACAGTTCTTGCTAATAGTGCATCTGATCAGAGTTGGTCTAGATAATCTCCAAGACCCCTTCCACTCCTAGACTTTGTTTTATACGTCATTGTGTTTACTAAGTTATGTGGTAGAGGTTCAGCCAATATGATTGAATAATTTAATGTGATCCAGAATTATTTTGTGGTTACTGTGAAATCACGTCCAGAGCAGCTCCTCTTCACTTCCAGAGGAGAGAACCATGTTTCCTTTTTTCGTGTGGAAAAAGTCAAGTCTTTGGAAAGAGGACGGTGTGTGGCAGGATGAAATTTGAAATTTCTCTTCTCTTCCACCACCTACTTTCCTTTCTCTCTTTATCCTGGTGAGTAGAGGGTCTTTGATATAACAGAATGGACAGAATCTTTGTTACTATAATAACAAATCAAACTTATGCAATGAGAAGTGATCAGTATTAGTGGGAGAAAGGTTTTACTTGCTTGTAGATGTTCCACTATGAAAGCTGAATCAGGCTTCTGAAGAGAAAGCAAAGGGACAAAAGAGACTGAAGAGGAGAAGATAGAAAAGGGACCAGAGAAAGAAAGGAAAGTTCTGAGTACTCATCCTTGGTGGGCCCTCTGTGAACTGAAGAGTGGCTTGATGGAAAAGTACAGGAAAGTTGTGCTCCACCCTCTGAACCCCATGAGTATGACATTCAAACAATGTTAAGACTTTCTGATAATGTATTGTGCCTTCATTCCCTCCTATACATTCCATGAAAAACCAAGTTGTTAGAGTTGAACAAATGCCTGGCTTTTTAAAACCACCTCAGGAAGTCAATCTCTAGAGGGCATAACCCAGAAGATACATGCTAGTGACTGTTAGGCAACAGGAACATACATAAGGCCCAGTCTTCACGCACAAAGCCAAAAAAGGCTCTGGGTTAGTCTGGGTCATCTGGCTGATATATGTTCACTGGGCATAGTATGGGTGGGAATAATTCATCTTTATATGCTTAGTATGGAGTCTGGCACATAATAGTTAAGAATTCAGAGTTTTTGAATAAATAAATAAGTAAATAAATAATTTGCTGCTTCCATACGGGTAATGTTTCTGGACCTTGCTCCTTCTTTAAAATAAGGGCAGTGCATTATCTTTTATTTATTTATTTATTTTTTTATTCTGGATCAAATATCCTGAAAATGAGGATGGTAGTTTTTGAAGGCTGGGCGACTTCTCTTGAATATGCCCTTCTTTTAGCTCCTGGACCATGTTTGGTTACAGTTATAGTATATTTTCTAGTTAACGGCCTTCTCAAAGACTAGGTCAGGGACTCAAAAATAAGCACAAAAGAGACAGAGCTTCATGGGAATAAGAGATCAAGAGCACAAAGACTGGGAAAATTTAGACTTGGGGCTGTGACTGAGATAAATAGGGGAATGGGGCACGGATGCAGATTTGACATCTTCCTGGAAAACAGTGAATTTCCAGGACTCACAAAACTGAGCTATATCTTGGAAGAGAAGCTCAATGGCTGTGGTTAGGGGAGAAGGTAGGGAGAGTTTCTGATACATCACGGTTTGGCATGTAGTGGAGGGGTGGTAGTGATGGGCTGAGTACCTTTAATGCTTTCGTTTTCTGTGTTCCAGGGTGGGCAACCCCACTGAAAGACTGGCCTGTTCCTCTCTCACCATGTTTTGTGGTTGGTAAAAGCATTGTGGAAACATTGTAGAAGTACTGGGTTTGCTAGATCAGTTTATTCTTTTGTTACTTTGCCTCTCTGCTCCTTAGTTTACTTTTCTACAAAACATTGTCAAGTCTCACTTACCTCATAGAATTTGATATATCTTTCTCAATGAATTAAGCTTTTTGGAGGCTAAGGAAAAATGATTAGGCAGTGTGATAAATAGTCTCTAAAGATGGCTGCCTTTGATTCCTTCCCTCCCTGTATGCACATGCCACTTACCCATCAAGAGGTGAGGTTTATTTTCCAGCCTCTTAAATCTGGCTGGCCCTGTATTTACTTTGACCATTAGAATATGATGGGAGTGATATTGGGGATTTCTGAGCCCAGACCTTAAGAGGACTAACAAATTCTGTTTTCTTCTTCTTGCAATTCTGCCTCTTGGAAATCAAGTCACCATACAGTGAGGAAGGCCAAGCAGCCAAGTGGGGAGACCCATGTAAAGGAATACCATAGTGGTGAATAAGGCATTATGAATTGCATAAAAGATAGTTTGGCAAAAGTGTTATGGAAAAGGAAGGCAAATCCATATCCATAGTGTCTATTCCAGTGAGAACAAAGTACTGCACCTTTCCTGATGGAAATGGTCCAATGTAATCAATCTGCCAAGAGGTAGCTGGCTGGTTCCCCCATGGAACTGTGCCATAATCAAGGGTTTAGTGTTGACCTATGCTCTTGGCAGATTGAGCACTCAGCAGTGGACTTACAGAATTCCTCATTATCATTATGATATTCCATAGAGAATTGCTTCTGATTAGGAACTCATTTTACAGCAAATGAAATACGGAAATAGGCTCATGCTCATGGAATTCACTGTCTTATCATATTCTGCATCACCCAGGAGCAGCTGTCTTGACTAAACAGTGGGATGGCCTTTGGAAGACTTGGTTATGGAACAGGCTTCCTTGCATGGCTGGGAAAATGTCCTCCAGAATGGGTATATGCTCTGAATTAGCAATCAGTATATCCCATTTCCAGTAATTAAAGGGTGGAAAAGACAATAGCTCTCTCAAAATTACTCCTAATGGTACATTAGTGATTTTTTTCTTCCTGTCCCCACAACTTTAGGCTCTGTTGGTGTAGAGGTCTTGGTTCTCAAGGGAAGAATCCTCCCACCAGGTGATAAACTGATGGTTCAATTAAGCTGAAAGTTGAGACTACTACCTGGCCACTTTGGACTCTCTATACCAGTAAATCGACAGGCAATGGAGCAGCTGAAGGTTTTGGTCAGAGAGGGTGGGGCATTCCAAGAAGGAAAATTCTTTAATGTGGAAAAATTGGGCACATTTAGATACCTAGCCACTGGGCACTAAATGCCAGTATCAAATTCTCGTCAATGTTCCAGACCCAAAGTGCACTACTCCCCCCTTTCCAAACCCTTAGGGATATGGAACTGCCCCTGGTTGAGAATCACTTTTTATTACTGCATCATTTCAAGAGTTGCAATGTTTATTTTTATAACATTTTGATAAGCAATAATGGAACAAGTTTTATAAAATATTTCGTATTGAGCCAAACAAAAACTAGAAGCATGGTTTCCTTTCTTTTTCTTTTTATCACTCTATTTTATAGTTGGAGATTTAGTTTTTAAACCATTTTATGGATTTAAAATATGACTGCACACTATGCAATTGACCAGGGTGAGTTCCATAACTTTAAAGATGTTAAGAATGGTAATCTCTAAATTGTGGATTCATGGCATCAGAGATTATTTGATAGAGCCAAACCCATTGCTGCCGAGTCGATTCCAACTCTATAGGACAGAGTAGAACTCCCCTATAGGGTTTCCAAAGAGCGGCTGGTGGATTTGAACTGCTTACCTTTTGGTTAGCAGCCATAGTGCTTAACCACTGCACCACCAGGGCTCCTATATTTGATAGAAAGTAAGTTGCAATTCCACAGGGTTATCAGTCCTGATAGAAGTATTACTTTATTAGAGAAAAAACTCTCCTATACTGAAGGATGAATTATATTGGCCTCTGCGTAGCAAGCTTAAGTTCTAAATTAAACTTAATTTGTGCCGATGGGGATTGCATCAGCTGGTTAAATGCACAGGTGCTCACACATACACACACGCACACACACACTCCACTCTGGTGATTCTTAGCTTTTGCTTTTTGCTTTTCATCATAGTGTTTACTGTAGCAACAACAGCAAAACACTTCTAGAGAATTCCTTCCTGGTATTGGGTAATACTCTTAGGCTCCAGGGTAAGTTATAAGGTCCGCTCAACTTCGTGTACTTTCTGGGAATGTCCTCTGCCTCCTTTCTCACCTCATCCTGTGGCTGCCACCTGAAACAGCTCCCACCCCAACCCTGAGGCTGATTAAGTCATTTACTTCTCTGGGCATCACTTGCCTTAATTCAGAGGCAAAAATACAGACTTGAAGGATTAAAAGTTTAATAAAGGATCCCAAAGAACTTAAACAGCCCTTCCAGTGTTAATGTGTAGTGGATTTAGAATTAATTCCTGTCCTTCTTATTGTATCTAGTTCAAAGCCAAAGTGACATCTCCCCAGAGCTCTTCAACTCTGTAGCAGCTCATGAGGAGACCAACGTTGACTCTGGGCACTACCTGGCATGCCTCATTAGAAACTTTCCTCCTCGATTCAGCTGCTTCCAATCTACTTCTTAACTTCCATGGATTCAGGTTTCTAAGTATAAAGCTCTCTGGAAACCATATATGGCTACAGTCAGAGGGGGCCTTAGAGTTGTCATCTACTCTAATTCTTTATTGAACAGATGGGCAAACTGTGGTCAAGAGAAGGGAGGTGACTTGCACAGGGTCACAAAGCCAGCCGGTATCAGAACTGAGATATGTATTTATACCTCCTGACTCCCCGCTGAGTGCTTTTTCTACCTAGCCAGGGTGTCTGGCACCAATGATTATAGCTTCACCCATATGGTGTACCTAGAGATGTTTTGTGGCACAGTGGTTAAGGGCTACGGCGTGCTATGGCTGCTAACCAAAAGGTCTGAAGTTTGAATCCACCAGCTTCTCCCTGGAAACCCTGTGGAGCAGTTCTACTCTGTCCTACAGGACAACGGGTTTGGTTTGGTTTTTGCTATTCTCTTAGGTAAGATTTCAAGCTGAATTTCCGTTTTAGCTCTAAAACTTTTACACTAGGGTTCAATGGTCGGTGGCACCCGTAACAGGGACCTGGAGGGCCAAACAAGACTCACTTCTCTTGGTGAGGGGGGTTGGTGGCCTCGGTGTAGCTTAGTGAACCATTTGCTGAAAAGATGTAAATTTCACTTCCAATTCTTGGAATCTGGAATGGCTCTATCCAGTGATGTAAAGGTGGAAACACACGTTTATTTAGCAAATGCTACGTTCTAGATCTCGTGCTGGGCATGTTCAAAGATATTTGATATTCTCCTTTGTTATACAACTATCCTGCAAGGCTAGTCCTGTCTCCACTTGAAAGATGAAGGACTTCTGGCCATAAGGCCAGTAAGCAACTATGTAAATTAAAAATATATTTATATAAAACATCAACACATGTTTTGCCAGAAGGAAAAGATGCACATTTAATATACTAGAATCGTTACCAATGAGGATATAAGGGAATTAAAAAAGAAACAAAAACAAACAGGTAAGCTGATTCCAGAGCCCGTGCTTTTAATCACTACAGATACTGCTTTCTTATTCCCCCATTGCCAAGTTGAATAAACTGATGGTTAAAATAATGCGAGTCAAGCATTCAAACATTCATGCAGAGGCAGGAGGAGCACTTGGAAGGTGTCAGGGAAGAGGCCTCTGGTATCAGATGGGAGATTGAACTTTCAGGCTCTCCTTTCTCATCCCTATACTGCAGGATCTGCAGGCTGTCCATAATTCAAACTGTTTGGAGAGCCTGCTCAGATTCTTGCAGTGCAGCCACATCAAGCCTCTGTGAGAACAGAGTCAAGAGATGCTGTGTTTTCTGACTGCAAGAGGGATTGTCTCTGATGCTTGGAATGCAGATCCGTGAGCATCATCAATCACTTTTACATAAGTAGATGACCAGAGTGTAATTGTGATGTGTTAAAAAACAAAAAACAAAACCTTTATTGTCCCAAAATGGAAGATTGGCTAAATAAATTATGCCCATCCATGTAACAGAATATAGGCAGTCTACAAGATGTTACTACAGAATAATATCAATGACCTAGAAAAATATTCATGATATATTGTTATCTAAAAAATAGGTCACAATATGGTATGTAGAATATGATCTAAGATTTGTAAAAACTTGCATCTATATAAACACACATAAACAGACATACATGTACAGAAAAATAGCAGACAAGGTGTGTATATCATAGTATTACCAGTGGTTATCCTGGGTAGAGGTATTATGGAGGAGTCTTGTTTCATTTCATCTATATTTGCTAATTTTTATATAATAAATCTGCATTACTTTTATAAAGAGAAAATAATTTATTTAAAAAGTAGCAGAAGCAGGACCTATGATAAAGGTTGCCTTGCCTGTGGATCTGTGTTCCTCTTCCATAATCAGCTTGAAAATTGTCTTGACTGCATCTGCTAGGCTGATGCAATGGATCCTACCTTTGTGCACAAGGGGCTGCTGTTGGACATCTTTACTGCAGCACGGGTCTCATTGCATTATGGTCATTGGGTACATAGCGTTACAGGCACTCAGCATAGAGCCTGGCACATGGGCATGTTTGAAATGAATGAATTAGTGAACGGGTATGGGGTCCGTAAGTAGCCTTGCATTTGGATACCAGCTCTGCCATTTACAGGCTGAGTCCCAGGTTCCTGATCTGTACAGTGGCAATAATAATGATGAAAGGGTCAAGAGACCCCCAACTGTGTTTTGCAAATGTCCAAGCGATGGTCACAAGATGGGTGGGGGTGTAGAGGAAGAAGTTACTATTATTGCTCCATCTATTACAAGTCTACCTCTCCCCGTTACTTATTTCTCCTTGGCTCCCTAAGGCATCATGGTTACCATAGCAGCCAGATGCTGATGATGCCTCTAGGGGGCAGTGAGGTGAAGCTGAGATAGCTCAGACTCTGCCTCCCCGTGCCCTTCGCAGGCTGGGGTGAGATGGTCTGAAGCTTAGCCTTCTTTTGGGTCCCCACCTTGTCACAGGTAACTTAGATCCACAAACTCTGTCTCTGCAGCTTCAGTTGAGGGCCCTGGAACACCTCTTTGGAGACGCTGTCCTCCCCAAGCCCTGTCTCTTGGCACCCTGCCTAGTTGCCGTGGAAACAGGTTCCACTGCGGTCAAAGGAGGGAGTTGGGTCCTGCTTCCTCCTGGTCCTGTCGATGCAGATTTTTAGACCTTGGAGACTGCGCTGCCCTGCGCTGCACCTGCCCTCGCTCCGTGTGTTCTCGCTCAGGTGGAGCTTGCCGTCCCTCGTCCCTGACCAGACCATGTGTAAAAGTGTGACCACAAGTGAGTGGAAGAAAGTCTTCTATGAGAAGATGGAGCAGGCGAAGCCGGCCGACAGCTGGGACCTCATCATAGACCCCAACCTTAAGCACAATGTGCTGGCCCCTGGCTGGAAGCAGTACCTGGAGTTGCACGCCTCAGGCAGGTGAGTAGCCCAGTAAGAAGGGGACTTGCAGGCAGCCCCCGACTCCCCAGCCAGCCTTGGGGGCACTTTCAGAGAGGAAACAGAACCACGTAGAACCCAGGTGTTTAGGCTCAATCTCACTGTTGGGTCAGGTATAAACCGGGAGGCAGAGGATGAGCCCTTAACTGGGAGTTAAGACTACTGAGTTCTGACGCCAGCTCTGCCATTAAGCACCTGTGTCATGGTCCCTCTCTGAGCCACACTGTCCCCATCTGGAAAATAAAGAGGTGGAATATTTTAAATCGTCTTAAACTCTGACATTTTACATATTTTCAGATTTTAGTAATCTCTTAAAAAGTGGTTGCAACCCAAGGGAAGGAGGCTTGAGGTCCCATGGGGGTCAGGAGGCCTGTGCTCTGGACTTGGGACCACACACACACACACACACACACACACACACACACACACACACCAGTTGCCACTGAGTATATTCTGACTTATAGTGATCCTACAGGACAGAGTAGAACTGCCCCATAGCATTTCCAAGGAGCGGCTGGTGGATTTGAACTGCTGGTATTTTGGTTAGCAGCTGAGCTCTTAATCATTGCGCCACCAGGACTCTGGACTTGGGACAGTTCCGTTTAAATCACTTTAACTTGATTTAATTTAATATTATTGAACGTATGAAGTGTACTAGAAACTGGCTCTGTTAGCTCTGACCCTTCAGTTTCCTTCTGTGGCCCTCACATTCCCCATTTGCCAAATGAGGGGTTAGCTGAAATCCTGGTCATTTACGGTGTGGTCCATGGACCAGCCGCATCAGCATCAACTGGAGTTAGACATGCAGAATCTTGGGCTCCATCCTAGACCTACTTAATCAGAGTTTGCATTTTAACAAGATCCCTAGGTGATTCATAGGTACAGGAGCATCTGAGATGACCTGCTTGATTCCCTCCTGTACTCTTGTCCATGGTCTATAACGCCAAGACTTCTCTTTGGGATGTAAGATGGGGGGCACCAAGTGGTGCAGCCTGGGGGTCAGAAGCAAGGCCTTCCTTCTCGCCCTGATTCGGTCCATTCAATTCAGTTCAGTTCAAGAAACATCTAATGGGCACTTCTTTTTTGCTGAGTTTTGTGGTCTGGTCTGAGAGAAAGAAACAGTCCCCAAAGGATGTGAGTGAAAGAGAAGAGATGGGAATGAAATTGTGAAGCCCCTAAGCTGGCTGATGAGAGGGGTGCAAGGGGCTGGAAGCTTTATGGTAGGGGTCCAAGCGCTTGGAAGGCTAGTGGGGCTGAGCCAGGAGGGCTGTGGCTCTCCCTGTGGTCCCCAGCTGGCTCTAGTCTGGGGAACAATGGCCCTCGGGGCTCAGTCTAAGCACAGACTGCCTCCTCTTGCAGGCCTCCGGGTGCATTAACCCTGGCACCCGCCGGAGGCTGATGGGTGATAATGGTGCTATTTTCTCCGGATTTGGGTCTAACCTGCTCACAGGCAGTGTTGACAGATAAGAGCGCGCAGGTGGCTTATGCGGTTTCCCATCTGGCGCAGACCATCCTCCCTTACAGGAGGTCTGTGCGGGACGAACTCGTTTAGCGCACTCTCTGAATTTTAGACAGGAAGCGTGAGGCCCAGAGAAAGATCCAGCGGCAAGGCCTGAGGGCATGTGGTGGAGCGAGCTGAGGTCCCTGGAGAGCGCTGAGGAGGCGGGCCCCCGGGGAAGAGCACTGCTGGACGCCAGGTGGCCTCTGAGGAAGGCTCCCGCCCTGTCCCGCGGCGCTCACAAGGGGGCAGGCCAGAACGTCCATTGGGCAAGAGGGCGGGGGCGCTAATGAGCCCAAACCCAAGTCTGCTGCTGTCAAGTTGATTCCAACTCATAGCAACCCTAGGACAGAGTAGCACTACGCCTAGGGTTTCCACGGAGCGGCTGGTGGACTCGAACTGCCAACCTTTTGGTCAGCAGCCATAGCTCTTAACCACTGCGCCACCAGGGCTCCACCTACTCAGCCTCCAGCCTCTGCCCACCTCCCGTTACCCTCTTCCTGGGCGGTTTTCATCGCCTCCATCCCCACCTCTGCTCCTTCCTCTCCCCTTCCCCGCAGGTTCCACTGCTCCTGGTGCTGGCACACCTGGCAGTCGCCCCACCTGGTCATCCTCTTCCACATGCACCTGGACCGCGCCCAGCGGATGGGCTCGGTGCGCATGCGCGTCTTCAAGCAGCTGTGCTACGAGTGCGGCACGGCGCACCTGGACGAGTCGAGCATGCTGGAGGAGAACATCGAGGGCCTGGTGGACAACCTCATCACCAGCTTGCTTGAGCAGTGCTATGGCGAGCGCGGTGGCCAGTACCGCATCCACGTCGCCAGCCGCCAAGACAACCGGAGGCACCGCGGCGAGTTCTGCGAGGCCTGCCAGGAGGGCATCGTGCACTGGAAGCCCAGCGAGAAGCAGCTGGAGGAGGAGGCCGCCACCTACACCTTCTCCCGGGCGCCCAGCCCCACTAAGCCGCAGGCTGAGGGGGGCTCGGGCTGCAACTTCTGCTCTATCCCCTGGTGCTTGTTCTGGGCCACGGTCCTGCTGCTCATCATCTATCTGCAGTTCTCCTTCCGCAGCTCCTTCTAAGATTCCCTTGGTGAGCCCTGGGGGACCTAGGGGCTTGTGGAGGCCAGCCGGCTGATGACAGGGGACCACGGGAGACCTGGATTGGGAGTGAGGTCGAGTTCTAGCTGTTGTTGCCACTGCCTCAGTGAGGACTCTGGACAAATCACCGAATTTTTCCATCTGTAAAATGAAGGGTTCAGGCTATATCAGTGGCTTTCAAAGTGAAACCCTGGGCCCCCAAATTCTGTACAGGGACCTCAGGGACTTTTGGATTCAGAAAATAGTTTGAGTGAGTAGGTTTCTGACTCCTGGTCCAATTACCCATTCCCAACTCCTACCTCCTCCTCTTGGTTTAATCAGAACAGTTCCATCTTAGATGGAGTTTCATTTATTTATTTATTTTAAATGGATAAAAGGTTCAACTGGTTTTAAAAAGTTTGGAAAAAACAGAAGTAGATGATCTCAAAAAGCCTTTCCACAGGATGAGCTCATCCTTACTCTCTTGTAAAGCCCCATCCACACCCCATTATCTCCCACATCCTGTAGCTGCAGACTTACATCAGCCTTTTTGCCCACTGTAGAAGCCTCATCCACAGCTCTGCCTCCGTTCATGCAACAAAGGTTTCTCTTGAAGGGAGAGAGGCAAGAGTGAGCATCAGACTCTTAAAGCTCCCCTACTTCTGTTCTCCAGGGCCCCAGCTTCCAGCTTTCAGCTTCCCTCCACTAAGGGAGAATTCTTGGGCCTGCCTACCTCAAAGATGGCGGTTGGGGTGGAGTCCCAAAGAGCAAGGCTTCCCGCCCATTACAGAGAATAAGAGATGGCAGAGAATTTAGGGGAGAGGTTTAGAAGTGGTACACAAAATCCCTGGAAATCAAATATAATGACTGTATCTGTGGGGTCTTCAGAGTTCAGCGACCAAATCTGACTAATTCTCAGCCCTTCTGCTGGCCAGAATATGGAGAAGAGGCCTGGCCTCCTGGGTTCTTTGCTGAAACCATAGTTGAGCAGCTTTAGCATCCTGGCCACTTGTGGACCCTCTCACCAAAGACCAACAGTCCATTTAGAACCACAGGGATGGGGGGCGGGGGTTCTCGGCAAGAGAGGGGACATTAAAGATGTGAAGTGCTTTGCCCATAGAGAAGTGCATAGACATGCAGGAGAATCTTACATTTGTATAAAATGGGGATGCAGTACTGTTTGCAGTGTGAGGAGAGAAGACTTTCCAATAGTGGTGGCAGGGATTTGGGTAGGGGAAAGGGAGGCAGAGAGAAGGAGACAGGATGCCACCCTGTACTTTTGAGGGTCCTTGTTCTCCCCACTTCTGTTAATGACTTGACTCCTATTCCTCCTTCCCCCACCACTCCCTCTTTAGAGGAAGGTCATTTGTCATGGTGAAGGGAGGAGGGCCACTTATATAAAGATGAGATACTTTAATAAAGACGGGATATCTTTCATCAGGCTTAGTAGTCATTAAATGTGTGTTTGAGATCCCCCGCACTGTCCCTTATCTGTAACGGGCTATCAGTCTCCCTACCTCCCCATCCTCCTCTTCCCTTTCTGGAGGCCCTACATAAGGCTCTCTCTAGCTCCAACCTCGAGTTCTGGGCCAATCTTGTCCATAGTCAGAAGGGTTGGAACTTTCTCTCTGCGCTTAAGTTTCTTCCTTGACCCCACATTCCCCTCCGGAGCCTGCATTTTCTGCTTGTTTTCAGTCACATGTTTTAAAAGATTGTCTGTACTCCCTGTCTCCACATTTTATGCCTCCATTAATTCCATAGGCTGGCGTCCACCCCCACAACTTTGCAGAAACTGTCCTCACCAAGGTCACCAATGGCCGTCTTAATGGTTAAATAAATCCAATGTACACTTTTCAACCTTATTTTTCTTGATCTCTCAAAGGAGTTCAACATTAGTGACTATCTCCAAATACTCTCTTCACCTGGTTTCTGAGACACTTCCCTCTCCTGATTTACCTTCATCTTTTCTGATGGCTTCTCCCCATCTTTATAGGTTTCTCTGCCTCTGCTTGCCTCCTGAATGTTGGTGTTCTCCAGGGTTCTGGCCTACGTCTTCTTCTCTTTTCTCTCATCTGCCCACATTTAGTATCTATATGCTGATGACTCAAAATCTATATTTCTAGGCCTGAACTGTCTTTTGGGATTCTTTTGTATCTCCTTCTTACTTGACATTTCTATTTGACTGTTTCACAAGCACTTCAGAGCCTACATGTCCCAACCAGTTTTAAAATTTGCTTCCCCGTCTGGATTTCTGTATATCAGAGAATGGTATCATTGTCCCACCAGCCAAGTCAGAAACCTGGGTCCCATCCTCTTCCTCATTCCATACATCCTGTTGATTCCACCTTCTTCATAAATCTGGAATCCTTTCACTTCTCTCCATGCAAGAATAAAATTGGTGCATCTGTTAAGAACTTACATAACTCTTTCTGCTTTTCTTCTCACAGTCTCTAATTCCCCTTCCAATTCTAAGGCTGGCTCTGTGATTTTGAAAGTCTGTTTAGAGAAGGAAGTTATTTTCAGAGTCATGGGATATTGGAGTTGAAAGAACCATTAGAGACTCAAGTACTTCATTTTGCAGATGACAAAATGTGGCCAGAATGTGGAAGTGACTTACCCCAGGTCCCGTCATCAGTAAGTAGCAGAGCGAGGAGCTCAACCTTCACCTAGTCCTAGTCCACACTTCTTTCCCAGGACTCTCTCTGCTCTGCTAGGAAGAGATTTGCAATTTAAGGAGGTCCCACCTGTTTCCCTTCCCTTATTTTCCTGTTGCTACAGATGTGGAATTCTTGGCTTCCTCACAGGCTTAGTCCTTGTCTTGGCAAAGACTTTTCTGGGACAGTTCTTTTTTGCACACATTGCCTCATGCCACATGATGAACTTGTTAGATGTACCCTATGTGTTATAAACAAATGCTTTGGGGACATTCCAGGATCCCAGGCCTCTCCCTCTAGAACTTCTGTGCACTGGTCTAGATGTTCAAGCTTGGAGGAGACCTACAGGCATTGAATTGTGGTTCCAGAGGCTGCAATCCTTAGCGTGAGGCCAGCAAGAAGTGTTGCCTGTCTTTTTCCTGAAGCCCATCTGAACAGGAGACCAGCCAAATGGGAGAACTTTTCCTGGTGGTCAGAACCCTACGAACCAAAAAGATCACCAACTGTCTTAGTCATTTAGTGCTACTATAACAGAAATACCACAGGTAGATGGCTGTAACAAAGAGAAATTTATTTCTTCACGGTAAAGTAGGCTCTAAGGCCAAATTCAGGGCGTCAGCTCCAGGGGAAGACTTTCTCTCTCTGTTGGCCTTCTCATCAATGTTCCCTGGACTAGGAGCTTCTCCACGCAGGGACCCTGGGTCCAAAGGATGCAGTCTGCTCCCAGCACTGCTTTCTTGGTGGTATGAGGCCCCCACTCTCTGCTTGCTTCCTTTCCCTTTTATCTCTTGTTAAGATAAAAGGTGGTGCAGGCCACACCCCAGGGAAACTCCCTTTACATTGGATCAGGGATGTGACTTTAGTAAGGGTGTTACAATCCTGCCCTAATCCTCTTTAACATAAAATTACAATCACAAAATGGAGGACAACCACACAATACTGGGAATCCAGCCAAATTGATGCACACATTTTTGGGGGGACATAATTCAATCCATGACACCAACTAAGAAAAACGCCTAGCATAGCAAGTCCATAGATCATCAGAGCTGTTAAGACAAACTAGAGTTTCCCCTAATCTAGATCCCTTATTTTAGTGATGAGGGACCAAGACCTAAATAAAGGAAGGGACTTGACCAGCATTGTACAGCGTGGGGTAAAGAAAAGAGATGAAATTTGAGGCCAGGAAAGCACTTGAGTCTTGGTTCTGCTACTTACTAGTTACGTAATCTCAGGCAAGTTACTTAAACTCTTTAAGCCTTTTTGTCCTCCTCATCAAAATGAGAATAATAATATCTGCCTTGGAGGGCTATAAGAAATGAATAAGATCATGTTTGTGACAATGCCTGACACAGAGCACATGTTCACTGAGTGTTCATCCTCCTTTTCTCTTTCCCTCTGAAATTTTAGCCGCCACTTTCAGTCCGGAAGGGCTATTTCTTTTGTGATTCCAGATTAAACTGTTGGCAAAAGCTTTAGGAAAAAATGTGGAAGACAAGGGTGAACCTCCCAGCCCAGAGATGAGAACTGGTTTATTTCAATATACGTAGAGTCATTGCTTTTCCTCCACTCCTATTTATTTCAAAGCAATGACTTCATTTTTCCAGTTTTATGGGAGCCACTCTTCATTCTTCAAAAATAGCTATTTTAAAAATCTCCCCAAATAGAAAACCCCAGTGATTTCTGGGCTTCATTCCCATTGGCTGAAATACCCAAGGAGGAATTTAGTTCTTTTCCAAATCCCATTCTGGTTCTCTATAGGCTCCCAGCTAAGGAATTTCCTTTGAATCAATTTTTGGCATTGCTTGGGTACTGCCACACGCACCAGGGAAATGGAATCTGTCTGCTGTGTGACTGTTTTGTGACAGAAGCCTTGTGAAGGTGGGTGGGTGGTAGTGGTGAGGCAGGAAGTTTATTGGTGTGGGAGTCAGGCAACCTGGGTTTCAGCCCTGGTTTGGCCATTTTCTAATCTTAATCTTTCCCCTCCCCTGGGTCTCGGTTTCCCCATTTGTAAAGCAAAGAAGTAAGGTGATCTGAAGGATCCCTGCCAGCTCTGACTTTGCTCACACACTGCTGTTTAGCCTTATTTGCCCTCGGGTATTTGGAGTGGCTCCTGACCTTGACCCCTCTAACAGGTCATCTAGTTGGTTCCCCAGGATCTCAGTATGCCTAGTCAATTTGGATTTTAACCTAATAGGGGATTTCCTATTAAGGAGATATCCTTGCTATTTTTATAAAGCATTCATAAAAATCTTCCTTTCTCTTCCTGTCTGGAAGCAAATTTTTATACATTTTACTCTTTGACTTCTTTCTAAAGGTATTCACATTTTCAAAGGGAGGTACTATGAGAGATGCTGTCTTATACAAGGACTTGAGTGGCAATGGTGGAATTTCAGTCTGTGTCTTATCCTCTCTATTATAAAACAAGCCCAATATTTCCTCATTCCCTTTTCCATAGGGTCATAGTGATATTTTGGTGAGTTAATAAGATATCCCATATTTCAGACATTTGTTCATTCACCAAGTATTTATTGAGTTCATATTATGTGCTGGACACTGTTCTAGGCACTGGGGATGTTGCAATTAGCAAAACAACTAAATCACTGCCCTTGTGGCACTTACATGATAGTAGAGGAGTAGACAGTAAACAAGATAAGTAAGATTGTGGCATACTATATAGTGTTGAGTACTGTCTTAGTCTAGTGCTGCTGTACCAGAAATACCACGAGTGGATAGCTTCAACAAAGAGAAATCTACTGTCTCACGGTCTAGCGGGCTAGAAGTCCAAACTCAGGGCATCAGCTCCAGCAGAAGACTTTCTCTGTCAGCTCTGGAAGAAGGTCCCTGCCATCAATCCTCCTCTGGTCTAGGAGCTTCCCTGCGCAGGAACCTCAGGTCCAAATGATGTGCCTTGCTCTCAGTGCTGCTTTCTTGGTGGTAAGAGGTCTCCCTGTCTCTCTACTTGCTTCTCTTCTATATCTCAGAAGAGACTGGCTCAAGATAACTCCTATCTTGTAGATTGATTCCTGCCTCGTTAACATAACTGCCTCCTATCCTACCACATTAACATCGTAGAGGTAGGATTTACAACACATAGGAAAATCACATCAGATGACAAAATGGTAGACAATCACACAATACTGGGAATCATGGCCTAGCCAAATTGGCACACATAATTTTGAGGGACACAATTAAATCCACGACAAGTACTAAGGAAGAACATAAAGTAGGGAAGAGGGATAGGAAGAGTGGAGGATGAAGTTATAATTTTAGACTGCGTAGCTAGAGAAGGCCTCACTTAGAAGGTGAAATTTGAAGGAAGATGAAGGAAAGGAATAAGAGTGTTGCAGACAGAAAGAATGACATGTGCAGAGGTCCTGAGGTGGGAGCAAGCCTGGAGTGTTCAATAGTGAAGAGGCCAATGTTGCAGGAGTGCAATGGGGGCAGAGCAGTCATGGGGTTCAGAGCACATAGACTATAGGTCATTGTGAGGATATTCGTTTTTAATCTGAATGAGTCAGGAAGCCACTTGAAGTTTTGAGCAGTGGAGTGAAGTAATCCAATTTACTGCCACCATGCTGAGCATAAGCCACAGGGGGGGCAAGGATGAAAGAAGAAAGACCAGCTAGGAGGCTCCTGCAGTAATCCCGGCAAGAGGTGCTAGTGGTTCGTACCAGAGTGGTGGTCTGTACCAGGGTGTTAGCAACTGTGGTTGAGTCTGGATATATTTTAAAGGTAGAGCTGACAGGATCTACTGATGACTCAGATATGGGGGGTGAGAGAAAGAAAAGAGTCAAAGAGACCCCAAGATGTTTGGCGTGAGCAACTAGAAAAATGGAGATACCATTTTCTGACACAAGGAAGGTGATGTGAGAAACAGATTTGGGTAGGGGGGGCAAGATCAGGAGCTTAGTTGGTCATGTAAAGTTTGAGATGCTTTTTGGACATTCATCTAGACATTAAACATTGGAAATGTCAAGCTGGCAAGTAAATATTCAAGTCTGTGGTTCAGAGGAGGAGCCCAAATGACATAAAATGGGAGTGTCACCAGCACAGAGATATTTAATGTCATGAGACTAGATGAGATTAAGCAGGAGTGAGGCTAAATAGAAAGAAAAGAGGCCCAAGGGCTAAGCCCTGGGACTCTCCATATATAAAAACCCAAACCCACTGCCCTCAAGTCGATTCTGACTCACAGCGACCCTATAGGACAGAGTAGAACTGCTCCATAGGGTTTCCAAGGAGCAGCTGGTGGATTCAAACTGCCGACCTTTTGGTTGTCAGCCTAACATTTAACCACTGTGCCACCAGGGCTCCATGTATAGAAGTTGTGAAAATCAGGAGAAACCGATAGGAGGCTGAGGAGACAGACACAGAGAGGGTGACTCACCTGAACTTTTAGGGCCATTAGACAGCAGAGCTAGGACTGGAACCCTGGTCTTTGGGGACAGGTTCAGAGCTCTTTCCAGTAGCTCAAGGCACCAACTCTGTCTCATGGCACCAACTCAGTCCTTGGCTTGGAATCCTTCTGACGTCCCTTGCATGGGACTTGTTGTTTCATCAAGTCTTAGCAGGATGTGGATTTTTGTCTCTATTGTTTTTTCAGTGTGTTTGAAATATTTTATAATTTAAAAATGCACTAAAATAAAAGACTCAGTGGGAGGCCCAGGCTGCCAACATGGATTTGGACACTGGTCACGAAAACTCAGACCAGAGGGAGATGTTGTCTGAGCTGTTTAAAGGAGGGATTTTGTTGTCTTGGATCCCATTGGCAGGACTGGGCTGAGTGTGAAGGTTCAATAGGCGTGGACTAAATAAGACAGATAGTCCCATGAGATGGGCAAGATGGAATAAGGACAAGCAGATGCTAGGGGAGATGAGAGTCTTCACTTTCAACGTAAGTCAGCAGCTTCCAAGACCTCAGACCTGAACTGCACCCACATTGCACCCTCGGCTCCCCGGGACTTTTTCTCTGGCTGGTGCTGGTCCATGGGTGTGGATGGAGATATCATAACTTGTTGCTTTGTAGGAGCCTCCTCTGGGCCTGGCAGAGGTGGGTGGGGGAGATACGTTCCCACCCACACGGATCTGTTCATCATTCAGCACGCTCACCCAGGGCGACGTCCAGGCTCTAGCTGCCTTCCCCTTGTCACATTGACTTGTGCTCACACCCTGTTCTGTTGAGAAGTCTCTCTCCGAGCCTTTGAGATCTGTCTACATGTTGAAACTGTCCTGGCCCTTTCTTCCTGTGATCAGAAGCTCATTACTGGGAACTGAGCCTACATTTTTGCATACAAATGACATTTTCCTTATCTTCTTGAAAAAAGGCAAACATATACCAGATGCAGGAAATCATTGCAAAGGCCCTGTTTGGCTCCTTCCCTCAAGTTCGGAGAACTCCGTAGCTTCCTTTCTGGAGCCACGCACTGATGCTGGCTGGTCACAGGAAGACCAGGGACCTGGAAAACCATTATTGCCTTTGGATACTGGTCCCTGCCCTCTTACCTCTCTACTAATTCATCCTGAGGTATTAACAGAGGTCGGGAATCTGTGAAAAGTGGCTCCTGAAGGCCCAGGAAGCAGATTTCTCCCCTCCATCTCCACTGTCCTGCTCTCTTTCAGGACTACACGGTCATTTACCTGATGTTTTGTAGCCACATTTAGTCTCCCTGCCTTTAACTTTTTCTTCAGTTTACTTTCTGCATTAATGCATCATTTGAAAAGTAAAGCTGATAACATCTTTCCTTGGTTCAAAAACTTCAAATGTCTCTTGTCTTAGTTATCTAGTGCTGCTATAACAGAAATGCCACAAGTGGGTGACGTCAACAAACAGAAGGCTACGAGTCCGAATTCAGGGTGTCAGCTCAGAAGGCTCTCTCTCTCTCTGTCAGCTCTGGAGGAAGGTCCTTGTCATCATTCTTCCCCTGATTTAGGAGCTTCTCAGGCATAGGGAGTCTGGGTCCAAAGAACACACTCTGCTTCTGGTACTGCTTTCTTGATGGTATGAGGCCCCATGTCTCTCTGCTTGCTTCTTTCTTTTATATCTCAAAAGAAATTGGCTCAAGACACAATCTAATCTTGTAGATTGAGTCCTTCTTCATTAACTTGACTGCTGCTAATCCCATCTCATCAACATCATAGGGATAGGATTTACAACACATAGGACAATCATGTCAGATGGCAAAATGGTGGATAATCACACAACACTGGGAATCATGGCCCAGCCAAGCTGACACACATTTTGGGGGGACACAATTCAATCCATGACATCACTCCATTCCCCAAACTAAGCTTGGCGTCCAAGGCTTTTCATGACCCAACTCCTGCAGATCTTCCTGGATGGTGTCCTTTCCCTCACCTTATCTTGATTTCCAAGGACACCAACCAGGTCACTCAGCTTCCCAAGAACATCCAGTGTCGTTTCATGACTATGCCCTCGCATACCCCATACCCACACGCCTGCAACGATTTTCCCTTCTGTGGTTTACCACTGCAAAGTCAAAGAGTGCTGTTTTTTAAAGGAAGACACTAATGCAGAAATGTCTTAGCAATGATGTTGCTGTTGAGAGCTGTAGAAAGTTCTGGATCATAGGCCAGAACACTAGGGTGCTGATGCCATCTCTGCTTCTTGCCAGCTGAGGCAAGGCTGCCAATATTCTGCAGGGGTCACATATCAGCTGGATAGCCTAGAACTTTGGTTCTCAAACTATATTCATACTATAACTATCTGGGGAACTTTTAAGCCCCCCTCATTCTCAGGCCTTACTCCAGACTGATTATATTTGAATCTCTGGAGGGTGGGACCCAGGTGATCCCTGTGGACAGCCAAGTTTGAGAACTACTGGCCTAGGAGTTAACAGCTTGGGCTCCAGAGTCCATCAGAGCTGGTTTCAAATTTTGGTTCTCCCATCTCCTACCTGAGCAATCTTGGGCCACATTTTTGTTTTAAATAAACTTTTAATTTTAGAATAGTTTTAGGTTTACAGAAAATTTGTGAAGATATTACAGAAAGTTCTTGTATACCCCACACCTGGTTTCTTCTATTACTAACTTCTTGCATTAGTACAGTACATTTGTCACAGTTAATAAATTGTGATACGTTATTGATAGTGCAATGTCGATCCATTATTATTAACTAAAAAACCAAAGCCAAATCTGTTGCTATCGAGTCTATTCCGACCCATAGTGACCCTATAGGACAGATAGAACTGCCCCATAGCGTTTCCAAGGAGTGGCTGGTGGATTCGAACTGCTGACCTTTTGGTTAGCAGCAGAACTTTTAACCACTGTGCCACCAGGGCTCCACAGAATAATAGGATAGGATATTTAATCAGAACTGACCTGAAAAGCATAAGACGTGCTTTTGTATCTATAATATGATCTTCCCATTATAGTCTCTCTGTCTTCACGGTACAGCAATTCTAATTGAATACAGCAAAATTTTGATAAATGAAAACACAAGTCACCAGAATTATCAGCGCATGAAAAACATAAAAGCCAAGCAAGGAGCTTTGACTCAATGCAGATGTTTATTGAAACAAATGTGTAGTTCCCCAGAACAACAGCTTCTGTTGCTAATGAAATCTGGGCATGATCATTATTGCTAATAACAACTTTCATTATAACGGAATCATAACTTTAGCTACACAGACTATATCCTAGGGAGTTAGATTTTGGTTGGATAGATGCCTTTCTAAGAGGCAGTGTATTTTAAAGCTGAAATGGGCTGCTTTTGGAGGTAATGAGTCTCCCATCATTAAGAAGGTTCAAGAATGAGGTCATAGTTAGACAAGGTGGTCCTGATAGACACTCCTACCCTCTGCTTCTGTGATTCTGCAAGATATTTGCATCTCCTGGACATTAGCACCAGTGCAGGGGCTAGTATACCTAATAAATGCTTGTAGATCAAGGGCAAGTAGAAGTTCTATGGCTCACCTAAGCGTTTCCTCAGAGTAAGGCTGAAGTGGCAATTGAGGAATAAACAGGATAACCTGGGTCCAGCCTGAAGCCAGTGTTTGCACACAAATCCTGAAGCTGTTTCAAGTCCCGTTCAGTTGCCTGAATTTAGGGAGAGAGGCTCTTTTAGATAGTGCTCATGCTGTATCTGTCCTCAGAACCAGACCACTGGTCTATTGGACATGTCATTCTTCTGGGAGGAGGTGGTGTAATCTGAGGAAAGCTTGAGTAGACGTTTACCCTTTTCTCCCTTTATCTGGAAGATCCTTCCTTAGTCGCCCCACGAAGTGCCCATTTTCCTTAACTCCTTTAAGGCTCAGCTCCAAAACCATCTCCTCCAGGAAGTCTTCCCTGATACCCCTGCACCCTAGCACACCTCCATACCAGAATGGCCTCTCTTCCACCTCCATGCTTCTCCATCACATGGCACTGGGCACGGTTCATTCTGTGACATGGTAGTCACTTGTGCATGTGTTGTTCCTTGTATTAGGAACTCCCAGAAGGCATGAATCATGTTCTTCTCCTCTTGGTGGCTCCCATAGCAGCCAGCACAGCCTGGCATCTAGGGATGCTTGGGCTATGATACGGAATAGGAAGGTGTAGTGTCTTGGAATGCTTCGGGGGCAATTACAGAACTTGGCATCATGAATCTTCTTGGGTGTCTAAAACAGTGCTCTGCCTCCTTGACAAGTGTCTGATGGAGCTGGGTGCCATTGCCATCTGCCTTTTATGGAATCAGCAATAGGGCACAGAAAGGTAGAATGACTTGCTCATAGAACCAAGAATCAGTTAGCACAGAGGCAGGATATGAATTGCTGTCCCTGAGTGTTCAGCCTGCGGCTTAGTATCTAGAAGTTCTCATTGCCCATTATCTTCTTCTTTCAGCAAAACACCTAGAATGACCCCTGCAGCTGCAGTGCAGGCCAAGAGCTAAAATCCCTCATGAAGACCAGTTTTGAAAGAACAGAACACAGGGGCTTGGGCTTCTGATCTCTTGTAGGGCTTACATCTCACAGTTATGGGGGGGGGATGAGGTCTCTGGAAATTTCTTGAGAGAAGAGGTGGCTCTTGGATGGGAGAGGCATTCTTCTTGGGAAACACTTATGACTTTGCAGAGCTAGGGAATTCAGGGTGAGGCATGAGGTAGGGAGAGGAAAGCAGGGAATTGGCTCTCTGGTGCTATCTGTGGACTTAGAGGAAGGAGGGTGCAGGGGCCTGAGGTCTCAGGCTACCTTGTCCAGCCCAGGTTCCCAGGAAGGGAAGCAGGCCAGGACCCAGAGCAGATGCTGTGCTTAAGAACAGGGAGAGATTCTCTGGCTAGCGCTTTGCTTGGGGCTTGCCCTGGGGAACCTGGGTGTGGTGGGTGGGGGTGGGCCTTGCAACAGTAGCAGCAATTTGTCTACAACAAAACTCTTCTGAACTTGGGTAATTGGCTTTCTGATGACTCTGGCTTTAACTCAGCCTTAGCAGGGAAAAAATGGCTTCACTGGATCCGAGATGGTCAGAGCCGGAATGATCCTCTGAGGTGGAAGAAAGGGACTTGTCTAAGGTCACAGAGGGAGCTGGGGGGAAGAGCTAAACCAGGCATCCGACTTTCCAATGCCTCATTCTCAGTCACCTTTCCTGGCCCTGCTCCTCTCAGGCACTCTCACAATTAGGTATCTAGTCCATGTTCATAACTACACTGCTATGGGACGTGCCATAGAACTAGGAACCGCGTCTCTTTTAATTTTTCATGGGAGGATGCTGGGGTTGGGAAAGGTGCATGATAGCAAAGAAGCATACAGCATTTGGGGGCAGATGGAGATGGTCAAGGTTAAGGGTAAGGCTGTATCACTAATCAGCCCTAAGATCCAGCCCGGAGTTTGTCAGAGAACTTGGTCTGCCTGGTGGACCCATTGGTCTCCTGCTAAGTTACATTTATTGAGCACTTAGTTTATGCCATGCACTGTGCTAAGTACTATAATTAATTCCATCCTCATCACAATTTTATGAGGTAGGTAAGGTATGCCATTTCCATTTTATGCACGAGGTAACAGTTTCAAAGAGGTGCAGTCACTTGCCCAGTGTTGCTAAGCCAGTGAGTGATGGAACCTGGATTCAGTCTTGTACTCTGACCACTCTGCTACTCTGCCTCTTTAAAGAGAGTAAAAATGGGACAGAGAGGTCCCCTTTATCGTCAAGTAATGAATGGGCTGAATGGGCAGGGGGCTGCGAAAGGTGAGGGGCAAAGGGAAGAAGGGCCTCTTGCATCAGATAATTATTGTCTGCTGCTGACTGCCCACGGACAGTTGGTGTGGGGGTTGAGGAGCTGAGTTCAATTCCTCACTCCAGTGACCCTCTGGATCCAGTCCTTGTTGTGGGTGATGGAGGAATACACTCCATAGCGATCTTTCTTTCCACAGTCCTCGCCCCAGGACACTGTGCCCACCAGGTACCACTGGCCTCTCTCCTTATCCAGAGTCACCATGGGGCCTCCAGAGTCACCCGCACAGGCATCCTTACCCCCTAGATGAATAAGAGAAGCAGAAAAATTAAAGTGTGCCCACTGTCCCCAGCACCGAAGTCTAAGGAGACCTCCTTCTCTCCAAGTCTGAGTTGTAGTTCAGTAGGTTGAGCAATAGAGGGCGCAGCAGACCGTTAATCCCAGAGCTGGGCTCAGCGTGTTGTAGGTCAGAGAGCTGAAATTGCTTTTAGCGCCATTCAGGCCTCTCTCTCTTCAGAGGGGAAAAGAGGGACTTAGGGCAGGGAATGTTGGAAATGACTGCGTTCAACTACAAGGCTTCTAAGCGTAGAGTCAGGAGCTTTACGCCCTCTGCTCAGCGTCCTCCTTCACACGCTCTTCTCGGACTCTCCTTCAGCAATGAAAGCCCGGCCCCGCCCATGTCCTTTCTCTTCCTCCTCCCTCCTCACCTCCCCAGACTCCATCACCTTCTGCCCTCCCACTGCTGGGCTCCGCACCAGTCTCCTGCGCTGGGGGTGCCTCTGTCTTCCGCCAGCCCTCGGCAGTCTCTTGACTTACCTTCCTTTTCCCCAGCACAGATCATGTCCTCCGTCACTTTCTTCCGCGCTTGAGCATAGGCATCCTTGCAAGTTCGGTGATCAACAATAGGGATTTCGATCTGGAACACAAGTCTGCTGTTGGCCCCCTCCTCAGGCTGAGGACCCCTGCTGTTTTGACCCCCCTCCCGAGTTGGCCCTCCCCACCCCCTTCCTGGATGAAGCAGCAAGGGTCTTCCTTAGACTTAGTCTCAGAAACTGCCCTATGTCGCTGGCGAAGGAGCTCTGAATGCAGAATCAAGTGGTCCACGTTCTGGTACAGCCTCAGCCATGGACTTGCTGTGTGACCTTGGGCAAGTCACTTGCCTTCTCTGGGCCTCAGTTCTCTCATGTGTCAAATGGAGGTAAATAATATTTGCCTAGCACATGCATTATTTCAGTATGGCAACCTAGGCAAAAACCATGCATAGTCTTCTTTCCCACCCCTCCCTATCATCACTGGCTGTTGGAACTTTGGACATGGGACTTCATCACTCTTTTAGATCTCTGTGACCTTTTCCTTGTCTGGAATATGGAAGTTACAATATTTGACATGACAGTCACATGGAGTTGCTGTACAAAGAAGAGATGAATGAGTGGTTTGTAAGCTACAACTGTATAAACATTAGGTAACTTAACGGTTATCACTGCTAGCCTTGCAGCAAGCGTTTACCTGGGCTGTTATCTCTCATTAGAGTGTGAGATTTTAGACTCTGGGTCTGTATCTTGTCCGTTTCTACTTTGCATAGCTTGGAACATAGTCCTCAGGGAATATTTTTTTGAGTTGAGTTGGTGAATTGATACCCAAATGTAAGTTGTGGTGATTATTATTGTTCTTGATTCAGTTTGGGGGTAAATGTTGGAATAGAGGTCTGGAGGAAGAGGAATTGTGTACGTCTCATTCAGCCAAACAAAGAAGAAATGTGTCCCCAAAGTACAACTCCTGTTGGCCCTTGCTGGGAGGGGACCAGGGGCCATTCAGATCCCTCTTGGGCCGTGGCCTTCCCCAGGTAAGTGAGAAGAGGAAGCCAGGGCAGTGGGGTTGAGAAGACATATCCTCAGCAAATTGTCTATTGCCTCATTAACCTCTATTCATCAATCAGTTATCATGTAAGTGTCACTTCCTCTGGGAAGCCCTCCTGGAACCCCAAGATGAGGCCAGGTCTCCTATTATATGATCCAGAGCATCTTGCATTTCTCCTTTGTCACATTGATATTACTTTCTGTCTCTCTCACTTGTCTCTAAGCCCAAGGAGGTCAGGGACCAGATCTTCCGTTTACCCCCTTGCATCGCTAGTAGCTAGTACACTGTCTAGCATATGGGAGGCACCAAATAAATACCTAGGAGTTAGTGAATGAAGGAATGAATGGTTGTTGCAAATTTTGAAGTATGTTAAAATACCATGTAGAAGGACTCAGAAATCAGCTATGTCAGTCATAGAACCTGATATTAGAGCTAGGAAGCTTAGAGAACATCTAGAGTTGCCCCCTAACTTTGCAGTTTGAAATACTATGGCCTAGAGAGGCAAAATGACTTGTTTAAGATCACCCAGCAAGTTGGTAGGATCCAGGACTTGGAGCAAGGGATCCTGATTCCTAGCTCAGTTTTCTTCTCTGAAATGATACAGAATGTGGAATTTAAAATGTCATAGTCAAGTTCATTACTGAAAGCCCGTGTCTACAAAAGCCTGCCCCTTCTTGGCTAATCTGATATGTGAGTCCTCATGGTGTACAGATGGATCATGTCCCTTTGGGATGTCCAAGCCTGCTGTTTTCTGGGAGGATTTCCATAGCTGAGATTTCGTAAGCCTCCAGGAACACTGAACAATGTTTAGAGACATGGGTCCCGTGACACAAAGAACAAACAGATCAGTGTTGCTGGTGTTCAAAGTCCTGATGAATTTTGGAGGTGAGTCGGAGCCCCTGGTGTTGCTATCCCCCACACAAGCCTCCAAATTCCTGAGGGGCAATATGGAGCAGGAAAATCCAATGCAGGGTAGATGGACCACTATCCATAGGGTGTAAATTAAACTTCACCTCCATCAGGGTTTCTGGGAACCTTTGCAAGAACTGCTTTCCCCAGCCACTGACGATGACCATGGCTCCTGGAGGAGAGAAGACGTGATGAGAGCAGGGAGGCTGTCTGTCGGGTTTTCAGGGGGCTACATCTTGCAGCCCCATCATATGCTGCCTGTGGAGGAAGGAATGAATCTGCCCCTCACATAAAGGCAGCACGGTGGGGACAAAAGACTGCTGGGTTGGAGGTTACCTGCAACAGATCTTGGGGTACTTGATTCTATGAGAAATTACCTGTATTATTTATTTCGGTGTCTATTCTCTCCCATCCCTAACTAGCATGGAACCTAAGCTCCATAAGAGCAGTAGTCTCATTTATCTTGTTCATGGCTGTATCCCCATGTCTACAACAGTGCTGGCACATAGTAGATGCTCAGTCAATAAAGGCAGATAAATAAAAAGTTCAGCCTAGTCCACAGTATGCCACGCTGCCTTTAGCAAGTCCTCTCTCCTCCCCTTCTGGGCCTCGGTTTCCCTCCCCATAAAATGAAGAGGCTGGACCTGGTATCCTTTAAGACTCCTTCCAGCTCTGACGTTCTAGAAGTCTATGAAGTAAGGAAATCTGAGGGTTGATGTGGAAATGGGTTGAGCGCTGATAGAGCAATTCTTTTCTCATTTGAAAAAGAGCCTGGGTACTGAAAACAGCACCGAGCTTAAAGCTGGAAACCTGTGCTCTAGCCCTAGATCTGCATCTTCCAGCTGTACCTCGGGTAAGTCCCTTTATTTGCTGAGCCTCAATTTTCTCATCGTCTTAAAATGGGGCTACAATACCACTTTGCAAGGCTTTTATAAGTAGTAAATACGTTAATGAATATGAAGCAACTGCCACGTGTTAGTCACGTGACATCTGTTGAATCAGAGGCAGCTGTACCTGTGTGCCTTTCCTGTTGACTCAATTCTCCTAAATACTTCTCAGAATCCATCCTGGCTGTTTTTTACATCATCTTTGAACTACAGGAAGTGAATTGTGATATGCCATCACTGAATTTTGAACACCATGAAATGGAAGCAAACTGGCATGTGTTGGACTTTTACTTTGTGTTGGATATGTTTAAATATTATCTCATTTAAACATCATAAACACCCCATAGGAGTTACTTACAGTTTAGAGGTATGGGGATCGAGGCTTAGTGAGGTTAAGTAACCGTCTCGAGGTCACCCAACTAGGAATTGGTGGCACTAGGGTTTGAACCTGTGCTGGTTTTTATCCCTCAGCTCCAAACCTACCCTTGTATACTTGATTTTGTGATGCTGGGAATGGGACTCTGAAATGGCAGTTCTGCTTTGCCAGCTGGCTTCCTGAAAACATGGGCACTTCTAGGGAGACTGGAAGGCTGGCTGTCACTGTTGGCGTCACCTTAGAATTGATTCTTCACCCTGACAGTGGAAGGTGGTCCTGGCTTCCAGCTGCTTTCTGTAGCATCATCTGTACAGGACCTCTTTTGCAGACATCTAAGTTCCAGCTCCACAGGCTCCCTTTTACAAGCGTCTAGGTTCTATAACTCCAACCTCTTCCCTTTGTTCTCTTGGCCCTAACCTAAAAAACTCCATTGCCGTTGAGTTTATTCCGACTCATAGTGAGCTTATAGGACAGGGTAGAACTGCCGACCTTTTGGTTAGCAGCCTATCTCTTAACCACTGTACCACCAAGGTTCCCTCCCGGTCCTAGGGGTGGTGATTTCTTCTTGTAGCTATGATCTCTATTACCAAAGCAATCTCCTTTTACTTATTAAGTCCTTCAATACCCTATATTAAATTCTCTCTGTTAAAATAACTAGTATGGTTTCTGTTTTCCTATCTGGGCTCTAGTTTAAATACTTAGGTCTGCATGTTTACTACCTGCTTACCATCACTTTGTGCTGCTTTGGAACCAGCTCTGACTTAGCTGTTCTAGGGGAGACAGCTAGGGAATTATGCAGACACAGTCTGCTGGCTCCGTTATTCAGCTACAAGCTGTGTTGGCACCAGAGCCTCACCATCTCTGGGGAAGAAATGAATGAGCAAGAGAACTCCCTGCTGAGGCACCAGCTGCTTTGCAGAGGTGGGGTGGGGGTTGGTACCTTCCTCAGGTGGCCCCTCGGGCAGACAGATGGGCATCACAAAGTCATTCAGCACCGGGCTCTTCGACAGCTCCACCAGACCTAGATCATTCTCAAATGTGGTGGGGTTATACAGTGGGTGAAGAATGATGCGTTTCACCATGAGGTGCTGTTCATTTTCATCTGACCGGAGCCTCCAGTGTTTGCCTGGGCAAGAAGAAGACAGCTGAGGCATGGGGGCAATGGAGCAAAAGGTCACACTTTGTTCCCTGTCAGCCCCCTGTCCCGTACAGCCCATATGGCCAGTTTTACCCCTTTCACTGCCCTTCACCCACTTTTTTCCTCAGTCATCCCACCTTACCTGCCATTCCCTACATATTGTTGTGGGTTCCCACCTCTGTCTTTCCTCAGGGGCTGATCCTTCTACCTTGTAATGCTCGTTCCTGTGCCTGTTCCATATCTTGCCTACTCCATGAAGCCTCTCTGATTCTTGAGTTACATTCTTCAGCTGGAAGTCTTTTCCCTATGAACTTCCATGGCACTTTATCTGTTTTTCTCTTACAGAACTTACTACTTCCTACCTTATATTAGGGGTCTCTATGCTCTTATTCCTTTATTGGGCTATACGCTCCTTGAGCAGAGACCAGATGATCTTATTTATACTTGTGTCCTTAGACTCTGGAATAGTGTCAGTAGATAAATGTGCATTGAACTGAATTGAATCAACTGGTGCTCTTGCTTTCATAAAGGAGAATTAACGTCTTGATTTCATGTGTATGATCCACTTGAAACCATGGATTCATAGAAGCCTGAAGGGTCTTTGGAAATTATTTGGACTGGGCTCTTCATTTTATCATTGTGAAAACTGAGGTCTAGACTTCAATGGCTTGTTCATGGTCCCACCACCTGAAAATCATAGACTTAGACTTGAACTCAGGTCCCTGGACACCAGTCCTGGGCTCCTTTTTAACCCAACTTCCTGCTGATGAGTGAGTGAGAGACTGATTGAGTAAGTGGATATGACTTGGAAATGACAGTAGTGGTACCTCATTCCCTGGAATCTTGCCCTGTCTTCAGGAATCAGGTTTCCCTTCACTTACCCAAGATGATTTTGAAGTCAGAAGGTCTGATCAAGTCTGAGTCATGTAGGATGGGATTATCTGGATCAAGTAGCTGGTGGAGGCAGTGAGCAGCGGTCACAATCCAGTTGGTGCCTGGAGAACAGAATACACACACACACACACACACACACACACACACACACACATCCCCATCCTGCACTGCCCTGTCCTGCTTCCCCCGTCTCCAAGTGTGGGCTTCAGAGTACTGCAGGGCATCCTTAAGACCCCACAGATGCCCACATCCCTCTCCACTGCATTTCATGGCCTCAGATCCAACACATACATGATCCTACTCCGAAAATGAGGAGCTGAAATATGATTTCTTCTGCCTGTTCCAAACCAGGCCAAGAATAAACCTGTTAAAGAGGGTTTCAGGGCTCCCTTAAGTGTCTGGGATTGGTGAACTCCACACAGCCCATGAGTTGCCATGAAAAATCTTCGTGCTCACTGGCTGCCTCTCAGACCTTGCTTCTCAGAATGTGGTCTGCGGATCCCAGCATCAGCATCAGCATCACATGGGAGCTTGTGAGAAATGTAGTCTCTCAGGCCCCATCACAGACTTCCTAAACCAGAATCTGCGTTTTCACAAGCTCGCCGAGTGATTCCTATACACATTAAGGTTTGAGAATCACTGCTCTAGCATGGTGCTTCTCAGCTCTGGCTACACATTAGAATCACTTGGGGGAATTAAAAAATGAAAGAAAAAAATCAGTGTCTTAAACCGTTTAAGTCATGGGGGTGGGACTCAGGTACAAATACATTTTAAAAGTCCCCCAGGTGATTCTACTGCTCCCAGAGCTGAGAACCGCCACTGTGATTGACCCCTCATTTTAAAGACGTGGACCCTGAGGCCTGCAGGAAAGCAAGGAAGTCCAGGGCCACCCAGTAGGTTAGTGGCTAGGCCAGGGCCAGATCCTGGGTCTCCTGGTGGCCAGCCTAGCGCATTTCTTGTGTCTTCTTCCCCTAGATGGACAAGTCCATCTCCCAGTCCTGCCCTTAGCTTAATGTAGGCTCAGACTTCAGCTCATCATCTAGGAGCTGGCAGGCCAGTAGGTAGCTGAGCCCAGAGGCCTATCCAGGATGGGCCAAGCAGAAAGAAAGGCACTAGTGTTTTGGAGTGGGGCATCAGGTCAGAGTTCAGAGTCCAGGGCGGAGGTACCCTTCTGGAGCAGCAGTTCCAGGCTTCATTTGGTCGTCTAAGGAGCAGCTATGTTCTCTGGCTACAAGGTTCTGGGTAAGCCTCCACCTAAGCCTTCTCGGCATCCCCTCAGGCATTCTGATCCCCATCCCTGCTGGGGCTGTTAGCTAGGTTTTTCCAGGTGGGTGGAGGCACCCAGGTTAGGAGAGCCTGCCTCAGGGCAGGGCTCTGGGCT